>NC_056725.1:1736796971-1737119471 GCF_019279795.1 Protopterus annectens | reverse complement strand
TTGATTTTACATGGTCTGGCGAGGTTTGTTCCTTCAGCCAAGCATGCCTTCTCAGTACAGACCCAGTGACTGCAGCCCTGCAAGATGCTTCTATGGCATCAAAGCCACACTGCAAAGTATGCTTACTAATTTGGTTTGCAGAATGCATTAACTCTTGTAAATATTTATTTTCTGCACAATCTGGAAATACCACCATTTTTGTTTAATTTGTTCCATAATATGCTGCTGGTACTTCAACATGTGAAACTGGCAATTCAATGCCCTGATTGCAAGAGTTGCAGAGGTATATACCTTCTTACCCCATCTGTCTAAAGCTCTGGAATCTCTGTCTGAAGGAGGAGGGTTTTTGGCTGTAGTAGCCTTAATACATTTAGGTCCCTGGGAAATGGTCTCTGGATCTGCAGTAGGATTCTTAGAGAAAAATATGTGAGAATCAGGTACTCTGTAGTAGTACCTGTCAGGTTTCTAGGGGCCAGTGGTAGAGTGTCTGGAGTAAGACTGGATTCCATACTGGCTAAGGCTCTTGCCACCCCTATAGTGCCTTTTTTAGACAAAGTTCAAAGGACAAAACCACCACCGTAACAGGTACAAGCATAAACCTCAAAATGTACACTCTCGAGGCACTCCTAAAAATGGAGAACATGGATATCTGTGCAGTAACTGAGACCTGGTTCAAGGCTCCAGAGAGCACCCCTGCAATACCAAGCTACAACTCTTACCACACTTTTCGGCCACCAAACAAGGATCGAAACACTAAAGGTGGAGGAGTGTCCATATTCATCAAGGATATTCACACCACCAGGCTAGTTGCCCAACACAATGCATCTGAAATTCTCCAGGTGCAACTAACACTAGGTAAGACTGCAATCCAAATTGTAGCTTGCTACAGATCCCCCACCATGCCCCAAGATTCTCACTACACCTTTCTAAACATACTGGAAAATTTAAGATACAACCAAACACCCTAATACTGATTAATTTCAACTACCCTGCCATTAACTAGGAAAACTACTTGTGTACCAACACCTTTGCCCAACGGTTCTTGGAATTCATAAATTCCAAAACCCTGGATCAACTAATCCATAGTCCCACCAGGGGCTCCAATATCCTAGACCTGGTAATTACCAACATGGGAAATCGATGCTCCACACCTATGGTCACCCCCTCTTTGGTCAGGTCAGACCATAAGCTAATCACCCTAAACATCCGGGTCTACCTGAAAGTACCAAAATTGCAGAACGCCGAAACAAGAACACAGACACCGGAAGATCGACAACGGAGAAGACCGACAGTTGAGAATCTCAACGCTGAGAACACCAACTTGTTAAGGTAAGTGTGTGATAGTGACGGACATTGGGGTAGGGTGCGGGTCAGGTAAGTGTGCGATAGTGACGGAGTTCAGGTTTAGGGGCAGCTTAAGTGATGTTAGGGTGCGGGTAAGGTAAGTGTGCGATAGTGACGGACTTGAGGGTTGGGGCGGATTAAGTCAGTTAGGATTATGGTGCAGGTAAGGTAAGTGTGCGATAGTGACAGACCTTAGGGTTTGGGTTAAGGCAAATGCATAGATAGTTGTGTATGTAAGGTTTAGTGTAGGTTTGTAAGGATTTTGGTGTGCTTGTGTTGTGTGTTTTTCGGAAAAGGTATTTGTTTTGTTGATTGTCAGGATTTTGTTTTGTCGGGTATGTGAAGTTTCGTGTTTTTAAACTTTTTTTTTCTGTTTTTCGTGTCGGTGTTATCAGGTAGAGCCAAACATCCACATCCCACCCCTACTCCCCAGTAAGGAAACCTCCATAAAAAACTTCTCCAAAGTCAGCTTCATGCCACTCAAGTCAGAAGTGACAAACTTCATGACACCCATGCAGACGGGAACTGTAATTTCGACTGCTGAGTCCTATACTAAGGCACTGTACGAGCACATCCATTCATGCATGAATCATGCCATCCCAAATAGAACCAAGATGCTCTCCTCCAAAAAAAGGAAGCCAATCTGGTGGTCCCCTGCCATAAACAAACTTTATCAACAAAAGGAGGAAACTGTTACAGAAGAGGAAAAATCCCATGATGCAAAAAATTCCCTTACCAGCCTCAGTAAGAAGCTGAGATAAAATCCCCCAAAGCTAGTTATGAAAATAAAATTGCCAAATATTCCAAAGACAACCACAAGGCATTCTATAACAATGTCAACAATCTAAAAGGCAATGCTCAGATCTGCTCTGAGCTACAACAAAATGGCATTAAATATACTGATCCCAAGGATATTGCCAATATCCTGGCAGATCAATTCATTGCCAACTTCACCCCCCTCTCACCTCCTAAACGGCCCATCTCAATACTGGAAGATTGCCAAATTCTGGTAATAACAGCCACACAGGTAAAAAAAAATGCACTCTCCAAAGCGAGGAATACAGCATCCATGGGATCAGATGACATCCCGGGCTGTGTACTACATGAACTGCAAAATGAACTGGCACCTCACCTAAGTGTCATGATTAATCATACACTCACCTCAGGCTTCGTGCCCACTGAGTGGCACACAGCTACAGTTATCCCACTCCACAAGGGGGGGATCCACCTTGGATCCAGGGAATTACTGCCCCATCAGTCTGAAGAGCCTGATCTGCAAGGCCATGGAACGTATTATCATGGAACTTATAAACAAAGATATTGGCAACCTTCAAACACTGGACCCCACCCAGTTTGGCTTCGTGAAGGCACAATCTTGTCTCCTGAACCTGACTGACTTCTTTGAATCAGTATCCAGAGCCGTGGATGAGGGTAAGGCGGTCCACACAGCCTATCCGGAGCTCGCCAAGGCCTTTGACACCATCCGCCACTCTGGAATCATAGATAAACTTACTAAGATGGGTATTAATCCCTATGTCACTCAATGGGTTGCCAACTGTCTTACTGACAGAACCCATACTGTAAACATAGCTGACTCCAAATCCAGCTCCAGACAAGTGGAGTACCTCAGGGTTCAGTCTTGGGACCGGTCTTGTTTGGCATCTACTTCTCTGAAGTACAGGCCAACACTAAGGGACTCTGGCTAACAAAGTTCGCAGATGACTGCAAACTGGGAGCCATTATTGAATCCCCAAATGATGTGGATACTCTACAAAAGGGCCTTACAGAAACAGATGCTTGGTGCCAGAGCCATGGGCTCAAGCTCAATGCCAAGAAAATAGAAGTTATGTCCTTACCATAACGTTCCATGTGGAGTGTTCATCTCGCCTTTGTTCTTACACATGGGTTCGGAGCCGATCCTCGGCTCCGTGTCGGCCGGTTGCAAGCTCTGCATCGAGAAGAAGCTCGAGACAATCTAATACCCACAATCCCCCTCTGCCTTTACCTCAGATCTAGTTTGCAAGCAAACCAGTCTCTAGAGAGAGCACACTCATGCTTACATCACATATGCACAGAACTAAGAGTCTATATATATATATATAGACACATACACATATATATACATGCCAACTATGTACACAACAACTGCAAAGCAGAAGCAGAATGCTCCAGGCCAGGCACCAAAACTGAACGTTCTTCCTAAGGGGAGGGTGGGAATGTAAGAACAAAGGCGAGATGAACACTCCACATGGAACGTTATGGTAAGGACATAACTTCTATATGTGATAGTGTTCAATCTCACCGTTTGTTCTTACACATGGGTAGCGTCCCTAGCTCCTTGTTCCTGAGGAACTCACGGAAGGACGTTCTTGAGCACAGTGGAACCAAAGGTTGCCCTGTCCCTAGAAACCTTGTCTACCTTATAATGAGAAATGAATGTATGTGGCTTAGACCAAGTAGCAGCCGCACAAATAGCGTCTAGTGGTAGGCGGGCTGCATGAGCCAGGGATGTAGACACTGACCTTGTGGAATGTCCTTTGGGTTTGTGCAAAAGAGTTTGATTTGAAGAATCATAGACATAGATTATACAATCCGTTAACCACTTAGAAAGAGTTCTTTTGGTAACCGCTAATCCTTTCCTGTTATCAGCAAAGGCCACAAAAAGTTGATCAGTTTTCCTGTGATCTTTTGTTCTATCCAAGTAAAATCTTAGCTGTCTGTGAACATCTAATTTGTGCAACATATACTCCATTTTGTTGGAGTGATTCTTGAAGAAGGTGGGTAATTCAATGGACTGATTAATATTGTTAATAGAACAAACTTTAGGGAGGAAGGATGAATTAGTTCGAAGAGAAACTCTGTCAGAGTGGAAGATCAGATAAGGGTGCTTGATGGAGAGAGCTTGAAGTTCAGATACTCGCCTAGCGGATGTAATGGCTACCAAAAAGAGAGTCTTCCAAGACAAAAATTTTAATGGGCAAGAGGAGGCTGGTTCAAAGGGGGGCAACATTAATTTAGATAACAACAAGTTTAGACTCCAAGGTGACGTAGGAGATCTAATTGGTGGTCTAATATGAAAAACTCCTTTTAAAAAGGCTTTACAAAGCCTGTGGGCCATAACAGGATCCCCACATTCTTCCACATGGAAATTAGAGATGGCAGCCAATTGAACTCTTAGTGTGGCAGGAGAAGCACCCTGATGGAACAAGTCCGTTAAAAACTCTAATATCTTATTCAAAGGAGCTATAAAGGGATCCACTTGCTGTGTATTCGCCCAGAATACAAATCGCTTCCATTTACTAGAATATGTTTTAGTAGTGGAAGCTTTATGAGAAGCCACCAAAATATTCTGAACTGCCGGCGAAAGAAGATCAGACCTGGCTAAGTTGGGAATTGGAGCAGCCAAGCTGCTAGATGGAGGGACAAGAGCACGGGATGGGGAGCCCCTGACGAGTGAGTCAATAGATCTGGCTCTGGGTCCAGGATCCAGGGTCCCCGAATGCAGTGTGTCTTCAGGAAGGGAAACCAAATTTGACGAGGCCAGAATGGGGCAATGAGGATTATTGTCCTGTGTAGGCTTCTGGCTTTCTGGAGAAACTTTGATATCAGGGGAAATAGAGGAAATGCGTACAGGGGTCCCGGGGGCCAATCGTGAATCAGTGCATCCTGGGGACTTCCCCTGGAGGAGGTAATAGGGCAAAGTAGCTCCTGCATTTGGCGTTCATTGGAGATGCAAACAGATCGCAGGAAGGCTGGCCCCACGCGAAAAATCTTTTCGCCACTGACTGTTTTAGGGACCACTCGTGCGGTAACAGAATTGCTCTGCTCAGCCTGTCGGCTATGACGTTGGATGACCCGGGATGTGCGTTGCTATTAGAAAGCGACCGTGGACTCCACCCATTGCCAGATTCTCATGGCCTCTCTGCATAGCTGATAGGACTTGGTTCCCCTTGCTTGTTTATGTACCAGACTACCGACATGTTGTCCGTCTGAACTGCAATAGTTCCCAGAGGAAGAAGGGGAGCAAAGTGTTGCAACGCTAGAAACACTGCCCTCAACTCTAGAACATTGATGTGCAGATTGTACTCCAAATTGGTCCATTCGCCTTGGACTGTCTGTCCCTGAAAGATGCCCCCCCACCCTATCAGGGAAGCGTCCGTGGTCACCGTAACTGTAGGCGTGGGTAGCACAAATAGTCTCCCCTTGGAAAGGTTGCACGTTTGAAGCCACCAGTTTAGGTGTGTTTTGCATGTGTTCATTATAAGAATCTCGTGTGTTAGAGGTAGTTGTTGGAACGACCATTGTGCAAACAGTAGCCATTGTAGGACTCTCATGTGCAGCCTTCCCAAGGGTATTGCAATAAGAGAAGCTGACATTAGTCCCAAAACCTTCAGTACCAGTTTTGCTGGGGATTTCCTGGACAAGAGAAGAAGACGTATGTGAGTCTGAAGTGAAAGTATCCTTTCTGGAGGAGTCTTAGAATTAACTGATGTGTGTTTAATTCCGCTCCTATGAACGAGATACTCTGTGATGGCTGAAGTAAGGATTTTCCGAAGTTTACGGAAATTCCTAGGTGAACACACAGTTGAAGAGTATAGTCTCTGGCCTGTACTAGTTGGCGCTGGGTGGTGGCAGAAAGGAGCCAGTCGTCCAGATATGGAAACACCTGGAATCCTTGGCGTCTCAAGTGAGACGCTACCACTGCCATGCATTTGGTGAAGACCCTGGGGGCTGAGGTCAGACCAAAGGGCAGGGCTCGAAATTGAAAGTGACTGGCACCAGCCGGAAGCGCAAATGATCTCTGGATGCCCTGGCCATTTTGATGTGGTAGTATGCATCCTTCAGATCTATTGAGCACATCCAGTCGTCCTTCTGTAAGAATGGAAGGATCGATTGAAGCGTGACCATTCGGAACTTTTCTTTCTTGACGAAGGTGTTGAGGTCGCTTAGGTCCAGAATGGGCCTCCAGTCCCCTGTTTTCTTTGGAAATAAAAGAACCTTGAGTAAGTCCCGAATCCTTGCTGGTCCGCTGGGACTGGTTGGATGACTCTTTTTTCTAGCAGCTTTGAAATTTCTATAGCTGCTGGCTCTCGCAGATGGGGCGGTACATCTGGGAGTCTTTTCTTTGGAATGGGATGGGATAGAAAGGGTATGTTGTAACCTCTGGTAACCACGCTTTTTACCCACTTGTCTGTAGTTATGTTTTGCCAGGCCTGAGGGTATAAAGCTAAGTGACCCCCGACTGCCTCCAGAGCAGGACAGTCGGGCCTCCTCTCAGGAGTGCTGGAAAGGTTTACCAGGGAGTGTATCCCTGTCACCTTGATGCTGTGGACCCCCTCTGCCGCCAGGGTGGCGTCTTCCACCTCTGCCCCCTCCTCTGCCTCTAGAAGGGGCATCACCCTGTGTGCCTGGGAAAGATCCTTGGGGTTTTCAAAACCACATTTTTCCACCACGTTGCCCTTTGGGGTACGGTCTGGTTGGGGTGGAAAAACGGACTCCGACAGCAGACAGAGTCTTTCCCTCCTGTTCACACCGGGTAAGGGTCTCCTTTACTTTGGGGCCAAAGAGAGTGGCACCGTCAAATGGGGCGTTAGTAAAGGAAGACTTGAAGGCTTCCGCAAATGAACATAAGCGCATCCAGGATTGTCTGTGAAGAGCAATCGCTGAAGCTGCTGCCCTACTCGAACCTTCAGCTGCGTAAGAAATCAGCCTCATGGACGAGTTCACAATGGATGTAAGGGTATTAAGTTGCGCTGTCACTTTCTCTGAGACAGCAGCATCTGTAGTACCCTGGAGGGTATCTCCCAACTCTTTGACTAGATCCCTCTGTAGTCGTGTAAAATGGGTCAAATAGTTCAGGGATCGCATGGAAAAAGCCGCTGAACTAAAAATGCGCTTCCCGTACCTGTCCATAGTCCTAGAATCTTTATTAGGTGGATGGACAGATGAGGAAGATTCCGACATCTCCTTTTTCGTGGCCGCTGCCACCACCATAGCATCCACTGGAACTCCTTTTGTTAAGTAGGTCTTGTCCTGAGGTGCAGTTATATACTTATTGGGTTTCCTTGGGACTGGTTCCACTGTGTCAGGAGCCTCCACGCCCTTGAGCAATAAGTTCCATTAATTCTGAAGGCGGAGTGACCCAGGAGGAAGAAGGGCGAGCACCAAATGCCTTCAGCAAAACTGACTCATCCTCAGAAGGGGGAAGGGAGTGCCAGTCACCTCTCTGTTTCAGGATCTCCAATATGTCTGAAAAGAGACATCTTCTGAAGGTGACTTAGGGGACCCTTCTTACTCATCTAAGTCAGTATCGGATGTCAAGGATTCTTGTGGAGAATCCAAGTGTCTCCTCTTACACAATCTTTTCCTAGGGACTTCTTCGTGGGAGCATCCGAAGAAGCCTCCGAGGAAGAGGGCACCCTCCAGGGTGGCTGAGACACTGGTGCTCGACGCTTGGATGTGGCCGTGGGTGCAGAGGAGGATAACGGCCCTTTATGGGGAGGAGAGGTTGCTTCCACTGATGTGGTTGTCTGGGTAGACAACACCTTCCTCATTAGGTCGAACGCCCTGGGTCCCGAATCGAAGAATCTCCCGGTTCGAAGAAATGGGAAGAATCCCGAAACAGGCACCAAAGGCATCGACCCGAGGACGGGCCGAATCGATCCGTGCCGAGGCCCGAGGAAGAGTCGGAACCGAAACGTCGGTTCGACTCTCGGCCCCGGAACCAAGGACAGATCGTCGGCTCCGAGACTCCGGTACCGGGTCCGACGGAGTCGAGGTGAGAGGAACAGACCGAGAAAAGGACGGTTCTGGGCCCGAGGGCTCCACAATCAGAAGATCAACCTCTTCCGGCTCCAAAGACTGGACAGGTCTCGGAGGAGGAATGGATGGAGACAATGGGAGGCCTTCAAGTTTCGACACCAACTGGGTGGAAACTGAAATAAGTTTGGACAGGGCCGAATGCTCCAATAACTTCTGCACCACACGATCCACATCGACATCGGAGAGTTTGGACGAAGAACGGGTCGAAGGAACCGAAGACGGAGCCGACCTCAATAAAGTCGATGGACGGAGCTCCATCACCGGTTCCAAGACTCGAGGCTCAGGAACCGACACCAGTTGAACACTCGGCCCCAAAGTCTGTGGAACCGGTGATCTAACTTTACTCGAAGAGCTCGGAGCCGATGACTTGGGCTCCGACGTCTTCGATTCCTTCGAGGATTTCGATGCCTGGTCAGAAGCATCCAGAGCCTCCTGAAAGGAAGGTTTTAATAATCCTCTGTCCATGAGTTTCCTGTGCCTATCTGTCATGACCCTCCCACTAAAAGAGTGACAGATTGAACAGTCCTCTTGTAAGTGGAGAGGGCCAAGGCAGTAGACACAGGAACTATGGTTTCAGTCACTGACATTTTTGGCCACACTGACAACGCTTAAAACCTGATTTCACTTTATCAGACATTTTACAAGTAGGATAGGAGTCAAGTCCAGTATAAGAGTCAAATCCGGTGAAAAAAAGTCAAATCCAATTTAAATGTCAAGTCCGGTTGTCAAATTTAAGTAGGGTTGGTAGGCCCCGAAAAACTCTAACCAATTAATAAACTTAACGGTACCGAGAAATCAACCTACTCATACACACATACAGTCAGTATATCAAAAATTACTATTAGAACAAATTTTCCAATAAAATATAACAAATTAAGCTATATCTTATCTCAAGATGCTCGAGCTAGCTCCCAGCGATGCGAGCGCAGCAGCGGCAAACTAGATCTGAGGTAAAGGCAGAGGGGGATTGTGGGTATTAGATTGTCTCGAGCTTCTTCTCGATGCAGAGCTTGCAACCGGCCGACACGGAGCCGAGGATCGGCTCCGAACCCATGTGTAAGAACAAACGGCGAGATTGAACACTATCACATTATATAGTTAACCCGTTTGGGAAAAAAACATGTACTTGTGAATTACCACATAGGTGGCAGTACACTAAACACCGAAAGTGTGATGAGACTTAGGGACACATGTGGACAGTGGTCTCACCTTCAATAATCACATCGCCACAACAGTCAGGAAATCCTTCTATGTGGCACACCTCATCACTAAGGGCTTTTCATCCAGAAAAAAGGAGGTCATTGTCCCATTGTACTCATCCCTCATTAGACCCATTATAGAATACAACGCTCCATTTGGTATGTACCTCTCAAGATGTCTGCAATAACTGGAAAGGCCGCAGAAATACTTCATTAAAAGAATCACAGGCCTAAAGCAGATGCCCTATGCTGACTGCCTTAAAAAAACTCCAGCTATACTCTGTTGCATATCGTCGACTCAGAGGCGATCTCTGCTTAACATACAAGGCCATGTCAAACCCAGAGCTGTTGGACATGCTACACTTAAAGAAATCCCAATCCCTCAGAGCCACACGCTCCAGGGATCTAAACCTTGTCATCACAATAAGCAAAACATGCTGGAGGGACTTCCCAGACTCTGGAATAGACTGCCCATACATGTCAAGCAGAGTGCCTCCTTGGCCCTCTTCAAAAGGAACCTTGATGATTGGATGGGAGAAAGGAAATTCACCCGGGGGATCACATCAGTCGCCCTGCTAGACAGGGGTCCAGGGAAGTAAATAGTATGGGAAGAAATTGCCAGGGAATTGTTATGGCTAGGCTTGTATAGTCCCTAGGGCCGATAGCCTAGTATCAACCTATGAACATCATCTACAACATCCAGGACAGGGGTTATAGCTAGAGGCCTGTGCTGAGACAACTCTAAAAATTCTCCGAGTCTCTTTTTGGACTGAGGACAATCCTGGCCTTCCCAGTGGAAATGCTCTCTTAAAGTATGCAAGGTTTCACAAAAAGAAAAATCCTCTGGAGGGGACACAAAGGGAATGGATTCCTCTGCATCTGAATCCTCAAAGGTTGATAAGGTTATGTCCTGGTAATCAGAAGGGCCAGAGTCATCGGACTCCTGGTCTGTAGAATCAGAAAGAAACTCAATTCTTTGTCTCTTAGCAGGGGAAGGCTGGCTTCCTCTAATTAGGGTGATGATGTCTTCAGCCATTCCAAGTAATTGTTTTTGTGGCATGGGAGCTTGAGCATGCGCTTTGGTCATCAGTTTTCTAGGCGTAGTGTATACTCTGGGACTGAGAAACTCAGTAGTTTTAGCTAAAAACAAAGTTGTCAGTTTAATGTGAACATCGGAAGGTCGGAATACACCCTCAGAAGCCGGTGCCTGCACAGGGGCTCTGGATCCATCCAAGGTAGAGACATCTGCAGGTTCCATAGTTGAAGATGCATCTTGCTGCATACTGGACTCTGAATGGGTCTCAGCAGAGGCCTGTGAATCTGTAGAAGCAGGCATCAGGGGCTGCAAAGGTGCCTCACTGAATACCGGTGGACTGGCGACTAGCTTAACGGAAGCGTTGTCTGGAGTTTTGGACTTGTTCGGTCTGTCTCTGTCTTTATCTTTACGCTTTTTCAGAAGTTCATTAGATGGCTTATCAAAGCCATTTCGGAATACAGAGAATGAGAGCAAACAAATTTAGCGACAAAAATATCCCAGACGACGAATGGTTCGGGCGTTAAATAAGGCACAAAACCAACAGCGAGGGACGTCGTGGTCTGGGCCTAAACAGGTGACGCAGTCAGAATGAAAATCTCTGTGAGGTATTTGCTTTCCACAGGCAAGACAATTGTTAACTTTTTCTGACATCGGTTAGAGCAAGAAAAAGAATCCCCCAATGTGGTACTTAGCTTTAGAAGACTTCAGGTTTGAAACTCAAAAAATGAAAATTTCAGGTAGCGGCTGACCGGCACTAGCGAACTGCTTCTGTTTCAGGCTCCTTCTCAGCAAGAAAAACTGATATAATGGCATTGGCTGCCTATTTTATACCTCTGACAACTTGACATCATGGAAGAAGTGACAGCATCCGACTCAGAAATCCCAAGACTCTGGTATTCGGACCGACTGAGGGCTACCTGCAGGCAGATAACCCAAGTGTGATGACTGCAACACTGAAACACGAAGAACATCTTGACATTCTTTATAAGGTACCACTCCCCCCACTAATAAGCAGAGATGAAGTAGAGGATACACATGTAGGCATTCTCCATAAGATAGAACTGCAGTCCTGAAAGGCCAGACTGTGCAAATACCCATATCAGGGATCATCAAAACAGCATGCACTCCTGTCCTTTGTGTTGAGCATAATATATGTGGACCAAGATATATACTGCCAGTCATTGCTGTAATAAAGTCCTCTACAAGGTTAAACAAATGCAAATGTATGCAAGGGTGGGAGCATGTACACACCTTCCAATGTAAGGTGCAACTGAAAATTAAAATACTTCTTCTTTCAGCTTTTTCCCAGTTAGGGGTCGCCACAGCGGATCACCTGTCCGCTCATGATTGCCATTGGTGTTTTACGGTGTCGAGTTGTCAGCCCGGCGCCCAACCTTCCACAGAAGGCACACACATGCACGCATGCACTCACACCTAGGGCCAATTTAGAGTGTCCAATCCACCTACAGCACGTCTTTGGGATGTGGGAGGAAACCCACGCGACCAGAGTGAGGACATACAGACTCCGCACAGAAGGCACCCCAGCTGATGATAGAACTGGAGAACCTCTTGCTGTGAGGCGGCAACACTAACCGCTGCACCACCACAGCCGCCCAACTGAAAATTAAAGTACACAGCATCTAAAAAGAAAATGTAACAGATTTGTTTTTACTGCATTTCAAAAAACAGGCTAAAATATTCAGCAACTCTCTCTCTCTCAGACTTCCAGTGAGGTACATTAACTTATAATGACAGCTCATTTCAAGGCAAGAGCACCTACTTACTGCAACAAATCCCTGCCCAAAATAATTAAAATATCAAGGACACCATTTCTTCCAATTGCAAAAGAGAAAACTAAATTTACGTGGTGCTACTAAATTACAAAAATGCTGCCAAGTATTCCTTTTACTGTAAAAATTTCTCAATCACTTGCTATCTAAAGAAAAAGGTGTTAGCTAGTTTGTTCCTCGTCATGGTAACAGAAAGCCTCACTGCACTCTCCAGAGCTAAAAACACTGCATCAAGAAATCAAGATAATATCCCAGGATGCCTCTTAAATAGCTTGAAACATGACCTGTCAGGCCCACTAGAATCTCCATTTAACCATAGCCTCCAGATAGGATTCATCCCTAGGGAATGGAGGACTGCAACTCTCATCCCTCAACACAAAGGTGGACCATCAACAGACCCAGAGAACTCAGACCCATAAGTTTAACTAGTCTTATATAAAAGGCCATGGAAACCTGGCAAAGGTATTTGACAATGCATATGCATCATCTGGGTAGTAGAGAGAAACTCACAAATTTAGACATAAATCTCTCCGTCACCTGATGGGCAGCCAAATGGCTCACAAATCGGACACATGAAGTTAGTGTGGGGGAAACTACCGCCACCATGAGGCCAGTTACTAGTTGTGTCCCACAGGGCTCAGTACTGGAACCTCTCCTGTTTGGACTACACTTCCTGGAAGTAAAGGCAAATGTAGATGGCCTTTGGCTGACCAAATTTGCTGATGACTGCAAGTAGAGTGCATTCACTGAATCCCCCAAAGATGTAGATACACTGCAGAAAGTGTCTGACACACAAATAACTGATGCCATAACCATGAGCTACAACTCAATGCAAAAAAATGCATAATTGTACCTTTTGGGAAGATTACCACCCCTGCAAATTACATTTTATTTTCAATTGTGTTTAAATTCAAAAACAAGTATGTTCATTTATAAGAAAAGTTTATTAGTTACTGTCATAATTTAGTTAGCAGATCAGTTACCTTGTAACCAATTTGTGTTTTTTTTATCTTATTTTGTTTACCTTGCCATTAGGTATTGTTAATTCCTTTTGACAAAAACAGTTACATAAAGTTGAAGGAGTTTACACCTTTTGTACTGTCTGGACCTCTCTCTGCCTTTCATTGTACAGCTTTCTCAACTTTTCTGAAAACCACTGCTTAGCAGCTTTCTAAGTGATTAGGTGTAAGTGTTTTATTCTAAATTAAGAAATTCTTTTTTAATTTATTTTACATTTGTTGGCCAGGCTTGTCCGACTGAGCTGAAGAGCCATTTTTCAGCGGAGCCCCGGGGAGAAAAGCTCCAACATATCCAATTTTCATTATAAATCAGCATTAAACAGCAATGTTATAGGATTATTACAAGACATTAAGTAGCAATACAATGTTATACAGTGTCAATAATCAGGAGTATAGCAAAGCTATTTCAAGATGTATAAAAAGAAATGTCATTAAGATGAATATAGTTTTGGGGGGTAAGTGGTTACAAAAACCCAGTTTTATCATAATGTAGTTGCATGAAGGCAAGACAATTACTATAGAATGTTTCTCTGAGGAGATTAGATTAATAGGTTTTAGAAAAAAGTGGTCAAGGAAGATTAGATAGGGCTAGTGAGAAGATAAGGGCAGAAAGTAGATTAAGGTATGGGAAGTAGAGGATGTTCAAGTATATAAATATTTAATATCTAACATTTAAGTTTATATCGGGTGTATGCCCGTACGTGTGTGGTAGAAACATTTTTTCCTGATACAGAGTCCAGTTTTGTTTACTACCGTTGCTGAACTTTTATGGATGGGGGGTGTTGCACTACAGCCTTGACTTCTGTGCCCCCTTTTTTAACTATATTAAAACTCACTGTGTCTGAATTCTAGCATTTCTGTTTTGAACAGTGGTAAATTTCAACCAATTTTTGCCAATATTTATTTATAAATTTGTAACCAGGTTAGTCAGACTGGGCTATCTGATTATTACATATTTAACCACAGTTAAGTAAGAGATGTACAAAGACTGGTTATACAGCAGTTGTAACTTGTATTTGGAAGAGGTAGGCTAGAGAGGAGAACTGCATGAGGAGTTGTAGTGCATAGAGAGGAGGGTGAGTTAAGTTACTTGTGAAAGAGGTCACAGCTAGTAGGATGAGTAAAGGTGCTGGTAGAATAAGTAATATAGTTTTGTATGTAGCGGATACTTGGGATTGAATATTCATTACATTTTGAATCAACATTTTAATGCAGCAGCAGATCTGTTGTAGTCGAGTAATTTCTACATTATTGCAAAAAGAGGTTTGAATTTTTCTCTTCTAGTTGCAGAGGGTTGAGTTCTGTATTTTGCGACCAGAACTCTAGTAGTGAATCTCCTCAATGGTAAGTGTTTTGGTTTAGGTGCATAGATATGAGTTGTTGGATTTTATAATATTAATGATTACTCAGCATTTTTTTATAGGTAGAATATTGGGTGCAGTTTTGAGTTGTGCATAATTCAAAGTGTTTTGGCATTCTAGCCATTGTATTTGTTGTGCTGTGCAGGGATATGATTTGTTTGGTAGGCTGGCAGCAAAGTTTGGAATTTTGTTGTACACCTTAAGTTTACTTGGGTATGTTTTATGCAAGTTAGAATAAGGAATGTGCATAGCAGCTATGGGATTAAGAGCCTGTGCAGGGTGTAGCTGTGCTCATGGTGTTTTTAGATAGTTTGATTTTATTTTAGCTCCCCTCCTGACTCCACACAGACTCTACTACCTGGTACCTCGGACATAGCTGAATGAGCATCCTGGCTCCTTAGGAAGTCTTCCTCAGTTGTGTTTATTCAAAGTGCATGATCCAATAAGGAGTGACTGGTACGGAGTATGGGAGTCATCATTCTTGCAGTAGCCAGTGAAACTCTGCTGGTAGATTGATGTCACAATGTTGTCACCCACTTTTGTCAGCATGGGGTGTCCTGCAAGATTCGGATCTCCATCAGAGATCACATAAGCATTGGCTTCTTTTTCAGCTTCCCCTCTCTCATAGGAAAGCTGGCCACTGACTGCTTCATTCTCTTTCCTGACCCTTGGCCAGCCCTGTTGGTAGAATGACTCCATTTTCAAACTCTGAATGCTTTGCACTAGGCTTATGATTTGATTTTTATATAGCATACCCGGTTTCTAGTTGGGCTTAGCTGCTGCATCAATGTATTGGTTAAACTTCAGGTGGTTGTCTATTGTTTCCTTTAATAGTACTGGTTGTCTTACCTGTTCAGGTGTGTGTGTTTTATGTTATAATTGTATGTATTCCCTTATTTCTTTTTCTCTGCTAGTTTCTGTTGGAATAGACGTGCTTTCACTGGTGGTCATTTTTCTCATTTCTTTTCCTAGTGCCATCACCCTTTCTTCAGCTTGCTAACCCCTTCAGTCTCTCTTGTTCCATTAAATTCTTCCTCTGGTTTCCAGATCAGTTTTCTAGGTCCATGTATGTCTTGGTGCTAGTGGAGTAGAATGTCTGTGAAGTTGCTGGATAAAGGAGCGTAAAACTAAGCTTCATTTCTCATGTTAACCTAATCATTGGGATGTATGCATTTCTTCTGCTCCTGGCTTGCAATGGAAGTCCATTGCCCACATATATTTTCAGGTAGTACCCACTTCCAATATTTGGCCCCTTTTCCAAAGTTCTGAAAGTATTAGTTCTTAATGTTGAAAAGATCAAAATTTGGTCAATATAGGTTGTCTGTTTTGTCCTTGCATCTGGGGTGTTCAACCTGTGCTCCTATACTGTCTGCATTTCTTGGCATGATATTTCTGTCCATGTCCCTGCTATAAAAATCGCATTTGCGCGGTTTTACGTGCTGGGCAGTGCCAGTTATTTAGAATTAAACTATTTCCAGCTCCACGAAGTCTGCTCTTCAATTTTTGCCTTGGAACTGGACAAACTTTCAACTTAAGCACTCAAACCATTCATTTCACAGCCCAGCACTTACTCAAAACTCATAGCAAGCACTAATTAACCCTAGAACTAGACCCCCTATACTGTCCAGAAGGACAAGGCTCATTATTTGTCCCTACCAGCTAATCAGTAAAACAGCTCACTTTACCTATTCAGGCATGTCCAAAGGGCAGTTTCAGGTGTACTCTCAAGTCCAACTGGTGAATCTGGGCATTTTGAGGCAATGTTACAACTGCCTCATGTACTCAGACAACCCTCTCCTCCTACCACCAAACACTAATATATGCGAGAGATGCAATTATACAGCCAAACTGGAGGCAAAGCTCTCTCAACCCAAGACTGGAACTGACAATCAAGAGGAGAAGGAAAATACTTGCAACTTTCCACCAGTCTCACATAGACCTACTAAACTAACACTGGCAAATAACACACAAATACACGAAAACATACTCGGAGGCTCTAAATAAAAATTTGCAAAAGCAACAGAGCCCTCCAAAACAGACACCCAAGCAACCTCCACACCCCATCACAAACCATGAAACATACTTCACATAATCAGTGTGCCATGCAATCGTAGTCCTTAAGGCAAAATAACATACCCAACACACTAGTAATAGGCGACACTATAGTCAGGCACACTGATGTCCCACTAATTAGGCTGGACAAGGAGAAGGTTACAGTTAAGCTGCCTGTCGGGCGCCAGGATCCACCACATAACACAAGCACTCAGGTCACTCCAGAACAAGTACAAATACGACTCTCATTGTCCATGTTGGTGTGAATGACCTGAGACGTACCTCCCTGGACTACATGAAGAGAGACATGGAAGAGCTCTCTGATCACGTAGCCCAGGCCGGTATGACCCTGACCCTGAGTAGCATCCTGCCCTCACCAAGAATGATGCCACAGTATAAAGAAAAAATTATCAATTTCAACAATTGGCTAAGTTTCTGGTGTCACTCAAAGGGGATCCAGTATCTGTCCACCTGGGATGACATGCTCGATAAGCCACGTCGTTTCACAAGAGAGGGCTTGCACCTGTCACCCTTAGGCTTTCGAATACTGGCCAAGGCTTTTGACGCCCACATAGTGCCTTTTTTAGGCAAGGCTCAAAAGGCACCCACCACCGTAAATAGCACAAGTAATCAAAAACTGAGGGTAATGCTACTCAACGCCAGAAGTCTAAACCTCAAAATGCATGCACTCCAGGCACTCCTCAGTATGGAGAACATTGATAGCTGTGCAGTAACAGAAACCTAAACCCGCAATGGAGATGAAAAGTGAACAGTCACAAACAGTAACCAGTACAAGAGGTTCACTTGGAGAACCAAATAAGGGCCCAAGACTGAGATGACTGGGTGTCCAAACAGTTTATTCGAGACCAAACAAACAATCACTTTAACGCTAAGCACACAAAATACGTTTTTGAACGTCTTCTTCAGAAGCCAAATAGTAAATGAATACTTAACACCTCATATATAAGCTATTCTAAATCAATTAGAAACAATTATTCAATAAAAACAATCACATTAACACACTCAAGTAAATAATAAAATGAATAATGTGTGTACCCTACTGAACCTGTTTATAAAAATATTACAAATACACAAACAGTGTTGTAAATGGAATTAAACTCCAAAAGTTAATAACCTTTAAAATATTGCACTTATATAAAAAATATATATTTATATATATAAATTATCTTGTTTGTATCTAACATAAAAAACTGTTATTTAAATGTTACCCTAAGGGGGGAAAAATGAATAAATACTGCCATCTGCTGGAAATTTGTAATTTTATAATTTTGCACCTCAATTTAAGAACAGGAAGAATGGATAACATGTCATTCAGACCAGGGCTTTTTGTAACTTCCAGAATGATCTGCCAATATAACTCCCTGTATTCTAATTTAGCTTCCCACATACCACCCCTAACTTCCTTGGGAACTACTTCCAAAACAAAGAAGTTGAAGGAAGCTTGTTGACATGTTAATGTATGACGAAATAATGCATTATTCACATTCTGCTTTTTAATTTCATAATAGTGTTCATAAATTCTTAACTTTAACTTCCTCTCTGTCTTCCCTACATAAAATGAATTACAGTGATGGCAGGTGGCTAAATAAACAACCCTATTAGTATTTCAATTAGAAAAGTTGGTACTTGTAATCTGCCTGTTTCTACTGGGTATGTATATACTGGAATTGTTAACTACATGTGGGCATTGAGAACAAGACCCACATTTGAAAGTTCCCACTCTTCCAAGTCTGCTTCTAAAATTTGGGCCACCACCAAACTCAAATAATTTCTTAAAATTCAAATCCTTTCTGTATATAAATTTTAAGGGTTGACCCATCTTTTGGGTCAAGATGATCCTGTTAAATCTAACACAATGGTTAACAACATTATAAACAGTTGGGAGCAAGCATATATTATGGATTATATGGGCAACTCAGGTGTTATTAAACAAACTGTTATTAGAGAATGAGACAGATTTAGACAAATTTCTGACCTAGATTATATATATAGTCAACCCTTAAAATTTATATACAGAAAGGATTTGAATTTTAAAAAATTATTTGAGTTTGGTGGTGGCCCAAATTTTAGAAGCAGACTTGGAAGAGTGGGAACTTTCAAATGTGGGTCTTGTTCTCAATGCCCACATGTAGTTAACAATTCCATTATATACATACCCAGTAGAAACAGGCAGATTACGAGTACCAACTTTTCTAATTGAAATACTAATGGGGTTGTTTATTTAGCCACCTGCCATCACTGTAATTCATTTTATGTAGGGAAGACCGAGAGGAAGTTAAAGTTAAGAATTTACGAACACTATTATGAAATTAAAAAGCAGAATGTGAATAATGCATTATTTCGTCATACATTAACATGTCAACAAGCTTCCTTCAACTTCTTTGTTTTGGAAGTAGTTCCCAAGGAAGTTAGGGGTGGTATGTGGGAAGCTAAATTAGAATACAGGGAGTTATATTGGCAGATCATTCTGGAAGTTACAAAAAGCCCTGGTCTGAATGACATGTTATCCATTCTTCCTGTTCTTAAGTTAAGAGGTGCAAAATTATAAAATTACAAATTTCCAGCAGATGGCAGTATTTATTCATTTGTCCCCCTTAGGGTAACATACTATTTAAATAACAGTTTTTTACGTTTGATACAAACAAGATAATATATATATATATATATATATATATATATATATATATATATATATATATTTTTTTTTTTTATATAAGTGCAATATTTTAAAGGTTATTAACTTTTGGAGTTTAATTCCATTTACAACACTTTGTTATTTGTGTATTTGTAATATTTTTATAAACAGGTTCGGTAAGGTACACAAATTATTCATTTTATTACTTACTTGAGTGGGTTAATGTGATTGTTTTTATTTAATAATTGTTTTTAATTGATTTAGAATAGCTTATATATGAGGTGTTAAAGTATTCATTTACTATTTGGCTTCTGAAGAAGTGTGCTTAGCGTTAAAGTGATTCTGTTTGTTTGGTCTTGAATAAACTGTTTGGTCACCCAGTCATCTCAGTCTTGGGCCCTTATTTGGTTCCCCAACCGAACCTCTTGTACCAGTAAAAGAAACCTGGTTTAAGGCTCCAGAGAGCACCCCAGCACTACCAGGCTATAACTCATACCATACTTTTCAGCCACAGAACCCGAACCGAAACACAAAAGTGGGGGTGTATCCATATTCATCAAGGATACCCACACCTCCAGGTTAGTGGCACAGCACAATGCCTCAGAGATCATCCATGTGCAACTAACAATGGGCAAAACTGCAATTCAGATTGATCACCCACCATGACCCAGGACCCCCATTCCGCGTTTCTGGAGACACTGGAAAATATGAAGGTCCTACCAAATGCCCTAATATTGGGTGATTTCAATTACCCAAACATTGACTGGGAAAACTACTCGAGTACTAACTCCCTTGCCTCTTAGAATTTATAAACTCGAACACCCTGGATCAACTGGTCAACACCCCCACCAGAGGTGACAACATATTGGACCTGGTCATCACCAACATGGGTGACCGGTGTTCTACACTGGAGGTCAAACCCTAGCTGGTTAGATCAGACCATAGACTAATCATTCTGGATATCCACATTCCGCCCCCACCCCCAATCAAGGAAACCACTGTGAAAAAAGGTTCACAGCCCCCATGCTAAAGGACAAAGCTGTCCAAGCTGCTGAATCCCTTACAAAGGCACTCTATGAGCACCTGCAAGAATGGATGGATCATGCTATCCCAAGAAAAACCAAGACTCACTCCTCCAAGAAAAGGAAACCAGTCTGGTGGACCCCTGCTATAAACAAGCTATACAATAGGAGGAGGAAACTAGTGCAGAAAAGAGTAAAATCCCAAGAAGGAAAGACATCCCTGATCAGTATCAGCAAGAAACTACGATCCCTCATAAAATCATCCAAGGCTAGCTTTGAAAGAAAAATTGCCAAGGACTCCAAAGATAACAACAAAGCGTTCTTTACCTATGTCAAGAACCTAAGTGGAAACTCTCAGATCTGCTCTGAGTTAGTGCAGAATGGCACAAAATACACTGAACTGACATTGCCAACATTCTGACAGACAGGTTTAGTGCAAACTTCACCCCCCCTCTCAAAGGGCCCATAACCATATCGAAAGACTGTAGTGCCCCAGCAATCACTGACACAGGTTAAAACAGCCCTATCCAAAGCCAAAAATACAGCTTCAATGGGACCAGACAGTGTCCCAGGCTGTGTCTTACACGAGCTCCAAAATGAACTAACCCCTCACCTAAACACACTGTTCAAACTCAGCCTCTCTACAGGCTACGTATCCATAAAGTGTCACACAGCAAGTTATCCTGCTCCACAAAGGTGGAGCCACAATGGACCCCGAGAACTATCACCCTACAAGCCTGACTAGCCTGGTCTGCAAGGCTATGGAGCACATCATCATGAAATTCATTAATGGAGACATTGGGAACTTTCAAACATTGGACCCTAGCCAGTTTGGCTTTTAGGGCAGATCATGCCTCCTAAACCTGGTGGACTTCTTTGAGACAGTTACCAAGGCTTTAGACGAGGGAAAGGAGGTCCACACAGCCTACCTAGACCTTGCAAAGGCTTTCGACACCATTTCCCATTCTGGTATTATAGACAAGCTCACCAGCCTGAACATAAACCCCTACGTCACAAGATGGGTTGCCAATTGGCTCATGGATAGAACCCACACTGTGAGAATTGCAGGCTCTAGGTCCGACTCTAAACCAGTTACAAGTGGCATCCCCCAGGGCTCAGTCCTGGGACCCCTCCTGTTTGGTATATACTTCTCAGAGGTACAGGCAAGCACAGGAGTACTATGGCTGACCAAGTTCACAGACAACTGCAAACTGGGGGCCATAATTGACTCTCTAGCTGATACAGACATCCTCCAGAAGGGTCTTACTGAGATGGATACCTGGTGTCAAAATCATGGCCTCAAGCTAAATGCCAAAAAGTGCATGGTCATCCCCTTTGGAAAAAACAAAGTACCCATGAACTACCACATACGTGGTAGTCCTCTAAATACAGAAAATGTAATAAGGGATCTGGGGACCGAAGTAGCTAGTAATCTCTCCTTTGATAATCATATTGCCAAGGTGGTTAGAAAATCCTTCTATGTGGCCCACCTAATCACAAATGGGGTCGCATCTAGAACAAAAGAGGTTATTGTCCCCCTCTACTCATCAGACCCATCATAGAGTACAACGCCCCATTTGGGATGTACCTTACAAGACACCTGCAACAGCTGGAAGGACCACAGAAGTACCTCACCAAGAGGATTACTGGCCTCAAACATATGCCCTATGCAGCCTGACTGAAGAAACTCCAGCTGTACTCAGTTGCTTACTTAGATGTGATCTCTGTCTGACATACAAGGCCATGTCCAACCCAGAATTGATGGACATGCTCCACCTAAAAAAAAAAAAAAAAAAAAAAATCCCCCAAGAGCCACACGCTCTAGGAATCTAAACCTTACCACAACAATAAATAGGATGTACTGGAGGGACAGATTCCTGTCCCAGAGACTCACCATACTTTGGAACAGGATTCTCCAATCTACATTAGGCAGAGCCCCTTACACTAACACTCTTCAAGAGAAACCTTGATGAGTGGATGGGAAACAGAAAATTTACCCCGGGGATCACTGCGGTGGTTCTGCTGGGCAAAGGCACAGGGAACTAATGGCTCTGTTGGACCGAGGCACAGGAAACTAATCTAAGGGAGCAGTGAAAGCAAACACATTCTGGCTAGGCTTATAGATGCTCTCGGGCAGATAGCCTAGTACTTACCTATGTTCTAATACAGGCCTTTTAGGATATTTCATACAGTATTTATCCTAAAGTTCCAGTGCTACTGAGAAGCATAAACTCTCAAGGGCACAGTCCGTTTCATTTATTTTATCATGAAGCTCTTCGAAATTTGTTTTTGTGTCCTACTATCCTCTGTTTAATTTGGCCCAATCTTTCCAGTTCCATTATGAGTGGTTCGAAAGGGTTTCTTCAACCTTGAATATCCTTTTATTTGATGCAGTATATTCCAACATTTTCATTTGTCTTAAAATATTTCAGCAGAAATTCCATCGGTTTTGTCTTCTACTGTGATGGCCACAGTGCATCTGCTTGATTGGTGTCGGCTCTCTTCCAACTCATTCCAGCCATCCTCTTTCTCCATCGCTGTTTCTCGGTGTAGCAACCATTTAGGAGCTTTTGGTTATTTTTCCTTGTCAACTTTTGGCTGACATAAAGGAATATTTATCATGAGCAGCTATACAAACTTCTGTAATACTGTTCTTTTATAAGATTTTTGAGATTGTTCGGTCATGTGCTTAGCTGAGTGCTGTTTAACTGCTGCCATATTGGATGTTCATTTTGTATGTCATTGATAAATTTATATTGACAAGGGACCAAGAATGAAACAGTGAGAGACTCTACAGTAGTGTGAATGAATTCTGAGCAAGTCCCCACCTCCCTCCATTTTACTGACAAGAGATCTACCAGAGCAGTGACATTTGAAACAACTAACTGTTGAGCAGGACACAAGACAGTATGCCAAAAACTTGGATTAGGAGAACTGATGAGTAAGAGCAGTTTTGCATGAGTAAATGTGTTTAAGAAGAATAAGGCAACTTTTCTCTGTGTTAAGTCTAGGATTTTAAGTCATGCTGTGTTATCTAAGTAGTAGAAAAGGAGTTTGTTAAATTATTTCAAGAATTTTGGAGATTTGTCTGAAGTTTGAGTAGTTACAGTTGTAAGAAAGACCCAGCCAAGACCATCTTCATTGTGTAGTACATTTAAACATCTTTCAGTTGAGGCCCATGGGGTGTATGAGTATGGCCCCTTAAGAATATAACAGTGTTTCAGCTTAATGGCTTCTGAATGCTCATGGCTTTTTTTTTTTTTTTTTTTACTTTAAGTCTTGATGGGTACCTTCAGGCCAATGAAGTAAAGCCCCATTAACTGTAGACATACAGGTTTTAGCTTTTTTACCTTGCTATTGCAGTAGAAGTTCAAGCCTTCTCAGTAGTTTAGAAACACAAGCTTAAAATCAAGTATAAGGATGCCTGCAAAATATCCCAAATGACATCCGAACCAAGGGGTGATTGATCTTGTCCGCATTTGTGTAAAGGGACAATATACTGTTTCCATAATTTTGGTATGTGCTGGCCATTTCATAGATTTATTTAGGAGTATTACTGTTGGATAGACTATGGTATTGCTGGCTACTCTAGGACTTTCCAGTGGTATATAATCAAGGGCTAAAGTGGTATGCTTCAGACTTCTGATTTTGTTTAGAGACCATGTGTATTGTGAAATTAACGTGGCTTATTTCATTATTGGTGTTAGTGATGGTTAAGATTTGTTGGTCTTACAAGTTCTTTATTGCATTGTAGTTTAAAATTTCCAGTGGTGATAACTAGATGGCTTCTAGCTAAAGATGATGGTATCCTCAACTGTTTTACTGTATAATTATGGGTGGTGAGTAGAGAACCTAGGATATATGTCAGTCTTCCTGAACTGCTTGTTCCAAGAAGTTCTGGTTAACGCAGTCAATTAATAGCGTTCCTATGTATTCTCTCTGGAGTAGTTTTACTCCATTAACCAAAGGTGTTTTAAAATCAGTAAGTAAATTGCCTCTCTGTGGTATTAATGTGGCCATCTAAAGGAATGTAGATTACTAACTAGTAAAATATTTAACTACATGTATACATGCCTCAAGTGTATGTAACTGGTAGTGGCATAACAACAAGTTATGCCTTGCATGATAAGAACACTTAATGTAAATGTCCACAGACACCTTTCTCCCTCATTTGTAACATGCAACAGGGTTCATTGAAGGTACCTTCCACTCATAAGAACTTCAGAAGCAGTTGGAGATATAATTACTATACACAACAATCCTACAACATGTAGCTGGTTCCAGCTTTGCATCTCCCCTTTTTAAGGCATAAAGTGGCATAGTGGAATGTTGGCATTTTAATGTGCTGTAGTTCCTTGGAATAATGTACAAATCCTTTACACTTTGATTGTTACAGAACATGTAGAGTACAGGTTTTATGAAGTAGACATTCCCAGCCTTCTTGGATTGCCACAAGGTGGACCTGAGCCTTATTACATCATTAAAATAAATTTTCCTGACTGATTTTAAGTAGTGTTGATGCATTTCTTTACTGTTACCGGGACAGCTGAGATAAGACTGCACAATTTTTCTGTGTGGCATACTGTTTGGGTCTCATGGTATGTGTAATTCTCATGATACCCTGGCAAGACTCTACATGAGAAAGATACAGTGTTACCTGAAATCTTTGCCATCAGCATCGACACCCTTTATCTTTTTAAGTGGTAGTGCTGGGATTTGTCAAAAGAGAAATCATTTGGTGGAGACAATGGATATCCTTGAACCCAGATTTCCCCTTCTCTCTTCTGTTCCAAAGCAGTCAGTCACCACAGATGCCTCAGGCTTTGCCTATGGAGCAGTTCCAGAAGGGATAAAAGTGCAAGGGGTATGGGACACCAAGGACAGACTCAAGCTCATAAAATGTCCAGGAGATGCTTGCCCTGGTCAAGGCACTCAACTCTGAACTGTCTTTGGTTCTTGGGATGTCTTCAAATGGTTAGAGACGGTACCGCAGTCATGTGTTACATCAACAAGCAAGGGGGAGCCAGGTCGTACCCCCCCCCCTTTTTGCAGACTAGCCATGTTTGCTTGGGATGATAGTTTCACTCTACAGGTATTCTACATTCCATAAGAGCAGAAGTGTGCGTGTGTGTGTTGGACAAACTGAGCAGGACCAGGGCAGAACCATGTAAATGAAAACTAGATTTGGGTTCTTCTAAGATTTGGCCCATCTGTGGGTAGTTGTGCAAGAATACCTCTTTGCTTCTCGACTAACATGATTTTGTTCTAGGACTCCATGCAACAAGGCCTGGAGGGCAGATTACTTCTTTTACTTAGACATGAATGTTCCTGTGTGCATTTCCACTAATATCCAGGGTACTTATGAAGATTCGGAAGGAATCTCCCAAGATCTTTTTGACTTTTTTCTGGTCCAGGCAACCATGGTTTTCCTTTTTAGAAATGGCCAGGGGCAAACACCACAAGCTTCCTCATGGATTGGATCTACTCACCCAAGAACAAGGGTGTTTGGTTACCCCTGGCATCAACTGACTTTGGTTTGACTGACTGTAAGCAGGTGCTTAAAAGGATTTATGACCAACATCCAGAGGATGTACAATGGGTACTAATGAAGGCAAAGTAAGCTTGTTACTAGAAAAATCATATATTGGCAAATGTGAAAGGTTTTCTAGTTGATGCCAAGAATATACGTTGCACCCCTTCAGGGCTTTACAATATTTGTTTGAGGTACCTTCTTGTGGCCTTTTTTATTCCTCTATCAGTGTTTATTTTTTGGCCATTTCAGTTGAGCCTTCTTTCAGTCAAGTCTCACATCAAAGAGGTTTTGCATAAGAGGTCTCCAAGAAAACTGGTGGCCCATCCTTGGGATCTTCATTTTTGTGTTGAGAAGTTAGCACTTGCTCCATTTAAATCATCTGACCTGTCTGACTTGAGGTTCTTAACATGAAATGTTTGCCTTGACCCCTGCAAGAAGGGTAAATCAGCATATGAGTTGCAAACTGTTATGGTGAGTCAACCTTGTATAATTTTTCATAAGGACAGGGTTTCTTTAAGAACTAATCCTTCTTGCATGCCTAAATTTTTATCAGAGTTTACTTTAAGCCATACTATCCATCTTCCCGTTTTCTTTCCTAAACCTAAAAATGAGGGAGAGGAGATACTCCATACCTTGAATGTCCAGATAACTCTGATATTGTCTTGACAGAACTAATTCTTTCAGATCTTTTGATCAATTGATGTCCTTCCTTATCAATGCTGCAGTATTTTTGTCTTGGGGTATGCTGCCGAGGATAATTGTCTGTCCAGTATACCAAAGATTTTACAACTTCTCATTGGCATACATCAGATATGTCCTACACACAAGATGTAAGGTACATGCAGGATGTATGTGCTACTAATTCTAAGAACTTTTTTGCAGTTAGTCTGAACACTACCTCTTGATGAGGGGATGGGAAATAGAAAATTCACCCCAGGGCTTTACTCGACAGAGGCACTGGGAACTAAGGTTGGGTGGCACTATGGGCTAGGCTTGTAAAGGCTCGGGGCTATTAGCCTAGTACACACCTATGAACCCTTTCCTTCCCTTCCCTGTTATTGAGGAAGGCTAAAAAACAGATGATGAATAGACTGATTCAAGGCTACCATAATCACTGCTCAAGCCAGAAAAAAAGGCTAGTGCAAAGTGTAACAGACTCTGCACATGACAGTTTACTGTTGGAACAGCAATCCTAACTATGTCAAATCCTGAAATCTTGTATACAAAACACCAAATTACAGATCACTGAAGACTACAACCATGAAATGTTTTGAATCCTAAACCTCCCTACCGCTCCCAATTGAGGACCAAGCACTAATATGGATTGAGGGAGGGGTCAAGTCTGGGAGTTCAGTATTGTCTGTTTTCAGCAATCGGATTTTCAATGATTTTTAGTTGAAATTGCAGATTTTGAAGGTGGAATGATCAATCTTACAATAGTAAATCCTGAAATTCTTCTAGAAGTCACAGCCACTAAAAACAGTTTTCTAGGACAAGTACCTCACAGGTACAGGAAGTAAGAATTAAAAGATGGCAGGTGTAGATTTTCTAAGACACAACTAAGATCCCATGGTAACAAAGGCTTTTTCTGAGGAACTTTCAGGTGCATGCCCCCCCCCCCCCTTGAGGAACTGCTTGACATGCAATCTAGAACAGAATGTTAGTTCCCAAGGCAGGCATGCTAAAATGACAGCTACATATTACTTTAATGAGGTGCAAAACTATCCAAATTTTAAAAAAATCTGATAGGTAATTCAGGGCCATGTATTCTGTGAACTGGATCATGGCCTGTCCCCACCTTTAGCATAAAAGGGAGAATCCAATTCAGCTAGGCAAGATTCCATTGTATTAGATTGTCCTAGCTTCCTTTATAAAGGAATGTACACACTTAAAACAAAGGCCTGCAGTTCTAAAACTTATGGAAAAAGTGATGGCCAGTAAAACACAAAATTTTCCATGACCGGTACTCAAGAGGTGCAGTGACAGCTGGTTCAAAGGGAGGCAATGTTAGCTTTTCTATGACATAATTGATATCCCTTGTGAAAGTTGTTACTTTGGAGACCTCAAATGCAGGACCCATACATGAGTTGTTTGTAAAGTTGTTACTCACCATTACTATGCATCTGTGTTATCCATTTAATTCTTTCTCAGTGTGTGGGTATCAGAACCAGGCTTGGATCTGACTCTGCCGTATAAACTAGGCTTTCAGACCCAAAGCTCAAGCCCCTCTCTCTACCCATAATGCCCCAAGCAGCTAGCAATACTTCAGATCGAGTTTGCTGCCATATAGATCCTAAAATAGAGCAGGAAAGCTGGGGTTCAAACCTGGAACAAAAAGTTCCATAATATCCACAAGGTCACTCCAAAAAATGAAAAGAAAGGAGGAAGAGGGTAGGAGTTAAGGAGGATGAAAACAGACAGCACAGATGAATAGTTATGGCGAGTACATAACTTTAATATCTAATGTCCTTTTCATTCTTTTCTCAATGTGTGGGACAGAGTCCTGAGCTACGTGAATCTTGGATGGCCCTCATGTACGGATATTCTTCAGAACCAAAGGCAGCTCTGCTTTTGGTGGTTAAATCTAGTTTGTAATGAGCAATAAAGGTGTCACCATTAGCTGCTGCACAAATATCATCAATGGAAGTTCTAGATCAAAGGACAGAACAGGTTGCTATGGATCTAGTAGAAAGCACTTTAGGAGGCTTAGATAAAAGACAGGCCTTGCTGAGTATAGACAAAAGAAATGCAATCAGTAATCCATTTGGCCAGGGAAACTTTAAAAACTGGTGATCCCAAAACTGTTCTGTGAGAAAGAAACTGTTACTAAAATTTCCTGAAATATTTTGTTCTGTGGAGATAAAAGCACAGTTGTCTATGTACATGCTACATCTCTTAGATGTACTTACGCTCCCTTATTTGAAAAATTAGGGAAGACGACGGGCAAATGAATTGTTTGATTAATATTTGATTCAGATGTTACATTTGGTAAGAAGGATGGATTGGTTCATAAAGTGACTCTGTCTGTGAAAAAAATGTAAGAGAATTTGCAAGATAGAACACCTGGAGTTCAGAAATTCGCCTCAGAGAAGTAATAGCTACTAGGAATGCCGTTTTCCAAGACAAAAAAATTAAATCAGATTTGGGTGATGGTTCAAAGGGTTGTTGGGTCAACCCTTAGAGTACGACTGTTAAATCCCAGGGAGGTGACAGGTCTTTCACTTGAGGATGAAGTAAGAAAGTGCCTTTAAGAAAAGCCTTGCACAATTTGGAAGAATTTTCTCCCGAGTGAAAATTTGATATGGCTGCTAATAACACTTTAATTGAAGAAAACTAGCACCTTCGTGAAACATAGATGATAAAAATTCTAGAACTGCAGCTATAGAAGCATATATATAAAATTATACACATATATATACAAAATGATATAGATATATATCTTATGTGGACGGCGCAGTGGTGCAGCGGTAGCGTTGTCGCCTCACAGCAAGAGGTTCTCTGGTTCAATTCTCGGTTGGGGTGCCTTCTGTGTGGAGTCTGCATGTCCTCCCTGTGTTCGTGTGGGTTTCCTCCCACATTATAAACACATGCAACTGGAGCCTTTCTCCCCAGGCCTCCGCTGAAAATTGGCTTAGTTCCAAGTCGTACTTTCCCGGTTAACAAATGATAAACTATATACATTTCTTATATAAAAAACCTATTATAGATGTATCTAAACAGCTATATCTATTCCGAACATATATATATATATATATATATGCACATATTTATATAGATAAATATATCTGACAGGCTATCAACAATGGTAGAAAGAATACCCTCTAAAGGGTAGAAAGTTTAAATGAGAAGTCAGGTAACAGATATGGTACACAAACTACCAAATGGTAGAAAAAGGTTATAAGAGAATAATCAGGGGAAAAGCTGGGTACATAGTGATAGGAGAGGGAGGAGATAAATGTAAAACATATAAAATTCCTCACAAAAACTGGAAAAAAAAAAAGCTCTCAGAGAGGGATCTGCATCTGTGCAAGATGGCGGCAAATGATATCTAGGGTATTGTTAGCTGACTGGGGAATTATGGATAGAGGGAGAAGCTCGAGAGTTGGATCTGAAAGTCTAGTGTATGTGGCAGAGTCAGATCCAATACCCACACATGGAGGAAGAATGAAAAAATCATTAGATAAACAATAACAGAATGGGAGCTCCCAGGGCAGGAATGTTCAAATGATAGCTACATGCACCTCCACTGAGGTGCAGGACAATCCTGATTTGAAAACCTGACAGATGATTAAGGACAAAGGACACTGACAACTGGGTCAGGCACTTGCTCCACCTTTAGTACCAAAGGATGAACCTTTCCCACTTACCTTGGCCAGACTTTCTTGTATTGTTTCCTAGCCTCCATTAAGATAGAAAGCACATTCTTTGACAACGTGCCAGAGGAGAAAAACAGTCAAATCATCATTGTTGTCAGCCTAAAGGTATGCAGGTTGAAGTGTACGAGATCCCTTGTTTTGGGTAAAAAGGTTCATGGATTAAGACAGCATTAAAGGCTCTGCTTTTACCATACTCATTAGGATGGTGAACAAGTATGGCCTCAATCAAAAGGAAGCTATCAGTAGTGATTCTTGCTTGTCCTCTGTTCTCTTTTGTATTACCCTGGGAGAAGACTGTTCAGATGAAAGGCATGTAGAAACAGATAGTACAGTTGTGTACTATTACCATAAATGTATATGTTTGAGTGTATTCACTGTTGCAGTCATCACACTTGGGTTATCTGCCTGCAGGTAGCCCTCAGTCGGCTGGAATACCAGAGTCTTGAGATTTCTGCATCAGTTGCTGTTGCCTCTTCCATGACGTCTGGTCGTCAGGGGTATAAAAACTTGCAGTTGACGCCATCAGTTTTTCTTGTCCCAGATGTCAGAAGCCCACAAAATAGGAAGCTATTACTTGGTGTGGAACACCTCCAGTAAAAAGTAAATACCCCTGCCATAAAAGATGGCTATAAAGAAGATAGGTAGAAAGGATATAGAAAACCAGGAAGATAGAGGGAGGGAAACCAGGACTGCAACAGTGAAAACACTCGAACATCTACATTTATGGTAAGTGTACACAACTGTACTATGTTCTTCATGTTTCACTGTTGCAGTCATCACACTTGGGTTTGATTCCCAAAGCTGAGGAAGGGTGGAGGCAGTCAAGAATTGTTAGAGCTAGCTAGCAGGCCTTGTAAGACTGCTGTAGCAAATCCAGCTCTGGATTTAGAAAAAATAGGTAAGTGGTAATCCTTGGTGAAGGTGTGCACAGAACTCCAGGTTGCAGCTTCCAGGATGTCCCTGGTAGGAACTCCCCTGGGAAATGCTGTAGAGGTTGAAGCAGGTCTAGTGGAATGAGTTCTGATCCCCAGAAGGGTAGGTTTTCCATGGTGCATGTAGCAGAAATGGATGCAGTGTGCTATTCATTTGGAAATGGTTTGCTTTGAAATGGCCTTGCCCTCTACCCCTGTAGCAAAGCTGACTAGCAGCTGGTCAGATTTTCTGAAAGGCTTATTCCTGTCAAGGCAGTACCTGAGCTATATGTGCACTTCCAAGGAGTGCAGGATCCTTTCCCCTTTATTCTGAGGATTAGGGAAAAAGGTTGGCAAATGGATGGATTGGTTTAAAGCCACACTGGATACCACCTTGGGCATAATGGAAGGGTTAGTCCTGAGGGAACCCTGTCAGCATGGAAAATAATGAAGGGCTCCGCCGCCATTAGTGGCTGTAACTCAGACACTCTTCTTACTGAAGTAATAGCTAGAAGTAAGGCTGTTTTCCAAGAAAGGAATTTTAACTCTGCTGAAGCAGCAGGTTCAAAGGGGGGAGGGGGAGTGTGAGCTTCTCCAGTACAAATTTATGGTCCCAGGTCGGGGTGGAAGCTCTCCTAGGGGGGGGGCTCAAATTGTCAGCTCCTCTCAGGAACTGTTTGATGAGAGGGTGAGAAAAGAGAGGAGGCTCAGTATTATAATGAGCTGAGATGGCAGAGGCATGAATCTTAACGGATAAGAAGGAAAGGCCTCTGTGGAGCAGTTCTACTAGGTAATCAAGGATTTGAGGTAGGTTGGGCACAGCTGTGTCCTTTTCCTTGAGACCGACTCCAAGAACAATATCTTTTCCACTTTTCAGTACAGGATTTCCTAGTACTAGGCCTTCAGGCCTTAAGGAGGACATCCAGCACCTGTTTGCTGAGGGATGCTGGTGGTGCATTTAGGGAATAAGCCAAGCTGCAAGGTTTAGGGTTTGCAGCTATGGATGTAAAATCTGTCCCTCCTGCTGAGACAGCAGGGAAGGTGTGTGATGTAGGTGCCAGGGTGGCACTGCTGTCAGACTGCATAGAAGTGGGTACCAGTGCTGGCGTGGCCAGTCTGGACCAATAAGGATTGCCCTTGGCCTGTCCTGTTTGATTTGAGTAGTACTTTTGACAGGAGGGGCATAAGAGGAAAGGCATGAATTGAGAGGTTTTCCCATGTAAAGGATAGGGCGTCCACTTCCAGGCTCTGCTGTGACGGTTCCTGGTGCAAAAGTTGCTCAATTGGTGGTTTTAGGGGGAGGCAAAGAGTTCCACCTCTGGGTTAGAAGTTTGAATGAGTTGGGTTCCAGTTTCCACTCATGAGGATCCAGTAGATTTCTGCTCAAGTCATCTGCCAGTGAATTATGCTTGCTTGACAGGAATTGAGCTTGTAGGTGCACTTGGATGGCTCAAGGCTGTGTTCCACAGAGCCATGGCTAACCTGCAGAGTGGGTAAGAATGAGTTCCGCCCTGCTTGTTTATGTACCACATAACTGTGGTGCTGTCTGTCTTTATCAGGAGCTGTCCTGGAAGGATAAGGTATTTGAAGACTGTCAGAGAATTCTGTACAGCTGGCATCTCCTTTTGTTTGATATGCAGGGGAATTTGTTCTGGGCTCCATTTGCCTTGAATGCATTTGCCTGCCATGTGAGCCTCCATGCATAGTCTGATCCGTCTGTTGTCAGGGTTTGGGTGGCGAGGGGTTGAGTGAAAAGAAGTCCCTTGTTATGTTTGCATGCTTCTGCCCACCAAAGGAACTCTGTCCTTAGACAAGGTATGATAGAAATCACTGTTTCCTGGTCCTGAGAATGTTGACACCGGAAACTTTTGAAGTGCCATTGAAGTTTCCTCATATGCAGTCTTGCATATGGAATTAGCAGAATGCATGATGCCATAAACCCTAGGGCTTGCAGTATTTTCCTTGCAGATAGCTGGGTTTTGTTGGCCATTAGTTTGAAATAGTTTGTCAAATGGACCTGCTTTTCTGGAGCGAGGAATGCCATCTCGGAAGTTGTGTTCAAGCTTGCTCCCAGGAATACAATTTGTTGGCTGGGCATAAGTTGTGATTTTTTTGTTGATGGTGTATCCCAGTGAAGTTAGAAGTCCTTTTACAAATGCCAGGTGCTGAAGTAGCAATTCCTGACTGTCCGCTTGAATCAGGCAATCGTCCAAGTATTGGTAGATTTGAATATTTCTCTGCCTGCAGTATGCAATGGCTGGAGCCAGGCAGTACATAAGCCAAAGGGAAGTGCAGAAAACTGATAGCGCATGGAGCCTGCCCTGAAAAGTAGATATTTCCTGCAAGACACCCTTATGGGGATGTGCAGATAAGCTTCTTTTACGTCTAGGGTGACTAACCAGGCATCCTTGGCTAGCATAGGAAGAAGCTGTTTGCAGTGTAAACATTTTGAATTTTGGGGCCATCAGAAAGGTGTTGAGACTTGATAGATCCAGGATAGGGTGCCAACAGCCCTCTTTTCTGGGCACCAGGAACAGTCTGGAGTAGAAACCCTGTCCTCTTTGTTCTACTGGAACAGGTTGAATAGCCCTGATATGGAGAAGGGAAAGTACTTGCTTTTGAGCCTCTGCCCACTGGTTTGGAGGAAAGTCTGGCAACCTGCTTGGAGTTGGCAGTGAGTGGAAGAAGAATCTGTATCCCTGGGATATAATGTTTAGAATCCATTGGTCCTAAGTAATGGAAATCAGTTTTTTGCATGAAGGGCGAGTTTTCCTCCTTGGGGCACAAGTACTTGGGCATGGCTGGGAAGGATAATTGGAAAGTCATTGTGAACTTTTTCCATATGGGGGTGGCTTACCACTCCCTGGTTTTGAGGTGGAAACACTCCATTGTTTAGATCTCTGCATACCCTGAGACTGTATATCTTGGTGATCTGTTTTCCCTGGGTTTGGACTGAGAAGGCCTAAGAGGGACTGGAAAGGACCAGTTTTTTGAAGGCCAATGCTACTGAATCTAGGTGGCTGCACCTGTAAGAAATATTTGATGGTTTGCATAGATTTAGCTTTTTCTTTCATCTTTTTAAGACCTCCTTCTGCTTTTGTGCCAAACAAATGCTCCTGATTTAATGGAGAATCTAGTAATTTTGCTTTGACATGGTCAGGCAAGACTTGTTCCTTTAGCCAAGCATGCCCTCTCAGTATTAGACCCAGTGACAGCAGCCCTGCAAAATGCTTCTAAGGCATCAAACTCATACTGCAAATATGTTTACTAACTTGGTTTGCAGAATGCATTAACTCTTGTAAATCTTTATTTTCTGCACAATCTGGAAGTAACATCATTTTTTGTTTAATTAGTTCCATAATTTGTTTCTGGTACTTCAACATGTGAAACTGGCAATTCAAAGCCCTGATGGCAAGAATTGCAGCGATATATACCTTCTTACCCCATCTTTCTAAAGCTCTAGAATTCTTGTCTGAAGGGGTAGGGTTTTTTGGCTGTAGTAGCCTTAATGCCTTTAGGTCCCTGGGAAATGGTCTCTGGATCCACAGTAGGATTCTTAGAGAAATTTGAGGGAGTCAGGCACTCTGTAGTACCGATCATGTTTTCTAGGAGCTGATGGTAAGGTGTCAGGAGTAAGACTGGACTCCAAGAAGACAATCTACAATATCCAGGACAGGGGTTTAGCTAGTGGCCTGTGCGGAGGCAAATCTAAAAATTCCCTGAGTCTCTTTTTGGACTGAGGACAGTCCTGGCATTCCCCGTGAAAATGCTCTCTTAAGGTATGCAAGGTTTCATAAAAAAAAAATTCCTCTGGAGGGAAGGCAGAGGGAATGGATTCCTCTGCATCTGAGTCCTCATAGGTAGATAAGGGTATGTCCTGGTAATCAGAAGGGTCAGTCATCAGACTCCTGGTCTGTAGAATCAGAAGGAAATTCAATTCTTTGTCTTTTGGCAGGGGAAGGCTGGCTTCAGCTAATTATTAGAGTAATAAGGACTTCAGCCATTCTAAGCATTTGTTTTTGTGGCATGGGAGCTTGAGCATGCGCTTTGGACATCGGTTTTCTAGGCCTGAGAAACTTGGTAATTTTAGTTGGAAATGAAGTTGTCGGTTTAATATGAATATCGGTAATACGGAATGCACCCTCAGAAGCTGGTGCCTGCACAGCGGCTCCAGACCCATCCAAGGTAGAAACATCCATAGGTTCCATAGTCAAAGAAGCATCTCACGGCATACCAGACTCCAAATGGGTCTCAGCAGAGGCCTGCGAATCTGTAGAAGTGGACATCAGGGGCTGCAAAGGCACCTCATTGAGTACTGGTAGACTGGTGACTAGCTTAGCGGTAGTGTCATTGGCAGTTTTTGACCTATGCGGTCTGTCTCTGTCTGTGCTTTTTCAGAAGATCGGTAGTCAGATGGCTTACCAAAGCCATTTCGGAATTCTGAAAACGAAAGTTAAAAAATTTAGCTACAAAAATAGCCCGATGACGAATAGTTCGGGCATTAAAAAAGGCACAAAACCGACAGCGAGGGATGTCGTGGTCTGGGCCTAAACAGGTGACGCAGTAAGAATGAAAATCTCTGAGGCATTTGCTTTCCACAGGCAAGACAATTGTTAATTTTTTCTGACATCGGTTAGAGCAAGAAAAAAGAATCCCCAACGGGGTACTTAGCTTTATAAGACTTCAGGTCTGAATCTCGAAAACGAAAATTTCAGGTAGGGGCCGACTGGAACTTGAGAACTGCCTCTGCTTCGGGTACCTCCTCGGCAAGAAAGACTGATGTAATGGCGTTGGCTGCATGTTTTATACCCCTGACTACCTGATGTCATGGAAGAGGTGACAGCAACAGACGCAGAAATCTCAACACACTGGTATTCGGGCCGACTGAGGACTACCTGCAGGCAGATAACCCAAGTGTGATGATTGCAATAGTGAAACACGAACATCTGCTTAGCTGAAGAAGACATCTGTTGCCCAGGCCCCTGGAAGAGATATCCTTGTCCAAACTTTTTGTAGCAGTCTTTTTAAGGATAAGCAAAAAAAGCTCTACTTCTAACACACTCCACCTGTAGACTATATCCAGAAAAAAAAAAAATCCTAACCTCCACTTCTGATGGTTTACTTCTGATCTGCTCATGTGATATGCCAGCAAGTTGTCTTGAGAAGGAATATAGGATACGCTGAGGGTCAAGTCGGTTTCCTGGGCCAGAAACGAGGCTTCTAGGGCTACCCTGGAAAGAGAGCAAGAATGCACCGCCCCAAACAACTGTCACTGTAACACGTCGCTGTGGAGTAGTTTGCGAAAAAATGCAAAATTCCAGGTTTCAGAATTTGTCATTGCCACCATTTCCATCCCATCCACATTTCTTTTTTTTTTTTGTAACCTGCCATCGATGTCTTCTTTTTTTTTTTTGTAACCTGTTCCAAAGCCCCTGGACTATCAGACACCCTGAGTAAGAACCTCACATGTATCTAAGGAGTCTGTGGTCAATCGTTTGATCCCAGTTTGAATAAGACTCAAGTTTAGGTTCACTGGTGCCCACCATGAAGGATCTTCTTTTGCTAAAAGGAAGATGAGGGACTCCAGAAGAGGTACTTGCTAATATCAGTTTCTTGGGCATCAATGGTGCTTCCTCATGTGCAGTCTTGGTTAGGGGGACCATCAAGATGGAGGAGGTCATGTACTTCCAATGTCCTTATTAACTCCCTTGCTGTAATGTGGTAGAGTCATGTTATGAAGTTGATGTATTAGCTCTTGAAAGGACACTTTCTCCTGTGGCAAATATGCTTTCTGACTCTCAGTGTACAGTCATGCTCCCAGGAGTAAGGTTTTCTGCCTGGGCAAAAATTGTGATTCTGAGAGGCTCATACAAAGCCCCAGTCTCTCTGAACATGAAAGGATGAACTGTAAGGTTTCCTGAGTTTCTTTCAGTGTTGCTGTTTTTGTCACACATCATCCAAGTGCAGCCAATTTGGAATTCCTAAGTTATGCAAAAATGCAATTACTAATGCCAGGTATTTTGCAAATACTGTGTGTGCAGTAGATAACCCAAAGAGAAAGAAGGTGAACTGAAGTGTGATCCTCCAGATTCAAACCTTGGATATTTATTGTATTGGTATGTAGAGGTAAGCACCTTTCAGGGCTAGTGTTACCTTGAAGGTTTGAGGAAGAAGAGCTTGCAAGATTAACATTTTGAACTTTGAAACTTTTAGGAAAGTACAGTTCTCTCACTTCCCATAAATGTAGATGTCAGAGTAGATCAATGAAGCACAATACCTCCCAACCTGGAACCATAAAAAAATCTGGACAAAGGCCCATGAAAAATAAGTTCAACTGGCCAAAAATCTGTTCACCGATTAACAAAATTTCCATACATAATTATGTAACCCCACCCATTCCAAAGGGATTGTGGGTTATCAACTTTTAAAAGAAATTGAAGAAAGTACAGTTGTGTACACTTACCATAAATGTAGATGTTAGAGTGTATTCACTGCTACAGTCATCACATTTGGGTTATCCCTGCCAGGGTAACCCTCAGCTGGCCCAAATACCGGAGACTTAGTATTTCAGTGTCTAATGCTGTCACTTCAGGACTGACGTCAGGTCATCAGTAGTATTAAGTAAGGCAGCCAATGCTTTTACATCAGTTTTTCTTGCCCTAACCTGTCAGGAGCCCCCAAGGAGGAGCTAGGTTCTTGAGGAAGAACCCCACCAGTAGAAAGTAAACACCAATATGTCCCTTGTAAAGAAAGAGAAGAAAGGGGGTGGAAGGAGGGAAACCAGGACTGCAACAGTGAATACACTAACATCTACATTTATGGTAAGTGTACACCAACTGTACTATGTTCTTCGTGTTTCACTGTTGCAGTCATCACATTTGGGTTGATTCCCAAAGCTGAGGAAATGGGTGGAGGCAGTCAAAGAAACCAGGGGCTGGCTAGGATGCCCTGCAAGACTGCACAGGCAAACTCTGCCCTGGATTTGAAGAGGCAGGTGGTAATGCTTGGTAAGTGTGAACAGATGTCCAGGTGGCAGCCTCCAGGATGTTCCTGGTGGGGACTCCTCTGAGGAAAGCTGCAGAGAGGAAAGCTGCTCTAGTGGAGTGTGTCCTGACCCCTTTTTGGGGAGGCTTTCCATGTTGTTTGTAGCAGAAATGGATGCAGTGTGCTACCCATTTGGAGATGGTTTCTTTGGAGATGGCTTTGCCTTCTGCCCATGTAGCAAAGTTAACCAGCAATTGATCAGACTTTCTGAAGGATTTAGTCCTGATTAGATAGAATCTGAGCTGTCTGTGCACATCCAGAGTGTGCAGAATCCTTTCCCCCTTGTTCTGGGGATTGCCCTTCCGAGTGGCCACAAGTTGCTAGCCGCTCTTAGGAACTGTTTAATCAAAGGGTGTGAAAAAAGGGGCTGATCATTAGAAAAATGAGCAGAAATAGAGGCATGAATTTTTATAGAGGAGAAAGAGAGGCCAATGTGTAGAAGGCCAGCTAAGTAATCCAGGATGAGAGCGAGGGAGGGCTGTGCCGTATTGGCTCCCTTAGCCTGGATCCAGGTGCAGAACCTTTTCCATTTGTCAGCTAAGACTTTCTGGTGCTAGGGCGTCTGGCCTCAGGGATAACATCTAGAACCTGTTTACTGAGGTTGGCAGATTGGTTGGGAATAAGCCAAGCTGCCAAACTGAGCGTCTGTAATTGGGGATGCATGAATTCCCCTTCCCTCTGGGTCAGGAGGTTTGGAAGATACCATGGGGGCAGTGGGGACAGGCTGTGCAGCAAAGGGTACCAGTGCTGCCAAGGCCAGTCTGGAGCTATAAGAATGGTCCTTGGTTTTTCCTCCTTTATTTTGAAAAGTTCCTGGGGATGAGAGGTAGTGGAGGATCCACTTTCCAAGCCATGCAGTGATGCTCCCTGATGCAGAATTTGTTGAGCTGATGGTTGGTGTGGGAGGCAAAGAGGTGGACCTTTGGGGTGCCCCATTTCTGAGTTATTAGGGTGAAGGTTCTTCTGTTGAGCTGCCACTCGCATGGGTCCAGAAGATTTCTGCTTAATTGGTTTGCCAGAGAGTTGAGAGTCTGGTAGGAACTACATTAACAGATGTAGTTGCATGGCAGCGGCTGTGTAGCAAAAGGGTCATGGCCAGCCTGCATATAGGGTAGGAGTGAGTCCCTCCCTGCTTGTTGATATACCACATCACATTGGTGCTGTCCGTTTTGATCAGGAGAGCCCCAGGAGAGAGGAGCAGTTTGAAAGCTATCAAGGCGTGCTGGACAGCCATCATATCTTTTTGGTTGATGTGCAGAGGGATTTGCTGAGGGCTCCATTGGCCTTGTATGCACCTGCCGTCCAGGCGTGCACCCCAAGCATAGTCTGATGTGTCTGTGGTGAGGGTCTGGGCAGCAGGGTATAGTGAGAAAGGCAGTCCCTTGTTGTGGGAGCATGCTGTTGCCCACCACAGAAAATCTTTTCTGAGTCAAGGAATTATAGGTAGAAGAGTTTCCAGGTCTTGAGAGTGTTGACACCAAAGGCTTTTTAGGTACCACTAAAGTTTCCGCATATGCAGTCTGGCATATGTGAGTAGTATGCAAGATGCCATGAACCCCAGAGCTTGCAGGAACTTCCTTGCAGATAGCTGGGGCCTGGTGGCTAGTTGAGAGAAGTAGGCTGTCAGAAAAATTTCTCTGGTGTAAGGAACATCATCTGGGATGCTGTGTCCAGCCTTGCTCCCAGGAAGACAATCCTTTGGGTGGGCACCTGTTTGGGTTTCTTTTTGTTGTGTACCCTAGGGAGGTTAGTAGGGTCTTTACAAAGGCCAGGTGCTTGAGCAGCTTTTCCTGGCTGTCTGCCTGAATAAGGTAGTTGTCTAAGTATGGGTAAATCTGAATATTTTTTTTGTCTGCAAAAAGCAATGGCCGGAGCCAGACATTTTGTGAAAACTCTAGAAGCAGTAGATAGCCTAAAGGGAAGCGCAGAGAACTGAAAGTGTTGAGATGCTGCCCTGAAATTGAGATATTTCCTGCATGATTCCCTGATAGGAATGTGGAGGTAGGCCTCTTTTAGATCTAGGGTAGCTAGCCAAACGTCCTTGGAGAGCATGGGTAAGCAGCTGCTGGAGGGTGAGCATTTTGAATTTTGGGATCACCAGGAAGGTGTTCAGAATGGATAGATCGAGGATGGGGAATCAGGTGCCTTCTTTTCTGGGCACCAGAAAACATCTGGAGTAGGAAACCTTAGCCTATCTGTTCTGCAGGAATGTGCTCTACTTCCCTCAGAGAGAGAAGGGAAAGGATTTGCTTTTGAGCCTCTACCCACTGGTTTGATGGTAGATCTGGGAACCCTTTTGGGGTTGGAAGGGTGTGGAAGGAAAACTTGTATCCCTGAGACACTGTTCAGAACCCAGTGGTTATTGGCAATGGTGGCCCAGGTGCTTGTGTGAAAGGAGAGTTTTCCTCCTAGGGGTAAGTGAAGGTGGGCAGAGGGGGTGGGGGAGGGGAGTCATTGTGTTCTTACCATAAGAGGGTGGCTTAGAACTCTATGGTTTTGAAGTGGAGGAAGCCCACTGCTTAGATCTCTGCATTCCCTGTGGCTGCTGTCGGGGGGGTTATCTGGTTCCCTGGGGCCTAGGCTGGACTGGCTTAGTGGGAGCAGGAAAGGACCAGTGTTTGGTGGGACAATGCCTGCTGAACCTGGGTGGCTGGACCTGCAAGAAATCCTTAACTGTTTGCAGAGATTTTGCTTTTTCTTTCTTTACGACCTCTTCTGCCTTAGTGCCAAATAAGTTATTTTTGTGCAAGGGGGCATACAACAATTTAGATTTGACATGGTCTGGCAGGGGTTGTTCCTTAAGCCATGCATGCCTTCTAATAAGAGATCCAGTGACTACTGCCTTGCAAGAAGCTTCTAGGGCGTCAAAACCACAGTGCAGGGTGTGTTTAGTTACTTGACTTGCAGAATGCATTAACTCTTGTGATGCCCAAGCAGGAAAGGAAAACATTTTTTGTTTGAGGAGTTCCAGGGTGGTGGTTGTTCTGTCTTTTGGCTTTTCCCGGTTAGGGGTTGCCACAGCGGAACTCCGGTCCGCTAAGGATTGGCAGTAGATTTTTACCTGCCGAGTTGCCAGCCCTGACATACAACCTTCAATGAAGGTACGCCCATTCACGCATGTCTCCACACAGAAGATGCTCTAGCTGAGAATCGAACAGGACATCTTACTGTGAGGCGACAACACTACCGCAGCACCACCACTGCAGTCTGTTGCTGAAATTTCAACATATGGAACTGACAATTTAGTGCCCTGATAGCAAGAGTAGCTGAGGTGTATACTTTCTTACCCCATCTGTCTAGTACTCAGGAATCCCTATCTGAGGGGGAGGGATTCTTACCGGTTGCTTTAATCCCTTTAGGCCCTTGAGAAATTACCTCAGGGTCAGCAGTAGGATTTTTAAAGAAATTTGTGTGAGTTAGGGCCTCTATAGTACCTGTCTGGTTTTCTTGGTGCAGGAGGGAGGGTGTCAGGAGTCAAGCTGGATTCCATGAAAACATCCTCCACAACATTCCAGGACTGGGGGATTGGCCAAGGGTCTGTGCTGTGGAAGATCTAGGAATTCCCAGAGTCTCTCTCTAGACTGAGGGTAGTCTTGACTCTCCCATTGGAAATGCTCCCATAGGAAAAATCCTATGGGGGGGGGGGCAGAAGGAATAGAATCCTCTGCATCAAAATCCTCATAAGTGGACGGGTTGCATGTCTTCATATTCAGATGCAGTCATCTGACTCTTGTTCAGGCAAAACTACAGGGGACAGATCTCTTTTCCCTTTGGAGGGGGTAGCTTGGCTTCCCCTGATCAGCATGATAAGGTCTTCCTCCATTTTAAGCATTTGAGACTGAGGCAAGGAAGCAGGTGCCTGAGAGTGGGTTGGTTTCTTGAGTGTGGTTTATACCCTGGGCCTTAGAAACTCAGCCATTTTTGAAAGAACAGTAGTCGCAAAAGAAGACTTCCTCGGAAGCCGGTGCCTGTTCAGCAGCTCCGCACCAATCCAAGGTAGAGACGACCGCAGGATCCTTAGTCGAAGAGCTTTGCGGCATACCGGACACCGTAAGGGTCTCGGTAGCGGCCTGCGAATCCCACAGAAGCAGGCATCAGGGGCTGTGAGAGTGCCTCACTGAGGACAGGAGAACTAATGACTAACTTAACAGAAGCATCATCAGTAGGGTCTGGAGCTGTGCGGTCTGTCTTTATCTTTGTTTTTTTAGAAGATCTGCTGTTGGGATGGATTACCAAAGCCATATCTGAATTAGAGGACTGTAAGTGAAAATATCTGGCTACAGTAAGGGCCCGACGACTGATAGTTCTGGTATTAAACAAAGCACAGAAGTGACAAAGTACAGTTGTGTACACTTACCATAAATGTAGATTTGAGTGTATTCACTGTTGCAGTCATCACACTTGGGTCATCTGCCTGCAGGTAGCCCTCAGTTGGCCCGAATATAGTACAGTTTTGTACCTACCATAAATGTAGATGGTCGAGTGCTCATACAGCTGCAGTCATAACAGATGGGTTTATCCTGCCGTCAGGCGGGTCCTCGGTCGGCCGAATTCCAAAGTCTAGGTCCGGCGTCGGTTGAAGTCGCTTCTTCCCTGACGTCAGCGCGTAAGGGGTATAAAAGAGGCAGCCAACGCCATTTTCTTCAGTTTTTCTTGCCCCAAATGTCAGGTGCCCACAGAAGGAAGGCAAACAATGTTATGCAAAGATGCAATGTTGATAAATCAAAAACAGTAGTTGCAAGCAAATACACCATAAAAGAATACCCCAAAAAGGTTATATGAAAAGTGTTCGTCATAAGGCCTGTCCTAAGAGGGGTTGGAGGGAGGGAAACCTGGACTGCAGCTGTATGAGCACTCGAACATCTACATTTATGGTAGGTACAAAACTGTACTATGTTCATCGTGCATACAGCTGCAGTCATAACAGATGGGTAGAATCCCAAAGCTAAGTAAGGGTGGTAGGCACTAAGTGGAACTAGGAGGGGCTAGGATGCCCTGGAGGACTGCTGTGGCAAAGCCCGCTCTAGATTTTGAGTATAGTGGGAGGTGATAGTGCTTGGAGAAAGTGTGTACAGAACTCCAGGTGGCTGCTTCCAAAATGTCCTTGGTAGGGACCCCCCTGAGGAAGGCTGCAGAGGTAGCTGTGGCTCTGTTGGAGTGGGATCTGATGCATGCAGGCACAGTTTTTTTTCCATGAAATGAGTAACAAAAGCGTATGCAGTGGGCTATCCATTTTGAAATTGTCTGTTTGGAAATAGCCTTTCCCTGAGCACCTACAGCATAGGACACAAAGAGTTGCTCAGATTTCCTGAATGGCTTTGATCTGTCCAAGTAGCAACGTAGATGTCTGTGAATGTCCAAGGAATGTAGTAGTCTTTCCCCTTTGTTTTGTGGATTAGGATAAAAGGTAGGTAAGTGGATAGTCTGATTCAAAGCTACACTGGATACTACCTTTGGCATAAAGGTAGGATTGGTTCATAAGGAAACTCTGTCCTGATGGAAAATGATGAATGGTTGCACAGCCATGAGGGCCTGTAGCTCCGAAACCCTGTGTGCTGAGGTGATAGCCAGAAGAAATGCTGTTTTCCGTGACAAATACTGTAACTCTGTTGAAGAAGCTGGCTCGAAGGGAGGAAGGGTCAGCTATTCCAATACGTAGTTGAGGTCCCAAGCAGGGACTGGTGGTTTCCTTGGGGGTTTTAAATTCTTTGCCCCTCTGAGGAACTGCCTTAAGAGAGGGTGGGAGAATAATGGAGGATCTGTGTTGTATTGTGCAAAAATGGCTGAAGCGTGGATCTTGATGGAGGAGAACGAAAGCCCATTGTTTAACATCTCAGCTAGGTACTGTAAAATTTGAGGTATATTTATTACCCAAGGATTCTGTCCCTTTTCTAGATTCCAGGCACAAAATCGTTTCCATTTGGCGGAGTAAGCCTTTCTAGTATAAGGTCTTCTGGCCTCCAAGATGACATCCTGCACCTCCTTGGAGAGGAGAAACTGTTGGGAAATCAAGGAATTCTCCATGCAGCTAGATTTAGAGTTTTGAGATGGCTGTGAAGGGTTTTGTAGTTGTGCTGGGACAACAGAAGAGGAACTAGAGGTAGGATCCATGGTGGGGAATGTGTCAGGCTCTTCAGGAGCGGATACCAGTGTTGTCTTGGCCAATCTGGAGCAATGAGAATCATTTTCGGCCTCTCTGCTCTGGCTTTTAATAGAACTTTGGGCAGCAGAGGAAGAGGCGGGAAGGCATAGACTGCCAATGTTGCCCAATTGAAGGAAAGTGCGTCCACCTTCCAGGCCTGTGGATGATAGGTCCTTGAACAAAATTATTTCAACTGGCAATTTCTGTGGGTAGCAAAGAGATCTATGTCTGGCTGTCCCCATGCCTGAGTTATCTTTGTGAAAAGTTGAGGATGCAACCTCCATTCGTGTGGATCTGTCATATTTCTGCTTAGGTTGTCTGCCAGTGTGTTTTCATTCCCTGGCAGGAATTGTGCCTGCAGTTGAATTTGCAATTCCAGTGCTGTGTTCCATAGGGTCATGGCTTGTGTGCACAGGGGGTATGAATGAGTTCCCCCCTGTTTGTTTATGTACCACATCACTGTGGTGTTGTCTGTCCTTATCAATAGCTGGCCTGGATGCAGGTCTTTGAAGGTCATAATAGCCTTTTGCACGGCTAGCATTTCCTTTTGGTTGATGTGGAGGTGCTTCTCTTTTCGGGTCCGTTTTCCCTGAATGCACTGATCTGTCATGTGTGCTCCCCAGGCGTAGTCTGTGGCGTCTGTTGTGATGATTTGAGTTGCTTGAGGTACACAGAAAGGAAGACCTGTGTTTCTTTGGCATGCTTGAGTCCACCACAAAAATTCCTTTTGAAGGCATGGAATGAGTGGGATAATTGTTTCCAAGCTGTGGCTGTGTTGAGACCATAAGTTTTTCAGGTACCATTGAAGTTTCCTCATATGCAGCTTTGCACATGGGATTAGTAGGATGCAAGATGCCATGAATACCAGAGCCTGCAAGGATTTTCCTTGCAGTTAGCCTGGTGTAAGTTGCCATTTTTCTGAAGTATTGAGACAGTTGCCCTTGCTTGTCTGGCGTGAGGTAGGCCATCTGGGTGGTTGTATCCAAGCTGGCACCCAGGAAAATTATTTGTTGAGAGGGTATTAGTTTTGATTTCTTTTTGTTGACTGTGTATCCCAGGAAGTTCAACAGTTTTATTACAAACGCCAGGTGCTGCAGTAGTATGTCCTTGCTGTCCGCTTGGATCAGGCAGTCGTCCAGATATGGGTAGATTTGTATCCCTTGTAGTCTGCAGAAGGTGATTACTGATGCCAGGCATTTCGTAAACACTCTGGGCGCAGTAGATAAGCCAAAGGGAAATACAGAGAATTGGTAATGGGTTGAACCTGCAAGAAATCTGAGGTATCTTCTGCAATCTTGTCTGATAGGGACATGCAGGAATGCCTCCTTGAGGTCCAATGTTACCAGCCAAGACTACTTGCCCAGCATGGGAAGAATCTGCTGTAATGTGAGCATCTTGAATTTTGGCACCTGTAGATATGTGTTTAGGATGGACAGGTCTAAGATAGGTCTCCAATCTTTGTCTTTCCTCGGTACCAGGAATAGTCTGGAATAAAACCCTTGACCTTGTTCTTTTGCAGGTACCTCTTGAATTGCTTTCATGTCTATGAGAGCTGAAACTTGTTTTTGTGCCTCTGCCCTTTGATGTTGTGGCAGGTTTGGCATGCCTCTCATTTTTGGAAGGGTGTGAAAGTGGAACCTGTAGCCTCTGTCTATAATGTCCAGAATCCATTTGTCTTTTGTAACAATATGCCAATTTTTTGAGAATAATGCCAATTTTCTGCCCAAAGGTGCTGCCATTAAAGCTTTGCTTGGCAGGTGTAGGGGGAAGTCATTGTGTCTGTTTTCTAAAAGACTGTGATCTATCTTCTCCACCTCTTGGGGTTGGTGCTTGCCACTGTCTGGCTCTGAAGGATCCTTGAGGTTGCCCTCTGCCCCTTGGGCGCCTGTATCTGCCCCTTTGAGGTCTATCTGTGGCTGGAAAGGACCAATTTTTTGAAGGCCAGTGTCTGCTGAAACGAGGAGGCTGTACCTGCAGGAAATCTTTCACTGTTTGCATTGATTTAGCTTGTTCCTCCATTTTCTTTAGCACCTCCTCAGCTTTAACACCAAACAATACATCTTTTTGAAGAGGTGCATCTAATAATTTAGCTTTGACATGATCTGGTAAGGTTTGCTCTTTGAGCCAAGCATGCCTACGTATAACAGACCCCGTAACAGCAGCTCTACATGAGGCCTCTAAAGCATCAAAACCACACTGCAAGGTATGTTTACCCACTTGCTCTGCACCATGCAACAAATCCTGCAACTCTTTTAAATCTGGTTGTTCTGGTTGTGTCATCTTGCTTTTCAGCTGAGATATCAAAAACTGTTGATACTTTAACATATGGAACTGACAGTTTAATGCCCTCGTGGTTAAAGTGGCCGAGGTGTACACCTTTTTCCCCCACCTTTCTAAAGCTCTGGAATCTCTCTCTGAAGGTAATGGATTTTTAGCAGTAGAGGCCTTAATTCCCTTGGGACCCTGTGAAATTGTTTCTGGGTCAGCAGTATGGCTTTTATAGAGGAACTGGTGAGAATCAGGAACCCGGTAATACCGGTCTGGTTTAACAGGAGCTGGAGGCAAAGAATCAGGATTAAGGCTGGCTTCTGTGTACACATCATCCAATATATCTAAAACAGGAGGGATAGCCAGAGGCCTATGCTGGGGGAGCAGAAGAAATTCCCTGAGCCTTTTCTTGGAATCTGAGTAATCTTGGCCTTCCCAATTAAAGTGTTCTCTCAATGTATGCAGGATTTCTCCAAAAGAGAAGTCCTCAGGGGGGGAGACCGAGTGAATAGACTCCTCTGCATCAGAGTCTTCGAATGGAGAATAGGCATAATCCTGGTCCTCAGATAGTTCTGAGGTAATAGAAGCTTGATCCGAGGAAGGGTAGTCTTCCTCTAATCTGGGCCTTTTGTCAGAGGGGGGATGAGAACCCCTGATAATAGTAATCAAATCCTCAGCCATTTTAAGCATCTTTTTTAGGCATGGTGCCTTGAGAGGAGGTCTGAGGAACCTGTTTTTTGGTTTTCATGGCTGCTTTAGATTTAGTGAAGGCTTTAATAGAGAAGGAGGAAGGCCTGAAGACCCCTTGAGAAATGGCAGGCATGTCTAAATTCTGAGTTTCCCCGTCGGGATCTGTAGTAGGAATGGGGGCCGAGGAGCCTGCGACCTCAGGTACTGAAGACACCGGTAATGCATTGTCATCGGTACTCAGGGGCTGCGTAGGCGCCTCGCTGAGTACCGGACCACCGGTAGTCTGTCTTAGCGTGGCTTCAGTAGGTGGTGCGGACCTCGTATGTCAGTCCTTATCTTTGCGTTTTTTGCTCAAAACTGGTGTCGAAGTATCCAACGACATAATATAATAAAATTTTTTGCCAAAAAAGTGAAGGGCGAACTCCGCCCGACGCTTAATAGTGCGCTTATTGAATCTAGCACAAAAACGGCAGGCCGAGACGTCGTGGTCTGGGCCTAAGCAAGGTATACAGAAAGAGTGGAAATCCTTATGCGGTATTTGCTTCCCACATGAAATGCAATTATTAACTTTGTCTGACATCGGTCTGAGGCAAGAAAAGTTTCTTCAACGGGGTACTTAGCTTTCAAGACGACTTCGGCTGAAATACTTTCGTAAATCTCAGGAGCTGGCCGACCGGCACTTGCGAACTGCTTCTGCGCGGCAAGAAAGACTGAAGGAAATGGCGTCGGCTGCCTCTTTTATACCCCTGACGCGCTGACGTCAGGGAAGAAGCGACAACTGACGCCGGACCTAGACTTTGGAATTCGGCCGACCGAGGACCCGCCTGACGGCAGAATAACCCATCTGTTATGACTGCAGCTGTATGCACGATGAACATCAGAGCCTTAGTATGTCTGCGTCAGATGCTGTCACTCCAGGACTGACGTCGGGTATAAAAACAGGCAGCAGACACCATTACATCAATTCTTCTTGCCCCAAATGTCAGGAGCCCTCCAATAGGGAGCTAAGTTATGGTAAGGAAAACCACCACCAGTAAAATGTAAATACCAATACCCTTGAAAAGGGGGGGGAATTAAAAGGCATAGAGAGTTTAGAGAAAGAGGCAGAAAACCAGGGGGCTAGAGGGAGGAAAAAGTACAGTTTTGTACCTACCATAAATGTAGAAGTTAAGAGTGTCTTCATTGCTGCAGTCATTACACTTGGGTTATCCTGCCGTCAGGCAGGCCCGCAGTCTGCCTGAGTTCCAAAGTCTTGGTCCGGCGTCAGTTGCTGTCGCCTCTTCCCTGACGTCAGTGCACCAGGGGTATATAAGAAGCAGCCAACGCCATTTTCTTCAGTTTTTCTTGCCCCAGATGTCAGGTGCCCCCAAAAATGGTAGGCAATACATATTGCTAATAAAAATAAAACCTTCAGTAACCAGCAAATACACCACATAGGTAGTAAAGGTTAGTCCCAGATAAGAAAGAGGGGCTGGCGGGTGGGTAACCTGGACTGCAGCAGTGAAGACACTCGAACATCTACATTTATGGTAGGTACAAAACTGTACTATGTTCATCGTGTTTCACTGCTGCAGTCATTACACTTGGGTGGAATCCCAAAGCTGAATTTGGGTGGCTGGCTCTATAGAGGATTTGGTGTGGCTATGAGGCCCTGCAGCACTGAAGTGGCAAAGTCAGCTCTGGATCTGGAATAAAGAGGCAAATGGTAATGCTTGGTAAAGGTGTGCACTGAACTCCAAGTTGCAGCTTCCAAAATATCTTTGGTAGGTACTCCTCTAAGGTAGGCAGTAGAAGTGGCAGTTGCCCTGGTGGAATGTGGTCTAATATTACTAGGTACAGGTTTCCCATGTTGTGTGTAGCAGAACCGGATACAGTGTCCTATCCACTTTGAAATGGTCTACTTTGAAATAGCCTTTCCCCTGTGATCCTGCAGCATATGATACAAACAATTGTTCAGATTTTCTGAAATCTGTTGTTTTGTCCAAGTAGAAGCGCAATTGCCTGTGTATGTCCAAGGAATGTAGGAGTTTCTCCCCCTTATTCTGGGGATTTGGATAAAATGTTGGCAAGTGAATAGTTTGGTTAAGGGCCACACTGAATACCACCTTAGGCATAAAGGCAGGGTTTGTTCTTAAAGAAACCCTGTCTTGGTGGAAAATGATAAAAGGCTCCACTGCCATTAGTGCCTGCAGTTCTGAGACTCTTCGTGCTGAGGTTATTGCCAGAAGCAGAGCAGTTTTTCATTATATATATTTTAACTCTGCTGAATTGGCTGGTTCAAAAGGAGGCAAAGTGAGCTTTTCCAAAATGAAATTGAGGTCCCACGTTGGTGCTCTCCGGGGCGGTCTTATATTTTTAGCCCCTCTGAGATACTGCTTTAGCAAGGGGTGAGAGAAAATAGGAGGGTCTGTGTTGTAATGAGCCGAGATGGCAGAAGCGTGAATCTTAATGGATGAGAACGATAGTCCTTTGTCCAGCATCTCAGTCAAGTATTGTAGTATCTGAGGAATGTTAGGGACCAGAGGATCAAGGTTTTTAGCCTGGTTCCAGGCACAGAATCTCTTCCACTTTTCTGAATAAGATTTCCTGGTGCTAGGCCTCCTGGCCTCCAAAATGACATCCATAACAGCTTTAGAGAGAGAAGTTGTCTGTTTGGCTAATGAATCTGCCATGCAGCCAGGTTTAAGGTTTTGAGCTGACTGTGCAATATCCGATTGTTTTGCTGAGTCAAAAGGTGTGGAATTTGAGGCAAAATCCAAGGTGGGCCTTGAGCTAAGTTCTTTAAGATTGGGTACCAATGCTGGCGTGGCCAAATCTGGCACAATCAGAATCATCTGTGGTTTTTCTTGTCTGGCTTTTAGGAGTACCTTTGTTAGGAGAGGCAGAGGTGGGAAGGCATAAACATTTAGGCTTTATCAGCTGAACGACAGAGCATCCACTTTCCATGCTTGTGTGTGATAAGTCCTTGTGCAGAATTTTTGTAGTTGTTAATTCAGTGGTGAGGCAAAAAGATCTATATCCGGGCACCCCCATGTTTGCATTATCATGCTGAAGACTTGTGGATTTAATTTCCACTCGTGAGGATCCATGATGTTTCTGCTTAATTCGTCTGCCAGAGTGTTTTTCTTTCCTGGCAGGAGTTATGCTTGCAGATGAACTTGATGGGTTAGAGCTGTGTTCCACAAGGTCATGGCTTGTCTGCATAGGGGGCAAGAATGAGTGCCCCCTTGTTTGTTTATGTACCATGTTACAGTGGTGTTGTCTGTCTAATAGTAATTGTCCTGGATGCAGAAGGTCCTTGAAAGCTGTAAGGGCATTTTGAACAACCATCATCTCTTTTTGATTGATGTGAAGATGCAATTGGTCTGTGGTCCATTTGCCCTGAATACATTTTCCTGCCATGTGTGCTCCCCAGGCATAATCCGAGGCGTCTGTTGTTAAAGTCTGCCTGGCTGTGGGAAGAGTGGAAGGCTGACCCTTGTTGAGGTGACATGCCTGTGCCCACCATCGAAATTCCTGTTGTAGGCAGGGAACTAGTGGTATTACTGACCACTGTCTCCAAGCTGTGAGAATGAGACCAAACACTTTTTAGGTACCATTGTAATTTCCTCATATGCAGTCTTGCATATGGAAATAGTAGTATGCAGGACGCCATGAATCCCAAGGCCTGCAGAATTTTTCTTGCAGAGAGTTGGGACTTTGTTGCCATCAATTGAAAATACTGAGTCAGTTGTCCTTGTTTGCCTGGCGTGAAATAAGCCATCTGGGCCGTTGTATTTAAGCTGGCACCCAGGAATATCATCTCTTGTGAGGGCACTAGTTTTGATTTATTTTCATTTACTGTGTACCGTAGGCAACTTAATCTTTTTACGAACGCCAGATGCTGTAGAAGAATGTCCTTGCTCTCTGCTTGAATCAGGCAGTCGTCCAGATATGGATATATTTGAATTCCTTTTTGTCTGCAAAATGCAATTACTGGTGCCAGGCACTTGGTAAAGACCCTGGACGCAGTAGATAAGCCAAAGGGCAGTGCAGAGAATTGGTAGTGCATTGAACCAGCTATGAATCTGAGGAATCTTCTGCAATTTTGTCTGATAGGGACATGCAGGTATGCCTCTTTGAGGTTCAAAGTAACAAGCCAAGCTTTTTTGCCCAACATGGGAAGGAGCTGTTGTAGTGTCAGCATTTTGAATTTCGGAACATCCAGGTAAGTATTTAGAGTGGAAAGGTCCAGAATGGGTCTCCAGGCTTTGTCCTTTCTGGGTACCAGGAAGAGTCTTGAGTATAATCCTTGTCCTTCTTCCTGCTGTGGTACTTTTTGAATAGCTCTCATGTCCACGAGAGCTGTAATTTGTTTTTGTGCCTCTGCCCATTGATTTTGTGGCAGATCTGTCATTCCTTTTAGCCTTGAAAAAGTGTGAAAGTGGAACCTGTAACCTTGAGACACAATATTCAGCACCCATTTTTCTTGGGTGATTGCTTGCCAGTTTTGAGAAAAAAGTGCTAGTTTCCCCCCTAAGGGAGCTGCCAAAAGGGAAGAGTTTGGCATTGGAAGGGGGAAGTCATTGGGACTGTTTCCTGTAAGGTTGTGACTTGTCCTCACCTCCTTTTGGGTTTGAAGCACCCCACTGTCGTGGTCTGTAAGAGCCTTGTGGTTGAGATCTGCCTCTTGGGCGTCTGTATCTGCCTCTTTGTGGCCTGACACTGGAAAGGGCCAATTCTTTGTAGGCCAATTTCTGCTAAATCATGGTGGCTGTACCTCTAAGAAATCCTTGACTGTTTGCATAGATTTTGCCTTATCCTCCATTTTCTTTAATACCTCTTCTGCCTTAATACCAAATAAATTATCTTGCTGCAAAGGAGCATCCAATAATTTTGCCTTAACATGATCTGGTAAACTTTGTTGTTTTAACCAAGCATGCCTTCGAATCACAGATCCTGTAACAGCTGCTCTACAAGAAGCTTCTAATGAATCAAAACCACATTGCAAAGTATGCTTTTCCATTTATTCAGCTGCATGCAATAAATCCTGCATTTCTTTATAGTCAGGTTGTTCTGCATTTGTACTAATTTTCTGCTTTGAGTCAGTAAGCATTGTTGATATTTAAGCATGTGAAACTGGCAATTTAAAGCCCCCACTGCTAAAGTTGCAGAGGTATATACTTTCTTTCACCATCTGCCTAATGCTCTAGAGTCCCTATCCGAGGGAACTGGATTCTTAGCCGTGGAAGCCTTAACCCTTTGGGACCCTGGGAAATAGTTTCTGGGTCAGCAACAGGGTTTTTATAAAGAAATTTGAGAGAGTCAGGGACTCTGTAGTACCTGTCTGGCTTGACTGGAGCTGGGGGTAAAGAATCAGGATTTAAACTAGATTCAGAGAACACATCATCCACAATGTCCAACACTGGCGGAATAGCAAGGGGCCTGTGCTGAGGATGTAAAAGAAAGTCTCTGAGCCTTTTCTTGGATTCTGAGTAATCCTGGCCCTCCCAATGGAAATGCTCCCTCATGGTATGTAAAGTTTCCCCAAAAGAGTAATCCTCAGGAGGAGAGGCTGCAGGAATTGATTCTTCAGCATCAGAATCCTCATAGGGGGGTAAAGAATATCCATGGTCTGAAGAGGAATCAGAATATATTGAAACCTGGTCAGAGGAATGATAGTCTGTATCTTGCTTAGGCCTTTTATCAAAAGGAGGATGGGAACCCTGATCAGAGTTATCAAGTCTTCGGCCATCTTGAGCATCTGTTTTTTAGGCATGGAGGCCTGTCCAGGTAAATGCTGTACTTGCTTCTTTATCTTTAATGTAGGCTTAGTCTTGGCTGTAGCTGCAATGGTAAGTTGAGTAGGCCTGAAAACACCCTCAGAAGCAGATGCCTGCTCAGTGGCTCCAGACCCATCTGAAGGGTAAATCTCCGTTGGTCCAACACCTTCAGTATCGAGAGACCTAGGCATCTCCACGTGGGAGTCGGTCGCAGCCTGTGGTTCTGAGGTAGCGGGTGTCAGGGGCGAAAGTGACTCACTGAAAACTGGCGACTGGCCTAGAAGAGGCTTCGTCGTCAGCTTTGGGCCTCGGATGCCTTTCCTTATCTTTATCTTTGCGTTTTTTGAGCATTCCGGTCGTCGGTTGTTCCGACGGCATTGTATAATTAAACCTTCAGCCAAAGTAATGGCGAGTAAAATCAAACCGATGTTTAATATTGCGTTTGTTACATCTAGCACAAAACCGACAACTAGTGACGTTGTGATCTGGGCCTAGGCATGGAATACAGTAAGAATGAAAATCCTTGAGGTATTTGCTTCCCACAAGAAATACAATTAACTTTTACTGACATCGGTCTGAGGCAAGAAAAAGTTTCCCCAAAGGGGGTACTTAGCTTTATTGAAGACTTCAGTTCTGAAATCGAATTTGAAATCTCAGGAGTCGGCCAACCGGCACTTGCGAACTGCTTTTGCTTCGGGAACCGTGCGGCAAGAAAGACTGAAGAAAATGGCGTCGGCTGCTTCTTATATTCCCCTGGCGCACTGACGTCAGGGAAGAGGTGACAGCAACAGACGCCGGACCAAGACTTTGGAACTCAGGCCAACTGCGGGCCCACCTGACAGCAGGATAACCCAAGTGTAATGACTGCAGCAGTGAAACACGATGAACATCCAGGACTGCAACAGTGAATACACTCGAACATCTACATTTATGGTAAGTGTACACAACTGTACTATGTTCTTCATGTTTCACTGTTGCAGTCATCACACTTGGGTAGATTCCTAAAGCTGACGAAGGGTGGAGGCAGTCGAGAAGAGTTAGGGCTGGCTAGAATGCCTTGCACGACTGCTGTTGTAAAACTTGCCCTGGATCTGGAAAAGAAAGGCAGGTGGTAATGCTTGGTGAAGGTGTGTACAGAACTCCAGGTAGCAGCTTCCAGGATGTCCCTGGAAGGGACTCCCCTGAGGAATGCTGTAGAGGTAGAAGTTCCCCAAGTGGAATGTGTTCTGATCCCCTGAGGGGTTGGTTTCCCATTGTGCTTGTAGGAGAAATGGATGCAATGTGCTATCCATTTGGAAACTGTTTTGAAATGGCCTTGCCCTCTGCCCCTGCTGCAAAGCTGACTAGTAACTGGTCAGATTTTCTGAAGGGCTTAGTCCTATCAAGGTAGAATCTGAGCTGTCTGTGCACGTCCAAGGAGTGCGGGATCCTTTCCCCTTTATTTTGAGGATTAGGGAAGAAGGTAGGCAAATGGATAGATTGGTTGACAGCCACATTGGACACTTTAGGCATAAAGGAAGGGTAAGTCCTGAGGGAGACCCTGTCAGCATGGAAAATAATGAAGGGTTCCACAGCCATAAGTGCTTGTAGCTCAGACACTCTTCTAGCTGAAGTGATGGCCAGAAGCAAGGCTGTTTTCCAAGAGAGGAATTTTAACTCTGCTGATGCTGCAGACTCAAAGGGGGGTAGCGTGAGCTTTTCCAGTACAAAGTAAAGGTCCCAAGCAGGGGTGGGTGCTCTCCTTGGCAGTCTTAAGTTGTTTGCTCCTCTCAGAGACTGTCTGATAAGAGGGTAAGAGAAGAGAGGTGGCTCAGTGTTGTAATAAGCCGAAATGGCAGAGGCATGGATCTTAACGGAGGAGGAGGATAGGCCTCTGTGGAGTAGATCTGCTACGTAATCCAGGATTAGAGGCAGGGAGGGCAGAGTTGTGTCCTCTCCTTTAGATTGAACCCAGGAGAAGTACCTTTTCCACTTATCACTGGGTCTTCTGGCTTCAAGGATGATGTCCAGCACCTGCTTGCTTAGACTTGTTACTGGGGAAGAATTCAAGGAATAAGCCAGGCTGCAAGATTCAGGGTTTGCAGTTGCAGATGCAAGATCTGCCCCCCCTGCTGAGACAGCAGGGCTGGGTTCTGGTGTAGGTGCCAGGGTGGCACCGGTGACTGGCTTCGCAGGAGTGGGTACCAGTGCTGGCGTGGCCAGTCTGGGGCAATCAGAATTGCCCTTGGTCTGTCCTGTCTTATCCTGAGCAATACCTCAGGAGAGGAGGGGCAGAGGGGGAAAGGCATAAATTATAAGATTTACCCACTGGAAGGACAGGGCATCCACTTTCCAGGCCCTGCTGTGAGGTGTCCTGGTGCAGAATCCTCAGAGTTGGTGATTGCAGGGAGAGGCAGAGATATCCACCTCTGCTGTTCCCCATTTCTGAATCAGAAGGTTGAAGGTGTGTGGCTTTAGTTGCCACTCGTGTGGGTCTAGCAGATTTCTGCTCAAATCGTCTGCCAGTGAGTTTTGTTTGCCTGACAGGAATTGAGCTTGCAGATGTACATGCATGTCCAAGGCAGTGTTCCACAGGGCCATGGCGAGCCTACACAGTGGGTAAGAGTGGGTCCCTCCCTGCTTCTTGATGTACCACATAACTGTGGTGTTGTCTGTTTTTATTAGCAGGTGTCCTGGTGAGAGTAAGAATCTGGAATCTGTCAGTGTGCGCTGCACAGCTAACATCACTTTCTGGTTGCTGGTTGATGTGCAGATGCACTTGACTTGGGCTCCAGTGGCCCTGAATGCACTTGCTGTCCATGTGTGCCCCTCCCCAGGCATAGTCTGATGCATCTGTGGTTAGGGTCTGGGCAGCGTGGGGTTAGGTAAAGGGCAGTTCTCCAGTTTTGGTTGCATGCTGCTGCCCACCACAGAAACTCTGTCCTTAGACAGGGTATTATGGGAATGACTGTTTCCAGATCCTGAGAATGTTGGCACCAAAGACTTAAGTACCAATGAAGTTTCCTCATATGCAGTCTGGCATATGGAATTAGTAAGATGCATGAGGCCATGAACCCTAGGGCCTGCAGGATTTTCCTTGTGGATAACTGGGTTCTGGTGGCCATTTGAGTAAAACAGCCTGTCAGATAGGTTTATTTTTCTGGAGTGAGGAATGCCATCTGGGATGCTGTGTCCAAGCTTGCTCCCAGGAATACAATCTTTTGACTGGGGACTAGTTTTGAATTCTTTTCATTGATGGTGTACCCCAGGGAGGTTAGTAGTTTTTTTTTACAAATGTCAGGTGCTACAACAGCATTTCCTGTCTGGCTGAATCAGGCAGTCATCCAAGTATGGGTACACTTGAATATTTCTCTGTCTGCAGTAAGCAATGGCTGGAGCCAGGCATTTTGTGAATACTCTGGGAGCAATGGATAAGCCAAAGGGAAGTGCAGAGAACTGATGATGTATAGATCCTGCCCTGAAGCGTAGATATTTTCTGCATGACTCCCTTACAGGGATGTGCAGACAGGCTTATTTTAAGTCTAGGATGACTAACCAAGCATCTTTGGCTAGCATAGGTAGAAGCTGCTGCAGGGTGAGCATTTTGAATTTTGGTACCACCAGGAAGGTGTTGAGAATTGAAAGATCTAGGATTAGGCGCAAAGTGCCCTCTTTCCTGGGTACCAGGAAAAGTCTGGAATAGAATCCTTGACCTATGTGTTCCGCAGGAACTGGATGAATTGCCTTTGGAGAGCAGGGATTGGGCTTGGTTTTGAGCCTCGGCCCACTGGTTTAAAGGGAGGTCTGGGAACCCTTTTGGGGTTGGGAATGGAAGTAAAATTTGTACCCCTGGGATACAATGTTGAGGACCCTTCGGTCTTTGGTGATGGGAATAAGTTTTTTGCATGAAGGGCAAGTTTTCCTCCTAAGGCATAAGCAGTTGGGCAGTGGAGGTAGCTGGAGTTGAGAAGTCATTGGGAATTCTTTCCGTAAGGTGGTGGTTTTAGCACTCCCTGCTTTAGAGGTGGAGGCACTCCACTGCTTAGATCTCTGCATACACAGACTGTAGTCTGAGGGGTCTGTTTTCCCTGGATCTAGTTTGAGATGGCCTTGAGGGGGCTGGAAAGGACCAATGTTTCGAGGGGCAATGCCTACTGAATTCTAGGAGACTGTACTTGTAAGAATTCTTTGTCTGCATAGATTTAGCTTTTTCTTCCATCTTTTTAAGAACCTCTTCTGCTTTGGTGCCAAACAGATTGCCCATGTTCAAAGGAGTGTCTAGTAACTTGGATTTGACATGATTTGGCAAGGTCTGCTCCTTAAGCTAAGCATGCCTTCTCAGTACAGAACCAGTGACTGCTGCCCTGCAAGATGCTTCTAGGGCGCCAAAGCCACAATGCAATGTATGCTTGCTGACTTGACTTGCAGAATGCATAAGCTCTTGCAAATCTTTATTTTCTGCAGTCTGTAAAGGTAGCTCTTTTTTGCTTAAGTTCCATAATATGTTGTTTTTACTTCAGCAAGTTAAACTGACAATTCAAAACCCTAATGGCAAGAGTTGCAGATGTATATACTTTCTTACCTCATCTGTCCAAAGATCTGGAATCCCTGTCCAAAGGGGTGGGATTCCTAGCTGTAGTTGCCTTTATACCTTTAACCCCCTGGGAAATTATCTCTGGGTCAGCAGTAGGATTTTTGAAAAGAAATTTGAGAGAGTCAGGTACTCCGTAGTACCGGTTGGGTTTCCTAGGGGCAGGTGGTAAAGTATCAGGAGTAAGACTGGATTCCATACACACATCAACTTCCAGGACTGGTGGTATTGCTAAAGGCCTGTGTTGTGGCAAGTCTAGAAATTCTCTGAGTCTCTTTTTGGACTGAGGATAATCTTGGCATTCCCAGTGGAAATGCTCTCAAAGTATGTAAGGTTTCACCAAAAGAGAAATCCTCTGGAGGAGAGGCAGAGGGAATGGATTCCTCTGCATCAGAATCCTCATAAGTAGATAAGGGCATGTCTTCATAATCAGAAACCTCAGAGTCATCGGACTCTTGGTCTGTTGAAGCTGCTGGGAACTGGTTCCTTTTTCTCTTAGGCTGACTTTCTCTAATCAGCATAAAGATCTTCTGCCATTCTAAGCATTTTATTTTGTGGCAAGGGAGCATGTGCTTTGGTCGTCTGTTTTCTAGGCGTAAAGTGTACTCTTGGCCTTAGAAATTTGGTAGTTTTTGACAGAACTGAAGTAGTCTGTGTCGAACATCGGTAGTATGAAGAACTTCCTCAGAAGCCGGTGCCTGCTCAGCTGCTCCAGACCCATTCAAAGTAGAGACATCCGCTGACTGGTGACTAGCTTAACGGAAGTGTCGTCGGCAGCTTTGAACCTGTGTGGTCTGTCTCTGTCTTTATCCTTACGTTTTTTCGGAATATCGGTAATCGGATGGCTTACCAAAGCCATATTGGAATACAGAGATCATGGTTCGGGTGTTGAACAAGGCACAAAACTGACAGCGAGGTATGTCGTGGTCTGGGCCTAGACAGGTGACACAGTAAGAATGAAAATCTCAGTGTGGTATTTGCTTTCCACAGGCAAGACAATTATTAACTTTTTCTGACATCTGTTAGAGCAAGAAAAAAGGATCCCCAATGGGGTACTTAGCTTTAGAAGACTTCAGGATGATTCAGTTAGTAAACTGAAATTGAGGTAATGGCCAACAGCACTTGCAAACTGCTTTGGGCTCCTTAGCAAAAAAGACTGGTGTAATGGCGTCAGCTGCCTGTTTTTATACCCCTGACGACCAGTCAGTCCTGGAGCGACAGCATCTAACGTAGAAATACTAAGTCTATGGTATTCGGGCCGACTGAGGGCTATCTGCAGGCAGATAACCCATGTGTGGTGACTGCAACAGTGTAACATGAAGAACATCGGGGGACGTCGTGGTCTGGGCTTAAACAGATGACGCAGTAAAAATGTAAGTCTCAGTGTGGTATTTGCTTTCCACAGGCGAAACAATTATTAACTTTTTCTGACATCGGTTAGTGCAAGAAGAAAGGATCCCCTACGGGGTACTTAGCTTTAGAAGACTTCAATTTCAATTCGGTAGATGAAACTCAGGTAGCTGCCGACCGGCACTCATGCGAACTGCTTCTACTTCGGGCTCCATGGAAAGACTGATGCAATGGTGTCGGCTGCCTTACTTTATACTACTGATGACCTGACATCAGTCCTGAAGCGACAACAACTGACACAAACACTAAGTCTCTGGTATTCGGGCTGGCCAAGGGCTACTCTGGCAGGGATAACCCAAAGGTGATGACTGCAACGGTGAAACATGAAGAACATCAGAGAAAATATTAAACACAAAACAAACCATAGCATTTTAACGCAAGCACTTCACGGACACCAAATGAAACATTTCTCCTTAATGCCATCTGTAGTGTGTCCATGAATGCACAAGCACTCCACTGACTCCAAAGGAAATATCTCCCCAGGAATCCCTTCTGTAGTTTACAGATGCATGCACGGTCACTACACAGACTACAGATGCATGCACGGTCACTACACAGACTACAAAGGAAACATTTAACACAAGTCCTTCTGTAGTCTGCCAGTTTATGAACAACCACTCAGCTGATCCCAAAGGAAATATTTCCCTCATAGATCCCTTCTGTAGTCTTCCCAAGCATGCACAAGGAGGATTACACAGAGTGACACAAAGAAATATTTCCCTAATGATCCATTCTGCATTATGCCCATGTATGCACAAGCACTCCACTGACTGTAAATGAAACATTTCCCTCAATGATCCGTTCTGTAGTGTGGACATGAATGCACAAGCACTCCACTGACTTGGATACCAAATGAAAGATTTACTCCCAATGATCCCTTCTACAGTCTGCCCATGTATGCACGATTACAACTGACAAAAAATTTTCCCAACAATCCATTTTGTAAGCTGAACTTCTGTCTGCCCATGTATGCACAAGCACTCCACACACTGTAAATGAAAATGTTTCCCTTAACGGAATGTAATGATCACTTCAACTTTCAGCTCATGTTATAATTATAATGTAAATTGTATCTCGGCATGGTTGGTGCTTGGGTCAACATGGTGTTGAAGCTGAATGAATCTATACAAGCTTTATTTTTGGATTATTTTACCTGCTGCTGCATCTGGAGCTGGTCGAGCCACCAGAGATAAATTCTCATCTTCTTCCTATCCTGATCCTGGGTGTGCACAGTAGATGATGTGCAGGCCGGACTGCTCTGCTGGCTGCTGTACACTGCATTGGCTGCAGAAACTAAGTAATTACTTGCTTGCTTCTTCTTTGGCTGCCTTTGCTTAAGTTGAAAGCTAAAAAAGTCAGACACTCCTCTTCTCGTCCTACACTCGCTGACTGTGATCACTGCTGCCTGCTGTGCTCTGCCCTCTCCCTCTCTCTCCTATCCCTGCTGTAAATCCACAAATTATACAAAACACAATGTGACGCATGTGTAAATGTACATATAGTGTTTTAAAAAAAAAAGTAAACAAGGACACCCAGTTTCCGACAGGCTGGCACAGTCTGCCTCACGAACCTGACATCACACACGCCCTTGCACATGATGACATCAGCAACAAGTTCAACAAAAAAGGAATTCAAGGGGCCACTTGAATTCATGGCATCCCATTATTTTGCCCTCAAAAATAGTAAATACCGAGGACGTTGGTACGGTTGAGAGGTATGTGAAGGTACTTTGCATCCTGGGTCTTCCTGTCATGCAGTGGCCTATAACCAGCCCGATTTCCAGTCTTTACATCATCCCTAGCTGTCGGACATCCAAAGACATGCATCTGAATATCATGGTATAATAAGGACATCAGTCTTCACTATCTTCAGGTCTTTCCAAGCAGTGAACAAGCAGTCTGATGCCTGTGGTGAGCATGACCTTCTCAGTTGTCTGAACTTCAGGAGGAGGAAAAAACATAGGAGGCAGAGAGGGGATGATGGAAATAAGACACTATCTGCAGAAAACATCTCTACCCCTTGCACCCATGGGGTAGTTAAATTCATCTACAATTATGGTCAATTATAGTAAGTGGGACCCAACGGTACTATGTTCTTCATAGTCAATGTTGTAGTACTGATTCCTGGGAGGAATCCCAAAGCTAAATATTGGATGGTGGGACATCTGTATGACCCTAGGAAATACGATTTTGTAGGATGGCAGTTGTGAAACCGGCTCTAACACTGGAGACACAGCCTAGGTTATAGTGTTTTGTTAAGGTGTGCATAGAGTTCCATGTGATTGCCTCTAGAATGGTCTGGGTGGGGACTCCTTTGGGGAAAGCGGTGGTAGTCACTCCATGTCTGGTGGAGTAGGCTTTAATAAACCCAGGTAAATCCTTTCCATGGTGAGAGTAACAATTTATTTCAGTTAGCCATCACATTTTGAAATTGCTTGTTTGGAGACGGCTTTCACAGAGAGTAAACAGGCCAAGGTTATCAGCAATGGCTCTGCTCTATTATGCTTTTTTGGCCTGTCTAGACCACATCTGGTCTGGCCGTGTGTATCCAGGGAGTAGTGGACTTGCTCAGCCCTGTGGATTTGGGTAGAAGACTGGTTGGTGGATAGCTTGGTTTAAAGTTAGTACTGATGCCACTTTAGGCATATAGAATGGGTTTGTTCTGAGGGTGAGCCTATCCCTGTGAAAGGCAGTGAAAGGTTCTTTACACATAAGGGCGTGTAGCTCAGAAATTCTCCTGAACTGATGTAACAGGTATAAGATGAGTGGCATTACAGGTAAGCATCTTTAGAAAGGTAGTTCAAAGGGTGGCACAGTTAGCTTTACACAAGTTAGATCCCATGCTGAAACAGGGCTCCTTCTAGGTGGTCTCTAGTGAATCACCTCTTTTAGAAAAAGATTCACATGGGTGTGTGAGAAGATAGGTGCAACACTGTGCAGGCAAGCTGATATTGTAGTATGTACCTTAATGTTAGAATAGGAAAGTCCATGTCTAAAGAGGCCTGACAGGTACTGCCAAGACTCTGCCTGAGAAAGGTTAGTGTTATTGCTGTGATACTAGGCGGAAAAATCTTTTCTATTTTGCAAGGTATGATTTCCTGGTATTGGGTTTCCTTGCTTCCCTTAGAATGAAAAGCACATCCTTGGAAAAGAATGCAGCTGTTGTTGTCAAACCAATCGTGCAAGCAGTTAAACTGAGGGAGGCTAGGTGGGGTTGGAAGAAAGATCTCATGACTTGGCTGAGATCTACCACCTGCAGTAGGGTGCAGAACCTCAATTAGTATCAGAAGGAGGGAGAACCAGTGGTCTTAGCAAGAAGGGGACCACTAAGACCAGGATATGCCTGTCCTCCCTGACTTTTTCTTAACCCTGGGGTCAGGGGTAAGGCAGGAATGCATACAGGATCCAGTTTGTCCATGTGAAGGAGAATGCATCTATTTTTCCAAGCTCCTGTCTGTTGTGTTCTGGAGCAAAACTTGTGTACTGCTTGTTATGGTGACAAGCTAACAGGTCTACTGAATGGATCCCCCCATTGTATGGTTAGATACAGGAAGACTTTTCTCTTCAACATCCATTTGTGGGGATCTAAAAGGTCCCTGCTTGGAGAATCTGCCAGGATACTGTTCTGGCCTGGACTATAAGAGGCTACAAGGGTCAACCCTATTTCTTGAGTCAACATCTAAATTTTACTGGTAAGGCTGCACAATGGGCAAGACAAAAATTCCCTCTCATTTATGCACCACATCACTGTGGTGTTATCTGCCGATGTTTGCAGGGTCCCCGGACTTAAGTTCTGTTGAAAAGCTTTTATGGCCAGAAAGACTGCCAGTAACTCCTCCTGATCTATATGTAACTTCCACTGCTGAGGGAACCAAATACAGTACCACTTTCAGGGAACTTAAGTGGGTCCCACAAGCTGTGTCTAAACTGTCTGTGGTGATGGTCTTGTCTGCTTCTGGTAAAGTAAAATTTTCGTGTGTTCTTCTGTATGGTGTATTCCCACCATAGGAGTTCCTTTTTCAGGCATGGAAGGAGAAGGGGTAGGGTTTCCAGGGGTTGGGAATGTCTGTTTCCAAAGATTTTTTCAGGAACCACTGAATTTCTTCATGTGTAAATGGGATCATGAGAATGCAGGATGCCATGTACCCCAGTACCTCAGGAATTCTCTTGTAGTGATGAGTTGCTTTGGAAGCAGACTGGTCAGATAGCCTGACAAGAAAGCAATCTTGTCTTGGAAAAGGAATGCTTTCTGTTGAACCAAATCTATGAGAGCTGCCAGAAAGAAGAAACTTGTTTGAGGAAGAATTTAGGATTTTTAAATATTTAAGGTGAGACCTAATTTCTGCAAGCAATTTACAGTAATCTGTAAGGCGTCTAGGGTCCCTGATGTAAAACTTCCCTGAATGAGATTGCCATTTAAAAAGGGGTAAATATGAACCCCTAGAGTTCTGCATGTACTACCAGAGGAGCTACACATTTTATGAAACCTCTAGGAGAAGTAGACATCCCAAATGGTAAAGCACAGAACTGGAAGTGGGAACCTGTTTCTACAAAATGTAGGCACATTCCATGGCTGTCTGCTATGGGAACATGGAGGTAAGAGTCTTAGGTCTAGATTGACCATAGAGGCATCTTACATAAATAGTAATGTTTGCAAAGTATTTTGAATTTTGGGATGTTGAGTAACTTGTTTAGCTTTGGGAAGTCCAAGATGGGCCTCTAGATGCCCTTTTTTCTTGGGACTAGAAATATCCTTCAGTAGAAGCATTTTCCCTCTTGTACTGGAGGGACAGGCTAAACAGAACTTTAGGGACGTAGCTCCCTGAGGATAAGTGTTAAGAAGCTTTCTTGCTCTTTGTTGGCTTTGGAATACCTAAGAAGGTAGTACCCCTTTCTCTACGATGCTGAGGACCCAATTGGTGATAGATTTCCACTGGTATAGAAAGAACATCTTCCTGCCACAGGCTTGGAAGGAAGGTAGGAGAGAACATAGTTCACTGTGCTGGGTTGGCTCTTTGGAGCCTCCTGCTCGGTAACTGTTTTGGTTGCCATCTCATAGGCGGTCTTGGTCTTTTGCAACAGGGACATTTCCCCCTTGTCTTGCCTAGGTGGAAAAAAAGAAGTTATGTACTCACCATAACGTTCCATCTGAGTAGGTAACTTCATTTGTCAGCAACCTGTGGGTATCGGATCTGAGCTGGCAGCCTTATCCAGCTAAGATCCGAGCTCCAAGCTCTTCCCCCTTACCCATAACCCCCTGCCATCCCTCTCTGTCCTCAGATCGAGTTTGCTATAGTATCATAGAATACTACAAAACCAAGGATCAGCTAAACATCATAACCTGATGTCAACTGGGAAGGAAGCACAAAGATCCTAAAAAGGACAAACTACAGGTTAGGGGGACAGAGGGGGGTTTGGTTGCTGACAAATGAAGTTACCTACTGAGATGGAATGTTATGGTGAGTACATAACTTCTTTATCTGAAGTAGTTAACTTTATTTGTTCATCAACCTGTGGGACAGAGTCCTCGGCTACCAACAACTTGGGAGGTCCTCGTGGAAGAATATTCCGGAGCACTGCAGAGTCAAGGACGCCCTCCCTCTGGAAATTATATCCAACTTCCGGGTAATAAAGGTATGGGATGAAGCCCAAGTGGCTGCTGAACAAATGTCATCCAAGGACACACTGGACCAAAAGGCAGCAGAAGTAGAAATCGATAGAGTAGAATGGGCGTGAACTCCGACAGGTTCAGGTCGGCCAGAACTCTTATATGCGAGAAGTATACATTGGGAAATCCATCTGGACAATGTAGCTTTTGACACAGGTTTACCCAAAAAGGGTTTAGCAAAGGATACCAGGAGTTGCTCAGATTTCCTATGTTCAGCAGTCCTGTGTATGTAGAACCTCAATTGCCTGTGCACGTCCAAAGAATGTAATTTGTATTCACCCTTGTTATGATAATTTGGGGGGGAAAAAACGGTAAATTGATAGATTGATTAATGTTGGACTCAAGAGGCAACTTTAGGCAAAAAGGAGGGACTGGTTCTGAGGGAAACTCTGTCTTTCTGAAAGACCAGGTATGGAGGTTTGGCACAAAGGGCCTGAAGCTCCAAAACCCTTCTAGCCGAAGCGATAGCAATGAGAAAGGCCATTTACCAAGAAAAATATTTTAGATCCACCGAAGCCGCAGGTTCAAAGGGAGGGCCAGTAAGAGCCTGGAGAACAAGGGTTAAATCCACCGGAGGGACCACATCCTTAACAGGTCGTCTTAACAAGAAAGTACCTTTTAAGAAAGTCTTGCAGATCTTAGAAGACGCTAAAGGACCGAGATCACTTCCCACATGAAAGTGGGAAATCGCTGCTAATTGGACTTTGACCGTAGAGGAGCTGGCACCTTGGTCAAATAAATATGATAAAAAATCTAACAGCTGGTATCGGGGCTGTAAAGGGATCCAACTTTCTATGTTCCGCCCAGATCGAAAAGCCGTTTCCATTTGCTCTTATAGACCTTTCTAGTAGAAGGTTTATGAGCGGCTACTAAGATAGCCTTAACAGAAGAGGAGATGCCGGGAGTCCTAGCTATTAATGGAACTGGATCAACCAAGCTGTCAGCTTGAGATTGTCCAGGTTCGGGGTTGTCAACCCTAGGGGGTGAGATATCAGATCCGGGGTGGGATCCAAAATCCACAGAGGATTCCCTAGATGAGACCACAGGCAAGGGAACCACATTTGACGAGGCCAGAATGGGGCTATGAGGATCACTCTGCTCCCCAACCGACGAGCTTTCTGCAGGAATTTTACCATCAGAGGAAGAGGCGGATAAGCATAAAGTAGACCGGATGGCCAAACATGCACTAGAGCATCTCTGGGGGATTCCCCTGATGGGGGAAGCAGAGCGAAGTACTCGCTGCACTTTGCGTTCGAAGGCGACACGAAGAGATCGCAGCAAGGCTGACCCCACTTGAGGAAGATTTGCTTCGCTACTCTCTGGTTCAGAGACCACTCGTATGGTGAGAGGATGGTTCGACTCAGCCTGTCTGCCAAAATGTTCGACCGACCCGGGATGTGCGTTGCTATGAGAAAGTGGTTGGTGGCGATCTCCCATTTGCAAACTCTCATGGCCTCTCGACAAAGCAGATAGGATCTGGTTCCCCCCCTGTTTGTTGACATACCAGACTACTGACATGTTGTCTGTTTGAATTGCAATTGTCCCTAAGGGAAGAGGAGACTGGAGTGCTTGCAACGCTAAAAGCACCGCCCTCATCTCCAAGACACTGATGTTCAACAAGGTCTCCGAGTGAGTCCACGTGCCTTGGACGGTTCTGCCCATGCAGTGCCCCCCCACCCAAGGTGAGAAGCGTCCGTGGTCACTGTGGCATGGGGTGGGGACATTGAGAAGGGGCGCCCTTCCCGGAGATCCGAGGACTGGATCCACAAGAGTAGGGACTTCCTGCAAACCTTGCTGAGGGGGATAGGTGCACTTAGCGGATGTTGCAGGATGGACCATTGAACCTGCAAGGTCCACTGTAGGACCCTCATGTTTAGACGAGGTAGGGGTGACAGATTGATGGCCGCAACCATGGAACCTAGCGCCCTCAAGACCAATTCCGCTGGAGGAGCCGAGGATTGTAGGAGGGCCAGCACGTGGAGTGTCAAAGTTTGAAGCCTGTCCAGAGTTAGGAAGACCCTCAACAGGTTTATTTCCATCCTGGCCCCTATGAAATCCAAGATTTGAATTGGTTGAAGGGAGGATTTCTTGAGATTGATTAAGATTCCCAGATGAGAGGCCAAGTGAAGGAAGTAATTCCTGGCTGAACTTAGTAGATGTCTGGTGGGGGCAGTCAGGAGCCAGTCGTCTAAGTACGGAAAGACCTGTATTCCCTGAAGCCTCAGGTGGGCCGCTACAACTGCCATAACTTTGGTGAATACCCTGGGGGCTGTGGTGAGACCAAAGGGAAGGACCCTGAACTGATGGTGGCTGGCTGCCAGCCGGAAGCGGAGAAACTTTCTGGATTGTCTGTCCATCAAAATATGGTAGTACGCATCCTTGAGGTCTAGAGAGCACATCCAGTCGTTCTCCTGCAGGAGTGGGAGAATGGACTGAATGGTGACCATCCGGAACTTTTCTTTGGCAACTGACAGGTTTAGAGTGGACAGGTCTAGAATTGGTCTCAAGTCCCCCATCTTTTTTGGCACCAAAAAGAACCTGGAGTAAAAGCCTGATCTGGATTGATCAGGAGGGACGGGCTGGATTGCTCTTTTTTCTAGCAGATGCTTTATTTCTGTGGCTGCTGCCTCCCTTTGATTGGGTGGGACATCGGGGAGGCTCCGGGGTCTGAGTGGGAGATTCAGAAAGGGGATAGTGTAACCTCTGGATATGATCCGAAGCACCCAGCGATCCGTTGTAATGGACTCCCAAACTGCTAGATGCCTCGAGAAATGCCCCGCCCGACTGCCTCCAGAGTGGAGCAGTCGGATAACCCCTCAGGGCTGCTGCGTGGGCCGATCCGAAAAAGGTTCTCTCGACCCAAAATTCTTTGGTCCCCCTCTGCCTCTGGGCCGGCGTCCACCCTGTCCTCCTCTGCCTCTGAAGGACGAGGGGTCCAGAGCAAAACAGGACTGTTGAGATTTCCGAAACCACATCATCTTTTGTCCCCTTTGGTTCCTGGAGAAGGACCTCTGGTGAGCCGAGAAGTGGATCCCGACGGCAGACGTCTTCCCATCTTTCTCGCTCTGGACCAGCGTGTCGCGGACAGTCTTTCCAAATAGCGAAGAGCCGTCAAAAGGGGCATTTGTGAAGGATGCCTTGAAGGGTTCCGCAAAGTTGCAGAGACGGAGCTAAGCATGCAGCCGTAAGACAATGCCCGCTCCACTAGCTCTAGCGGCGCCTTCTGTAGCATGGGAAAGAAGTCGTATAGAAGTGTTCGAAATGGACTTGAGAGTGGCCATACGAGCAGAGAATGTTTTCTTATCCTCGGCCGACATGGACTCTGGGGGCAACCCGGCATATTCCTTGAGATCCCACTGGAGTCGTATCACATGTGCCATATAGTTCAGCGACCTTACGGAGAAGGTAGCTGAAGCGAACATCCGCTTCACTAGGTGGTCCATTGTCCGAGACTCCTTGTCGGGAGGGTGGACCGAGGAACTCTCCTGGGCTAGTTCCTTCTTGGTGGCAGCCGCCACCAACATGGCATCTACCGGAGCACCCTTGCTCCAAACCGTCCTGTGGGTGGACTGAGGATTTTGTCTTGTCTCTTTGGTATGGGCTCCACAGTGTCCAGTTCCTTCCATGCCCTGGTAGTGATCAGATCTACTAGGGGATCGGCGGGAGGGGACACGCAAGAGGTAGATGGGCCTGTGTCAAACGCCTTCAGAAACACGGACTCATCGGAGGAAAGTTTTTGGGCTGACCACCCCCCTCTAATACAAAGCATTTCCATAATGTCTCCGGAGGAGACGTCCTCGGGGGGTGACCTTGGGGAACCTTCCTCTAAGTCTGTGTCCTCTGTCAGGGACTCGGGTGAGTCCAAGTGCCTCCTCTTGCACTTATGTTTGTGAGGAACCTCCTCGGGGGGGGAGGGGCTGTCTGAAGATGCCTCACCAACCACATCCTGTTCCTCTAAGGGAACCATCTGGGACGTAGGCGCAGGCTGTCCCTGGGGCCGGGTGATGGAAGATAGGCCCGCCTGTGAGGGAGTGGAGGGTGGAACCGTAGCAGGAGCCTGGGGTCTCGAATCCCTTGACAAGACCCTCTCCGCAACATTGATCACTGAAGGAGAACTGCTCTTCCTAGAACCCGAAAGCAGCCCCTTCGGATCCGAGGCGTGGACTGGAGCCGGAGAACTACTCTTCCTAGAACCCGAAAGCAGCCCCTTCGGATCCGAGGCGTGGACTGGAGCCGGCGCAGATGCAATCGGATCCGAAGGGCCAGTATATGCTCTGACCGAGATGGAGCTGAAGACACACTGACAGCTCCGAATCCGAAGCTCAGCTCATGGCTCCGAGAGCTCGGATCTGAAAAGGGACCTGACAAACTCGAGGGTGCAGTCGGAGCCGAAGTAGGGTGTACTATCGGCGCCGAGCCTCCCCCGGCTCCGATGCTACCTGGATCCGACTACTCCGAACCCCGGTAGTGGGTCGGAGAAGGAGCAATCGGGGTGAAAAATGGGGTAGAGCTCCCCCCAGAGGGGGGGGGGCAGGAGCACTCCCATCTGCAGTTGGGCCTGGAGAAACCTACACATCATCTGGTCCATATCTGCATCAGACAAACTTCGAGTCTATCTAGATGAGGCCACTGAGGCTAGCCTGGAGTGCCGCCTCGAAGACCTCGAAGGCGACCGGGTCTCCTCCGGCTCCAGGGAAAAATTAGGTGAATGGAGCAGAGAAGGAGAAGGCCCGGACGTCCTAGGAGAGGCTATCTGTTTAGCCAGCGGAGTCGAAGAGGAAGCTTCAGCCCGCCGCTTGTGGTGTTTCTCTCTCCTTTTCTCCCTCCTAGATTCCCTCTCCTCCTGAGCCATGGTGGGAGGGCGAGTCCCGGCCAGGGGAGCAGGGATGGAAGGCGGGACCGCTGCGGTCGCAGCCGGTGCCACCGAGGGAGAAGAGGACGAAGCCGAGTCCGGGGGCAGAAGTCCCGCCAGAATCAGCTTCGGCCTCCTGTCCCTCAAAGCCCTGGGGTTGAAGGCTGCACAAATTGTGCAGCCCGAGGAGAGATGGTCAACCCCAAGGCAGATAATACACAGAGTGTGGCCATCCGCTGGGGATAGCTTATGGCCACACTCGGTGCATTTGGAAAAAATTGCTTTAGGGGCCTCAGACATGGTAACAAAAATAGGCCCAACCCGCACACACCTTCACACACACGGGGGGAAGACTAAACTAACTAAAAAATAGAAAATTTACCAACAAGTTTAGCAATTTAACAGAAAAGGGGAAACAACACTCACTCGTCTATGGATTAAACTAAAAAACTAGGTCAAAAAAAGGTAATTTTTTTGTATAACTCACAAAACCTTACGCTTGGAAACTCATTCTAGATGCTTGAATAAGCCGCGGCAAATGAGATCTGGAGACATAGAGGGATGGCAGGGGGGAGGAGCCTGGAGCTCGGATCTTAGCTGGATAAAGCTGTCGGCTTGGATCCGATACCCACAGGTTGATGAACAAATGAAGTTAAAGTATGTACCTACCATGTAGAGGATTGTAGACTGCAGTCTGCTGCAGTCCTGACAATTGGGTATCCAGTCTCCCAGTCGGCCCGAATACCAGAGAGAAGACTGGCGTCGGCCATGGCCTTTGGCTGGCGTGACCGCAAGGTCAAATTACTAATCGCGCATGACCGACCATTCCTCGATCTTTTCTTGCCCCAGTCAGAAGAAGACCCAAACAACAACAAAAAAACAACAACCTGCAAAAAAACATAAAATATATACAGTAATATATACATTTGTGCAATACTTTGGCAGCTGGTGGTTTAGTGGAGAAGCGAACAGATCTATGTCTGGAGTTCCCCATGACACTGTCAATTTCAGTTGTTGTCTGTCAGAATCAACACCTGCCCTGGAAGAAGAAAGTAAAGTTCATCGCATGCATCAATGCAAACTGGACTACTAACATCTCCTTCATGTTGATATGTAGATGCTGTAGTCTGGGGCCACTTCTGTCTTGTATCCACTTTCCATTTAGATGAGCTCCCCAAGCAGTGAGGGGACTGATGAGATAGTTGATGGAAGTAAAGTGACAGACTCTTTTGTCCGGGGTATCTTAGCACTGCTCGTCAACATCTTGAACTTGGGAATGTCCAGATAAGTGTTGAGTATCTGGAGTAAATGAGAAACTTGCTTGTGAGCCTCTTTTCTTTGTGGGAGGGAACATCTGGCATGCCTTTGAAAGGGGATGAATGATCCCCAGCACCCATCTGTCTTGGTGTGATTAAATCCCAATTTTCTTGAAAAGGCAGGTCCTGCTTTCTGCTACTAAGGACTGACCCCCCCCCACTCCAGAAGTCTGAGCAGGTGAACTGTCTGATCTCAGTCTGCATAGACTTAGACCCTCCATTTCCTTTCTAAAACTGCTTCCACAGGCGGTCAAAACAAACAATCAGACAGACTGTAAAGATCCAAAAATCCTGGTCTAACATGCTCAGCTAAATTCTGATCCTTTCAACCATGCATGTCTGCTAGAACAGAAACTAGTAGCAGCCACACACCCGAGGCCCTGAACAGCATCAAAACACACTGCAAAGAATGCTTACCCACTTGTTCAGACACATGAACCAAATCCAGCAATTCTTTACTTAGATTCAATTTGTGAAAGGAGATAATTCTGATATTTCAAACCACAGAACACCTTTAGGCTTTAGAGAAACAGTTCTGGGTCGAACAGCCCTTCTTGGGACTCTTAAACAAATGCTTATGAACACCCTATAATGCCTATCATACCTATCAGGCTTGAGCAGGGAGCAGGAGTTCAGGGATCAGGGTTCAAGAAACATCCTATCCTCCACATTCAACACAGGAGGAGGAATAGCTAAGGCTATGCTGGGGCAAAAACAAGAATTCCCTAAGCCTTTTTCTGGAGTCAGAGTATCTCTGGCTTTCCCATTGAAAGTGCTCCTCATGGGGTGAAGAAGTCTCTGAAAAAAAAAAAAAATCAGGAGGAGCTGCTGAAGGTGGAATCATCCACATCAGAATCAGAATAAGTAGTCTTGAAGAGAAGACTCCTATGAACACTGTTTCAAAATAAAAAAACTCCTGTTCCACCTAGGCCCTCTATCCAGGTGGGGCATAGAACCTCTAATCAAGTAATCAAATCTTCTGCCATTTTAAGCATATGTTTCTTAGGCACAGAGCCGAAATGCTGGGAACAGAGAGGCCCACCACCACCTTGGAGGAAGAGGGAAGAACAGTTACCTCCCCCCCCAGCCCCCACCCCCTCCCAGAGGAGGCACATCCTGTAACAGTAGTAGTATCCTGAGACTCCATAGAGACTCCTGGCAAAACCTCTAGCTCCCCTGAGCCTTCTAAGAAGAACATCTACTTCAGATGGCCAAAGTTTAGAAGGGTAATTTCTACTGTACCTTAGGAGTTGAGACTGGTAAAATTCTTTGTTTAACTTACTTTCCCTTTTTAGCCACCTTCTCAAAAACTTGTTCAGCTGCAGAACCAAAAAGAAATTCTTTGTCTATTGGAGCATCCGGTAGTTTAGCCATTACCTGATCTGACAGGGGCTCAGTACTGAGCCATGCATGTCTGCAGTTGACAGAACCAGTGGCAGCTGCTCTACAAGAAGCACCCAAGACATCACAGACACATTTTAGGGAGTGTCTGGAGACTTGTGAAGCTTCTTTTGCCATCTCCTGGATTTCCTTAGATAAGGTTATATCCACAACAGAGTCTACCTTAGCATTTTGTCTTGAAGAGCTTCAAGGTATGGAATTGACAATGTAAAGCTCTCATTGCCAGGGTGACAGAGATAAAAGCTTTCCTCCCAAATCTGTCTAAAAATTTACTTTTCTGTCATTAGGCATGGTCACTTGGGTACTCCTTTTGTGGATTCAGTGGAGTCTACAGAAGGGTCAGCTTTAGGGTTTTTGTATAAGTGCTTGTGAGGTTCAAGCACTGTAAAACCAGTCTGGCATCCTAGGTGCAGGGAATAGATAATCAGGGTGTAAAGCAATGCCTTTAAAGACATCATTTAATATAAGGTGTACAAGGAGGAATAGCCAATGGTCTGAGTGAAAGCAAACTTAGCAGTCCCTTGTAGTAGGTCTGGGTCTGACAGAACTTCTTACTTTCCCAAATGAAAGCCTCCTTCATTCTATGCAAGGTATTCATGAAGGAAAGGTCCTGGGGTTGGGGGAAAGAGGGTATCATCCAAGTCTGAGTAAGTTTGAGGTGGCAAGAGTAAAGGCAATTCCTCATCACAGCTAGAGGAATCTTCCTCTTCCTGAAAAGCTACTTCCCTGCCCATTTTAGATGGGAAGGCCTCAAAGCTGGAAGAATAGAAGGGCTCTCTCTATTTCCTGAAGGACATAAATTCCTGTGGTATTTTAAGGAGGTCTAGGGTTTGGTCGGTGAAGTCAAGAGAGGTGGTGATGAAGAAAAAGTAGTACTTCCATTTTTGTTTGGGTGTCATTTTAAGGGGGATGACTGGAGGATGTTGTTGTCCTACCATGACTTCGGTTAGCGTCAGCAGCAGAGGAAGACAGGGAGTCTACCTCGAGACCCATGGCACAGACATCAGAAACTTAGGCCTTCTAGAAATCCCGTCCCACACCAGTGCCTAACCACTAAACCCCTGGACCAGGACATACATAGGTTGTTTGCGTGATTAAAAATTTTCCGATTAAATGACACTTCTAAATATTCATTCTTTACCTTAAAATATGTAACATCTATAACATGCAAAAAACCTATAACTGGTACAACTAAATCTAAAAAGTCCAACGAAAACATTCCCTAAAAAAACACTGCTAAGCGTCTACAACTCTTGATCAATCTATTAATTTGGATAAATCCCAAATAATTACACTTATAAATATTTTCTTGTTAATGAAACTTTATATAGCTACAAATTGGTTGAATCCATCCCAAACTTCATGGGATAACTTTAAAGGTTTAGCGATAAAACATATTTTAGCTCACAAATTATTAAGGATCATAGGAAAAACATAAATAATCCGAAAATATGGGAGAAAATTTTCAATATTCTGTTGGCTTAATGTTCCGAATCCACTTTAACCCCTGGTCATACATGTTTAAATTTTTGTTCAGCATTAATTATTTAGTATATTGACAAATGATCTTTTAATATTCCTGTCAGAAGTTCTTATCTTTTGATATTGACCTTGTTTAATTGATGGAAGCATTCATGTATATAGTGTATATATTTTGTAGTATTGTTTTTATAAGTTTCATCTGGGCATTGTTTGTTTTCTTGGTTTTCTGTAACATTGTATGATAACTCGGAAAAAATAATAAAGATTGATTATGGAAAAAAAAAAAAAAAGAAACTTAAGCCTGCAGAGGGACCTCAGTCCTGACTGATATGTGCGCCTTGATAGCATTCACAGGTAGGCCTCTCAAAGCATCACATCAGTGGGTTTTTGGGCCTAGGAGACACCAGACCTGGGGGCAAAGGTGCCTCACCTAGTATGACAGTCAACTTAAAACCTATAGTTAGAAGTTTTTGGTAATGTCAGGGTCCTTGACATATTTGGCTTTTTTTCTGGGGGGGGGGGGGGGGGGGCTGATGCTACCCTATGCAAGTGTCTTCAGAAGCCATGCAGTAGTAGTGGAATGCAACACCATACAGAAAGCTGAAGAGCAGGCCTTCATATGTGCCATCTAGGGCTCCAGCCCTACATTTTAGTTTCTGCATGGAATTTTGCACAGTGAAGACAGTTAAAAACATTGTGCTAAGGTACTTCAAGCAATTGACTTTTTTGAACATTAAATTTCTAAAGAAATGTCCCAGACAGGTTACTTGTATGACTGGAAGGAAGAGGTTCTCTGGAAAAAAAAGAGTTGAAGGATGGACTGCGAACTTACTAAACACGCTTGAAATGAAGATGGTACCGATGGACACCCTTCTTATGCCCGGACATCCAAAGGCTAGGGATGATGTAAAGACTCTGGAAATTGGGCAACACTGACTAAGAACATCTTGTTTAGCTATAGTAAATCTGACATTGGCCTCCAGGGGCAATCTTTTCTAGGAACTGGGAATACTTACGTAAAATCGTTTTCCCTTTTCTGGTTACAGCACTCTCACAATGACGCTACGGCCCCTTGCTACAAGAAATACTGTAACAATGGTGGTATAAAGTGCTTTTGCTCTCAGGGCACTAGAGGAATTTGAATTTTTTTTTAATGAAATGTAGTCTGCACCTTTGAGATATAAGACTTTCAGTACCCAAGTGTTTTTTGCAACTTCTATCACACTCACAAAAATGCCCAGCTGACCTCCCACTTTTTGATAGGTGCATTTTGGAGGGTAAGTGAGTGAAGTGGTGGCGGGCTGGGGAAGGACATACTCTAGTAAGTTATAGTTCCTCCCTTTAACAGTTTTGTCACTGAAACTACAAATTTCTGTCATTTTTTTCTTGTAGTGGGCTCTCTTCTTAGACTGTTTTCCTTTGTTATGCCTTCAGGAACAGGTCAATGTTTTCATGGGATAACTTACAATACAGATGGGGCAAGGTAGTGAAGCAACTGCTTTACTGACTGCATAGTCTTGTTCCCCTTCAGCTTCATGAACACCTGCTCTTCAGGGGGTCCGAAAAGCAACTCCTTTAGACATTGAAGAGCTAAGCTTTAATATGGTCTGTGGGGGAGAGGGAGGCCTCAGCCAGACATACCTTCTTATCACAGCCTCGAAAGCTGCTATTCCACAAAATGAATCATCGTACTCATCACTACATTTGATGAAGTGCTTTGTTATCTAGGTAGATAGGCTGCATAACCCTATCCCCAGTCTCTCTCAGGACTTTGTCTGGAATCTGCTCAGCCTTGTCCTTTAAATGGGACAGCACTATCCCCAGGTACTTTAACATGTGTTTTGCAATTAGAAGCCCTGAAGGCTAGGGTAGCAGAGATGTAAACCCTCCTCTGAAGGGAGCCCATGATTTTACTTTCTTTGTCATCAGGAAGTGGTGTGTTAGTCGGAGTCCTAGTAGACCCCATTGCCAGCATCAAAGACACCATGAATGGATCATAAATACGATTTTTACAAACATATCTGCAGGAATCCACAACCCTATAAAAAGCAGTCTGGTTTACTGGGAGTAGGACGGTGGGAGTCTAGCTCCAAAAGTGCACCACCAAATGCCTCTACCAAGGCATCTATCACTGGAGGTATTTACCTCTTCTCGGCATCTGAGCGCTTGACTCCCGTTCGTAGTGGATCTTCATTTTGCTATCAAATGAAAATTCCTTGGGGGAGTGAGAGCAGAGGATAAGGTGGCTTCCATGTTTGATTCATAACTAGGAAGAGAAGACATCTGATCCACATAGGCAAGTTCATCTACTTTTGAGTCAGAAGAAACTGACTCCTAAGGGGGGCTCTCTCCTTTATAGATAAGGAAACCTCTTCATATGCACTCCTGTTTTGAAGATGGCTGTAGGTTTTTAAAGTCTGCAAAATCCTAATCCAGTTTCATTAAGTGTTAAGAGGGAGCTTGAGAAGTAGAAAAGAAGGATGGCCCACTCAGCTCATGCTTAGGCAAAATGGCAGAGGTCTGTCAACTGGATGCCTTGGGCCTGGATCTTGGAGTGGTCTCCTTCAAGGTCCTTACACTCATGTAGATGGCAATGGCATCAATCTCAGAAATGGGTACACTCATACATCACTGAGGGATACAACCATCACACTCTAAAATCAAGGCAGGCGTAACAAAACCAGATGCTTAAGAAGACATGTCCAGACTGACTGACAAGTTTAAGACTTGGGCTCAGGAGGATGTGCTGTAATTCAACTCTGTGGCAGGCACTGAGGGGCAATGTCACTGGCTTGTACAGTCCAAAAATGGAAAGGTTAGTGCCTGCAAAAACAGTCTTATGGGACCAGATGCCCTCAAGCCTTAGGAGGTCCTTGGCTTCTGACAGGATATTGTCCTCTGCTATTACACCCAGATGATTTTTTATGAGGCATTCACAATAGGCTTGAACAATGCCCACAGCAGACTTGGTTTATCAGTCTTGGCCAGTCTTCGTTCCCTACTTAATGGTCTACTGGCTGAAGTGTGCTTAATGAGGACAATCAGGATGATCATACTTAAGCTTCAAAGAAAATAATCCTTGTTATGGAAGTGTTTATTGTTGGTCTGTTTCCTACATGAAATGCACCTGGAAACTAACATCTGACATCTGCACCTGATGTCCACGAAGCTACAAGAGTTATGGACATACACAGTACAAACAAGCAGATGTTTCCTTAAAAAAGTTTCTTATTCCAAAACGAAGACAGATATGCTGAACTGAAGGAATGACAAAGGCTAGCAAAACACACACCAATCTGCACTCATACCTTGGCAAGAAAGAACTAAAGCTAGCACAGGCTGACGTCCCGGTGTGAAGGCATCAGCTCAGTGGCTCAGGAAGCCTGGCTGAACATTACACCTTTCGTGGCTGAAGTCCCAAGAAGTTATCACTATTGCAACAGTGGACAATACAACAAACATTCTCTCCTTCTATAACTCTGTTACTGCAATTATCATGGAAACACACTGTGGTTTCAGACTTTCATGATGCCATGGCAGGATTTTTCAGTTCCAAGAAAGCTTTCAGGGGGCCATCCTCGTCAGCAAGATAACCAAAAAATACACTTTATGCATTAAAAAGTGTGATTTACTACTGCACATGTTAAGGGAGAAAGCAGACTACAATCTAGTGTAGTAGATTTGGGACAGACATAATGAAAGCAATAGGAAATGAGGGTGCCCAGGAAAGAGATGCACTGATTGTGTGAGAAGACTTGTGAAAGTCAGGACAGTGGCACTGAATCAAGAAAGATGGCGACTGCTGATGAGACACCCAGACTTGATGTACAAAATGGGGGAAAAGGAGGCTGATTATGACTATGTTAAGGGGGTTACATCCAACTCCAAAGGTTTTTTACTTGCACTTGCTCCAGAAAGTGCGGACAGACAATTATAATGTTTCTCTTGTCATATTTTAAGTCTGTCTCTAATGCAGGAGGAAAACATCTATTACTTGAACAGACAACACAGCTGAAATAAGACCTGGAGTAGTAGCAGGCCTTAGAACTTCTCTGGGAGGTCTGGTACTGGTGAATACTACCCCATTATGCCTGAAATTAAAACAGGGCTCGGGTTTGTAAGCTAAATTATGTCAAATGCACTTTCTTTTTCTATTACTTTCACAGCGGCCTCAATTTAAAGTAAACATTCAAAATCCTGTAAATCCAGTATAATACAACCTGACAAAACAGAAATTGGTATGTTTGACCTGTTACCCCAAGAAATAGTAAATGAAGCAAGCAAAGCAGCAGGGAAGACAAGGCAGGAACTTGGGCTGGGTCACATGACAAAGAATCCTGCAACTGTTACAATCTCCATGTCAACCTCTAAACAAAAGTTTTAAGTATTAGCTTTAATAAAAACAAGGTTCCTGCCACCCCAATGTACTCAAAATCGACATTTGGTTAACATTGTTATCGTCACTTCAAATGAGGGGGAAAAAAGCACCAAATGAAACTGAGCTCTACATATCGTACTGCTTTTTCATCTAATGAATTCAGTTTTACTACACATTCCAAAGCAGAAGTTTAGGGTTCCAATTCTTCTAGAGATGTTCATATATTAAACATTTTGTTTTAGGTTACTAAGTACAGAACTGGAGGCTGTGGGAATGAAAACAGCACTTACTGCCGACACTGTACTTAATCATGGCTTGAAAGTATAACCAGTGGCTTCTTAGTACAAACACTGATGCATACGTTGGCATCCATGGAAGTCATAAATTCAAGAAAATATACACTGGGTTATAACTTCTACTTAAAACACTGGGTGTGGGGATGCTAAATGACCCAACTTGACCACAAGTACTTATTAGTTTTGTTTTCCCACTTAAAATGGTTTGTTTTGCTCTTTAAATTGCTGCAGACCTTGCACAAATAACCACAAGCTGGCAAGAAAAACAACAAATTTAAAGCTATTCTTATTAAAAACAGTTTCTCATTGCAGATACTTGTGGAAAACCTTTTTGTTGTACAGAAATCCTACAATGGCAAAAAAGTGGGTCAAACTTCACCCATACACTGAATCTTACAGGCTCGTCCCCTGTAGCAGCCTAAAAGCAAGCAGCCTTTGTGCTTATTTCAGGGATCATACATGAAACTGAACCATCCAAAACGTACGGGTAAAATTTAATCAGCACAAAAATATCAAAATATTTTCCCCAACAAGTTAACAACCAGTCATTAGTACTGTCCAAAAATAACTGGAACAACCATATAAAAACATGTAAATATATATTTCATATTTATACAATGTCTAGCTTTATATACATGTTTTCAGCACTGATAAAATCTGTCTGCTTTATCTATTCCGTGCTTAAAATAAATCTTTTAACATAGTAAAACATCACGTTTCAGGCCATTTAAGGGCATGTTGCAACTGGTCAGTGAAACAGCTGGCTTTCAACAAATCTGAACACATCTGACAAATATACTTAACCTCAACAGTTTATAGAAAAAGCTAACAATTCCAGCAGGACTTTTTTTCTGGTCCCAAAGTTTACTCTTCTGAGTACACTGAATCAGAGGCCTTCATTTTAAAGTTTTAGTGGGCAGAGTTCAGCCATTTTTCTGGTCCCAGTGTTTTTCCTTTTTTCAAAGATACCATTCATTCGGCATCATTCCTGAAGCAGTCGCATTGTACTCATCTTTTTCCTCTTGTGCTGCTCTGGTCACAAGACTGGTTGGCGATTCATCTCAAAGCAACATTTAAAAATTAATGCCTGGAGTGCTGGCATGCTGTGTAGTTGATTCTGGATGACACAAGACAGGCAGTAGTACTGTCCCAATGCTTTGTGGTAGGACTAAACTGTTTCTGATCTCCATCAGGACAGGACTGTTCTTCCCCATTCACTCGTACAAGCCCTAGGATATCAACAGATGGTCACAAACAGAAAAGTGGTAGAAGGTAAAGACTATGTCAGCGTTTCTTAAAACCTCCAATGGCATGATGTGGTGGGTACTTGGGAAGACAAGGTTCATCTGGAAGAGGCTCATGGGAGAAAACAGAGTCCTCACCCGAAGAGCATGTGGAACTGCGAGTATCTGGTAAACTGGATGAGTACTGATCAAGCTGCACAGACAAATCCAAATATTCCTGCAACAGAAAACAAGCGTTAAAGAAAAAAATGCAATATTGTTCCTTTTAAACAGCAAAGACAGATGTGGCATAAGCATTTATAAAAGAGGGAAAAATGGTTATGTAACACGACACGTGGGTCTTACAGTATACAGTTTTACAAATGAAAATGTCTTGACCCAAGGATGGCAATTTGTTCTCTTATGATATGGCAAATGCTGGTCTTGTCTACCCCCTGCAGCAATACTCTGTCTGCCAAGAGCCCCTGTAATTTAATCCATGGTAACTACATGATCAGTCACAGCTCAATGGTTACAGCAACAAAAAAGAAAACTGTTCAGGCACAAGCAGGGCTCGAGTATAACTGAAATACAGACAAATGCATGTGCACACACCAACCTAACAACCTGCGCCTGCTAAAGTGACAATGCCACGATAAATGACTAACAATGTGACACTAGCAATAGATCTATAAACATATTATAAGGAGATCTATCCATATAATGAAAGGCTATTCAACATGAGTTAAGTAACAGTACATATTCAGCACATCTCCTCCAATACATTGCCCCTTAAGCTTGATTTTCAGGCATCTGCACCACATAAAAACATTTTTACTAGTGGTGCAACTGTGATCACTTACGGTAACCTTTTATCACACCAGAGGATTCCGGTAAACCACTGGTGGCCACACATCCCTGTCACAGTTCTCTATCAAACAGTTTTCATCAAGAATGCAACCATCATTTAAGAACAGTAGTATTAAAAGATTTACCATTAAAGATGTGCAGAAGAAATGCTGCACCATCCTGGAAAGAAAAGGACGACACATACAAAACCAAGTAAGGTGGGAAAAGGCATTACCTTTGCATAAAGGCTAAGAAGTGGTACCAGCAACTTTAAGATGCAGTGGCAGAGAGGTCTCGGTACCTCCAGATATAGATGCCTGAAACTGTTACACTGTTAATAGATCCAGAGATGAGAAAGACCTGCATAATGCCCAGTAACCCTGAATGTTCTGTGGTTAATGAAATCTGACAGCATCAGGGAATGGGTCCAATTTGTCAAAAACTAAAAATAGAAAAAAAAAATCCTCCAAAACTAAACAAAATATTTGACATTACTTCTGATTAATACACAAAACTGCTACTTTTTGTGTAAAGCAGGTCCCCCACCACCAAAGACAGAGACTATGGCTCACTTTACTTAGAAGTCAATTATGAGATTACTGTACCTCAGGGGAAGAATAAAACAAAGGACTTTTGCCAAATTCAGGACCTGGTTAACTGTGCATTATAGCACAACTGGCCACCAATTAACTGTCTAGCTAACTCTACGGTGGTGGAGTACTATGGCCACATTTGTGCACCTCACAAATGAAGCAACAATGGGATAAAACGCATGCAATTGGTCAGGTTTACACTCTGTTGTTGTGGTGTCAGGACAATGGGATTTTATTGTTAAATGCTCAATTTCTCTGTCTTTCTTCTCCCTATTTACTGTCCCTGTTATGAACAATACAGAATTTAAAATATTTTAAGTTGACTTTTTCTGCACTAGAACAGTACCTTACTGTACTGCGGTGGTTTCACTTTCAAAAAACTTGTGTGTCATCCTTGCTGCAGTCTCCAATTCACTGATGTCAAGGCCACTGAATACAGGTAGTTTTCTGGCAATTTCCCTTCTCAAACTGACATCACCACTACCATCCTAAAAACCCACCCATGCTGTGATGTCACAGCTTCTCGGTCCTTCCCCAACCCATACAGAAAGTAAAGGCTAGAACAAGGATACAGTACATGAGTCAAGTCTCCTGCTGTGAGCTCACAATTACAGCTGGTAACAGCTCAAATTACTCAACACTTTGACAGCTAGGGTGGTTAGGTGTGAAGGGGTTGGGAGATGAGTCAAAGTAGTACAATTCAGGCTTCACAAAAGACTGCAGTTTAGCCATTCTAAAAAGCAGCAGCAGTAAAAAGCACTCTGAAAGTCTGTTCTGTATCATTTGCACTGTTTGTGTTTGAAGTAGTCACTGAACGACATGAAATGTTACTTAAAACTAATGACTGAAAGACAGCAGTGTATGCCTGTAAAATTAATGCAGTGACAGGAGCTTTAGGAAGAAGCAAGCCTACGTGATGTAAATTTTTTTACAGACAAGCACTGCAATGTGGGATACCTAGAGGCAGACTAAACAATCAGAATTACTTCAAGACACCAGACCCCATGGTCAGACTCAGAAATTACTTATAAAAATATTTAAAAACCTGTAAATATTCCCAGAGTGGTGTTAAAATGTAGAAAGCACCAAATCATGATGAAATAAACATGTTTTTTGACTCTGTGGGTGCAATTCTCCTTACCATCAACACACTTATAGAATACTCAGCACGGTTAACAATCACATCAGTACTGTCCTTTGTTCTCCTGTTAAAATTCTGGAAAGTTCAGCAGTGATGCACATAGGTCAGAGACAAAGACTGCAATCTTGGTGATAAAGGGACAGTGTTAGCAGCACTTGAGAAACTCCCAAGGATAGTCCGCCCTGAACTACACATTAAAGTGTCAACGGGAACCACAAAGAACAGAAAGGTTGGGGGAGGGTAATGGCAATGTAGGCTGTGAAAATCTCTGGGATGGTTACCAAAGGTGATAAGGAAGGTGAGAAGACATGAAGTGCAACAAACTCTCTCAAAACCTGGATGATGGTCTGGAAACAGCCAGTACAGGGTCTGATAACTAAATAGGCTCAATTCAGTTGATTGTATACACTGAGAAAATGCAACACATACAGCAGTAATGTGTCCTACATTATAAGGCTTGGTTACATTAAGTTAAAAAGGTGTGTGTGCACGCGTTCAGAGGACAGAATATCCATTCCAAAACACTGACTTTTAGTGAAAGAAAACTAGTGAACTGACATTTGACGTGTGTTCTGATCAGCTGCAACAGGTCTGACCACAGAATGATTCTGAGAAACAACCGGAGTCTTCTTTCCAGTGCTAGTGCTACCCTGGTAACTTTTCATCCTTCACCCATCAAGAACTTGAGGAAAGGCATTAAGTAACCTGCTACTCCAAACTCTGGAATTATTACTTCAGGATCCTGTTCTACAGGGAAAATAATTCACCCGATTTTACCAACCATCTTAAGTCCACAGCAAATGCCACAAGCCTGAACTGCTGTCAGACAAGTAGTACAGAATGCAGGCCTCAGATTCTTTATTGCTAGTCTTCTGGATGCAGTTTCAACTGTGCAAAAGATATTTAAATCTGGATTACAAAAAAGCATAATAAATATGATATAAAGTGAAGGGAGACATAAAATGTGACAAAATTCAATGTGTGAGGAGAAAACGCAACTAGCTGATGCAATACTACTTCTCACAAACAAATGTTGAAGATCCAAGAAAAGCAACAAATACAGACCCCTCCCCCCAAGAAACACTGCTGGCAACAAGTTTCTTATGGCTCTGCTGTCTCTTGCTACATCTTGTGAAGTGCATCTTGCTGGAGAGATTGCTTGTACACATTAAATCACAAAAAATAGTTTCAGCTGTGAAATATGGTATTTTAATTTTTTTTAACTTTTCTCAAGAAATTAAAACATCGCCCATTGGTATCTTATTCTACCACTTTCTTTGACCTCTCCCTAAGACATTAGAAGAGTCACTTCAGTGGTATTTAGTTGGCCAGGACAGTTTGATTCACCAATGCACCCAAACTGATGACTGCTGGTGTGTGTGCAGTATCTTTGCTACCAACAGCTGGGAATATGCAAGTCCTCTCACTCTATGAGCATACTGTCCCTCATGAATAGGACCACTAGACAGTCACATTCCAGATCACCCCAGTCCTTACCGCAAGGAGGACAGCAATCCTTCAGACACCTGCATTTCATTTCACCCACCTCAGCACGACCACCTACCCAGACTACTAGGATCTTTCTCTGACCTAGGTCAGTAGTGCTATAAACAATTTGTGTGAACACATCTGTGGATAACAGCGTTTTAATACAGATGAAAAAGAATTCTCTGTACTGAAAAACAAAGCAGTACCACCATTCAGTCACTGTGTTTTGTGCAGAATCCTATCCTCTCCATAAGATCTAGCAATGTAAAAATCCTTCCTAAGCAAAAGTACTCCTGTTCCCAGTTTTTCTAATGAGCTTGATTTTATCATGAATGGAATGCAATTTTAATAATCATTTTAGAGGAAAACACAGCCATCAAGGGGGAAATACTGATAAGAATCATACCTGATTAGAGGTTAAGGCAAGAATTCTGTCAAGGTCTTCTACTAACTGCTTGAAGGTGGGCCTCTGGGATGGAACAGCATGCCAACAATCTCTTATCATCATATATCTAAGTATTAAAAACAATAAACAGTTTAAGTCCTGCAATCCAGAAGCAAGAATCATATACCTGAAAGCAAAGAATAAAAAAGCATGCAACTACTGCAGTTCAAATGGACTATTCCACAACCTATTCTTATGAATTTTCTGACAGCTGACTATAAAACCTGTATTCAGAGTTACACACAAAATAGTACACAGGAGTGCAAAATTCAGCTGTCCCTATCCCTCTTCAACGTGTGCAACAAAAAGCCACTCCAGGATCCAATAAGGGATCTGTATGTACACTTACAGATGATGCTTTACATCTGTGGCACTGTATGCAGATAGGGCACAGTTTGAGGTAGTTTGCATCCTGCAATCTATTCAATTATGTGCCGATAAACATGATCAAATGTGAATCTGTAATACAGTGAAATCCAAGTTTCAACGGCATATCTCTGCTTCATCCTTTATTGCAGACACCATGTCTGTTTAGTGCCAAAACAAAGCAAACAGTATTCAGAAGTGTGGGCAAGTTAATAAACACATTAATACAAATAAAGTTCAATAATCACGACACCTAGGAGGAGAACTCCATTAGCCACACGGGAAAACAAGAGGCCAGTGTCACAAAAAACTTAATACTTATAAATACTGCACCACAAAAAGGCATATGTTCTTTTGTGGGCATGAGTTCTAGGAGGGAGAAAAATAAATTATGCACATGGAGGAAAGTTGTCTCTATCACAGATGAGTACCAGAAAAATTTTAATTTATTTTACATTTGTTTACCAGGAAAGTCCAGCTGGACAGGAGTCCTTTTTCAGTGGAGGCCCGGGGAGAAAAGCTCCAGTGTAACACAGTAAAGTGTTAAAATATATAATATAGTGTCAAGGTATTAAAAAAAATGATACTAACTTGAACTTCAAAAGTACATCAAAATGTAAGACATCACTGTAGTTCATTAATATTTTGAAACAATAGGAAATTATAGAGCAGCATGTTATACATCATGTACAGTTGTAGTTATATACAGAGTGCATAATTTCAGGAGCGGCAACAATAGAAATCAAGAGTATAGGTTGATTGTGGGAGGTGTACATAGGGAGAACTTAGAGTTCAAGTTTGTAGAGGTAGGGGATGCAGGGCAGTAAGCGTTAAGAAGTGGGATTTCAGGAGCAAGGGGTAGGGGGAGGAGGCTTATCCTGGGGTGTTACAGGAGCAGAGCCAGGAGTTAGCAAGGTGGGTTTTAAGACGCTTTTTAAACTGTTTGGTTGCAGGAGTGGTCACTAGTGAATTGGGCAAGCAGTTTCATAGTTTGGAAATGTAGTTGGAGAAGACAGCTTTACCTGCTGAGTTTTTTGCTTTGGTGACTTGAAGTTTATTGCTGAATCAAAGGACTCTAGAGGCAGAGTACAGTTGAATAATATTTTTGAGGGCAGGGGTCTTTCCTGGGTGGAGAATTTTATGAGCTAATGTTAGTTGACTAAATTGAAGGAGCAGAGGGAGTTCTAACCAATCAAGTTGTCTGAGTGACGGGCAGTGATGTGATTTGTAGGAGGCATTGGTAGCAAATTTACAGATTTTATTGTAGCAGGTTTCAAGCTTGGCAAGGTCAGTTTTGCGGAGGTTTGTTAGGATTGGGGAAGCATACAGGAGTGTGGAAAGTAGGTGTGTCCTGGCGATAGTCATTTTAGTAATGTTGGTTAGAAATTGGTTATTTCTATACAGGAGGCAGAGTTTTTTGTGAACTTTGATGGTTTGGTCTATGTGGAGATCGAATTTTAGGTTATTGTCAATTGCAACCCCTAGCAGTTTGGTATGGAGGTGGGAGTGATTATGGTTTTGTTTTTGGAGAATATGTGGAAGGTTGGGGTGGAAGAGAATTCTAGTGGGGTAGATCATCACAAGTTTTGTTTAGTGGGATTTAACATAAGTTGGGAGTTGGTTAACCAATTTTCTATAGACAGGAAGGAGTCCTGGGTGATTGTTTGTAGGTCATTGAGGGAGGAGCAGAGTAGAGTTGTCGGCGTATTGAATTATACTGACATGGGGGGTGACAGAGTGAAGTTGATTGGTAAAGAGAGAGAATAGTAGGGGTGCAAGGATTGAGTCTTGTGGTATCCTTATGGAGACGGGGAGGAGGGGTGAGAGGGAATGGTGCCATCAGACAGCTTGTCAGTCTGTTAAGTAGCTTTTAAAACAGGCAATGGCAGTGTTACTAAGGTAATGGGAGGTGAGGACATTAAGTTTGGTATGGTTGACCATGTCAAAGGCCTTCGACAGGTCTAGGAAAATGGCTGATACAATTTGGGAGTTGTTTCTGAATGGATTGACACTGTTTGTGAGGGATAGGAGGGCTGTTGTGGTGCTGTGTGCAGGGCAAAAGCTATGTTGTGTGTGGGATAGGAGGTATTCTATGAGTTGGGAGTGGATTACTCTTTCCAGGATTTTGACAGGGGGGAGAGGATGGCAATGGGGTGATAGTAAGTTCACAGGAGCTACCGCCTTTGTGAAGAGGCAAAATGTGAGAGATCTTCCATATAGTGGGGACATGGGCTCCTGTTAGTGACCTGTTTATAAGAATGGTTACTGGGTAGGAGATAGCCTCTGAGGCAATTTGTAGAAAATCTACAAGGAGGTTATCAGCAGCTAAAGTGGTTGGTTTCAGTTTTTTCAGTAATATTTTGATATAGTTGGTGGGTACTAGGGTTAGCATGAAATGATTTCTGTTACTTAGTGGGGGTGAATTTTGATTTGGTTCAGAAGAGGTAGTGGTGGATGTAGTTTGGTTGTTGGCGACTGTTTGAATGGATTCTGTGAAGTAAGTGCTGAATTGGGTGGCCACATTCTCACTGTTGTTGGAGTGGGAGTTGTAGTTTTACTGGGTTGTAGTAGGTTGTTTACTGTAGCCCAGAACTTTTTGGGGTTATTTTGATGTTTAGTTTAGTTGTGGTAGTAGTTGGAGTTGTCAATTTTAATTGATTTTTTTAGCTTTGATTCCAAGTCCAAGGAACAGCTGCTTAGTAATACTGGTTTTGTTCTTATGGAGCTGGAACCAGGCTTTGTCCCTGTTTTTCAGTATGGATTTGGTCTCTTTGGTTAACCAGGGTGTGTAATTGGCTTTGATTCTAATGTTTCTAGGATGGGCATGGGTGTTAAGAATAGGGCATGGAAAAAAAGTCATGTACTTACCATGACATTAATCTGTTTAGTCCATTTTCATTCTTCAATTAATGGGATCTGATCCGATCAGACTCGGCCATTACAGTAAAAACCACAAAATTAACCCACACTGATTGTGGTTAAAGCAACACCAGAAGAATAAAATACCACTGAAAACTACTGTGGAGACACCAATGAAATACATACTCACCTATTAAAACTTGTTTCAAAGATTTATATTAAAACTTATTTAAATAGTAAATACATAAATATGTATGTAACCAGTTGTCTTTCGGCTTTTCCCACTTAGGGGTCGCCACAGCGGAACTCCGGTCCGCTAATGATTGGCAGTAGATTTTGACAAACGCAGAGGTGCCAGCTCGACGTTCAACCTTCAACGAAGGCACGTCCATTTACGCATGTCTTTCGAACGCCCCACCCAACCACGGGGAGGACATGTAGATTCCACACAGAAGGCACTCCCCGCACTCCAGCCGAGAATCGAACGGTTGATAAATTCACTTAAAACATCTTTAATTTTCTATCATTCAGAAAATACTTGATATTTATTCCATTATTTAAACCAGGAAATCTGTCGGACCCTAATTTAACTTGCCACAGTTTCCCTTTTTTGCAACCTTATTTTTGAAGTTTCCACCTCTTAAGTCACTAGGGGCTTGTTCCAGTATGGAAAACGAGACTTTTTTTGTATTTCTGGCATTCTGTAGAATGCTTGAATAATGTGTTTTTCTCATCTTTAATCTTAATGGAATACATGCGCTCCTCAAGACTTTTTTTCCAAACATTTCGTGGTCATACCCACATAAAAGGCATTACAACCTGAGCACGCCTATGTATATTAACCCTTCGGACTTGCAAGAAAATCTCCCAGGAACAGTAATAGTGTATTGTACATGATTCAGTGAAATGTAAGGTCCTTCTAAAATATACATATAGAACACCCCCCCAACATTTGTACATCCCTTTATTTTTGCGAGTGTGAACTGTCAAAGGTAGTATTTTACTGCCATCATTTTGTAGCAAAAATTTCAGATTATTAGTTTTGGTATAAACAAAACACGGGAACTGCCAATACTTCGGTATAAATCAGTATTACCCTCTGAAATCTTCCATTTTCCACTGACAACAGCTTGAATGGCATGGTAATCAATGAACATAGTTAACGACTATGCCATGTCCTTGTCTACACACAAGTTCTCACTGGACTCAATGTCAATTCTATGACCTTTAAAAGGTTAACTAAGATAGGCTGAAGCAAGGTTTTCCTTTTAGATTTAATCTTCTTCACTGTTTGTACAAAAAAATCCTTACTGCAATCTACAAAGTTATAAACACAACTTCTTCATTAAACTTATTTCCAGCAGATGTCATCCTAGAGTCCAAGGTATGCCCCCTCGGAATATTCTTTTTAATGAATGATGGAAGATTGCTTGTACAATGTAAGTAGCTGTTGGAAAATGTATTTTTCCTATAAATACAGCTATCAAACCTTTTTGTCTCATTGTTCCAACTTACAGTAACATCCAAGAAGTTGACTACAGGTCCCATACCTCCTATACTAAACTTCAAAAACTCAGAATGCTCATTCAAATGATCTACAAATAATGAACATTCGTTTTTGTACCCTCTGCTACAAAAAAAAAAAAAATCACAAATCTGTTGTAATAAATTACTTTGCTTTTTTTTCCATTATGGGAGCTAAGAAATGGGATTCCCACCATCCTAAAACTATACTGGCGAAAGCAGAGGCCACTGCTGACCCAACTACCACCTCCCTTAACTTGTCTGTAATATTTATCATTGAAAATAAAATAATTTCATTATTTTTAGATGCAGTTGATCCCGATAGTGCAAAAGTTGCCACCTTACATTACAGACTCCTGGGACTTTTTAGATAAACTCTGGGTTTTTACTGATATTTATATATTCAACAGTGAAAAGAATTGCATGGTTACAGTTGACATTAGGTCTCTTCACCAGTATTCCCCAAGATACTGGGATTGAATACTTAAAATTATTTCTGACCAAATTTACAGATTTCTAATGACAATATTAATTTTTATTGCATGTTATTAGAAATCTTGTTAGAAAATCTTGTTTCAATCTTAGTTAAATCTTTTAAAAGTGTCAAAATCAATATTAAGTCCAAAAGGAACTTGTGTATAGACAAGACCATGGCATATTCTTTAGATATGTCTACAGATAGCTATGCCAATTTGAGCTGTTAATGTGGGAATTCAGATTTTAGAGGGTAACTTTTAGTTATGTACTCACCATAACTTCAGATGTTTGGGATCCATCTCGCCTACATTCTGACTGATGGGTTCGGAGCCGATCCCTCGGCTCCGACTCGGCACGCTTATGCCAAACAGCGAAGTCTCTTATTGGCTGAGCTTACTATATCCCAGGATGCACCACTACCAGTCCCCCAGATCTAGTTTGTCCGCATACATGCACACATGCACGCTCTGATTATATAACATCGTCAGATGAACAAGATAAAAACAGTAGAACTCAAACCGTTCAATCTCTTCTGATCTCCAAGGCAGGGGGAAGGAGGGTGGGTATTAGGAATGTAGGCGAGATGGATCCCAAACATCTGAAGTTATGGTGAGTACATAACTAAAAGATGTTATGTGATCTATCTCGCCTACATTCTGACTGATGGGACAGCGTCCCTAGCACCTGAATCCTGGGTGGCTCACTGGAAAACACTCCTGAGTACCGTGGAACCAAACGATGCTCGTCCTTTAGATGCCACATCCAATTTATAGTGGGAAATGAAAGTGTGCGGATTGGACCAAGTAGCCGCAGCACAAATCTCCGATATAGCGAGCTTGGAATGAAAAGCTACAGAAGTAGCCATAGCTCTGGTAGAGTGAGCTTTGATAGATGTTGTAAGTTGCTTATTCGAAGAAGAATAAGCCTGAGTTATGCAATCTCTAATCCATTTGGAGATAGTAGGTTTTGTGATGGTTTTACCCAATTTATTGTCTGAGGAGGACACAAACAACTGGTCTGACTTACGAAGTTGCTGAGTCCTGTCTAAATAGAAGCGCAATTGCCTGTGAACATCCAATTTATGGAGAGTGTATTCTGCCTGATTGGAGAATTTTGGGAAGAAAACTGGTAGCTCTAGAGACTGTTGGAGACAGAGATTAGAACAGACCTTAGGGACAAAGGATGGATTAGGCCTAAGTGATACTCTATCCTTGTGGAAAATCAAGTACGGTGGTTTAATAGACAGGGCTTGGAGCTCTGAAACTCTTCTTGCAGAAGTAATTGCAACTAAGAAGGCAGTTTTCCAAGACAGATATTTTAACTCACATGTAGCAGCCGGTTCGAAGGGGAAGATGTCAATGCACGAAGTACTAAATCTAGATCCCACGGAGGGCAGGATGAAAAACTGGGGTCTTAACAGACCCGCACCTTTAATGAAAGTTTTGCATAGTCTGCTGCTCATCAATGGAGGATCCATGGACTCGTGAAATTTAGAGATAGCCGCTAGTTGGACTTTAATAGTAGAGACAGAAGATCCTTGATTAAACAGGGATGTTAAGAATTTCAAAACCTCTGGGATAGGAGCAGTGATAGGGTCTAAGCCCTGAGTTGAGCCCAGATAGCAAACCTCTTCCACTTACTGAGGTACAATTTCTTAGTGGTGGGTTTGTGGGCCGAAGATAAAATGTGAATAACTTCAGGGTCTAATGTGTGACTTCTGACTAAAGTCGGAAGTGGAGGAACCAAGCTGTCAACTTCAAGGAGTGAAGGGACTGGTGCTGTTGTCCCGACTGATGAATTAACAGGTCCGGAATTAGGTCTAAAGTCCACGGATCGTCCACCGCATATTTCTTCAGGTAAGGAAACCATACCTGACGAGGCCAGTATGGGGCAATCAGTATCATTGCGGACCCCAATTGAGAAGCTTTTTGAATGACTTTGGAGAGAAGTGGAATTGGAGGAAAGGCATAAAGTAGCCCTGTTGGCCAAGGTTGTGCTAGAGCATCCATAGCTGGTACTCCCTGATGTGGAGTCAAGGAGAAGAACCTTTTGCCCTTGGTGTTTAGTGGAGTTGCAAATAGGTCGCAGCACGGCGTCCCCATCTCCGAAAACCTGATCTGCTACTGTTTTGTTCAAGGACCACTCGTGAGGAGAGAATTGTCCTGCTTAATCTGTCTGCCAGTATATTCGATTTCCCGGAATGTGGGTCGCTACCAAGAAGCGGCTGGTAGCTACCGCCCATTCCCACACCCTCATGGCCTCTCTGCAAAGGGGTAAGATCTGGTCCCTCCTTGCTTGTTTAGGTACCAGACCACCGACATGTTGTCTGTGTGGATGGCGATTATGCCCTGAGGGAGAAACCTGTGTAAGGCCTGTAGGGATAGAAGTACCGCCCTCATCTCCAATACATTGATATGGAGAAGAGTTTCGTCTGGAAGCCAGGATCCCTGAACTAACCTGCCCAGACAATGCCCCCCCCACCCTGTCTGGGAGGCATCTGTCGTCAGGGTGACCACTGGAGAGGGAATAACAAAAGGACTTCCTAGATTTAGATTGGATGTCTGAAGCCACCAGCGCAGGTCCCGTTTGCATGTTTCTGTAATCATGATGGGATGATTGAGGGGAAGGTCCTGAAAGGACCATTGAGTTGACAATAGCCACTGAAGAATCCTCATGTGCAATCTTGCCAGAGGAACTAAAAGAACCGTGGCAGACATTGAACCTAAAACTTGTAGAACCATCCTGGCTGGGGCTTTGGATCTTGAAATCAGAGCTTGAACTTGGCCCTGTAAAGTTTGGATCCTTTCGGCAGGAAGAAAAGCAGCATCAATTTTGAGTCTATCTCTGCTCCTATGAACCTTATGCGCTGAGAGGGCAGCAAGACAGACTTTGACCAATTGAATGTAATCCCCAGGGTAGCACCTAGGGAGATGGTGGCTTTGAGGTTGTCCATTAGTAGATGCCTGGTGGTGGCAGTCAGGAGCCAGTCGTCCAGATAGGGAAACACTTGGAATCCAAGACTTCTCAGGTGAGCCGTCACTACTGCCAAACACTTGGTGAACACCCTGGGGCTGTGGTGAGACCAAAGGGCAGTGCACAAAATTGGTAATGACTGACTCCCAGGCTGAAGCGCAGATACCTCCTGGACGCCTGATGTATCGGTATGTGATAATAGGCGTCCTTGAGGTCTATGGAGCACATCCAAACATCCTTCTCCAACAATGGGAGAATGGATTGTAACGTGACCATTCGAATTTGGATTTGTGACGGATTGGTTCAGTCTGCTGAGATCCAATATTGGTCTCAGGTCCCCTGTCTTTTGGCACTAAAAGAACCTGGAGTAATTTCCGGATCCGATCTGGTCTGTGGGGACGGTTGGATGACTCCTTTTCTAGCAGCTTTAAAGCTTCTGCAGCTGCAATTTCCCTTTGACTGGGTGGTGGGTCCGGGATTTTTGGACGGTGGGGTGAGTATATGAGCGGAATGGTGTAACCTCCGGCAATGATCCGAAGCACCCATCTGTCCTGAGTGATTGACTCCCAGGCTTTTAGGTGCTTGGCAAAGCGACACCCGACTGGCTCGAGCAGCACAGCCGGGCAATCCCTCATGATGTGTGGGAGGCTGAAGAGCCACGAAAGGACTCGCGGTCTCCAGAATTGCGGGGCCCTCTGCCACCTCTGGGACGGCGTCTCCCAGGAAAATTTCCCGTCCTCTGCCTCTGGAAGGGAATCTTCCTGCTGTTGGGGAAAAACTTACGTGATTTACGGAACCACATCTTCCCTCCTTTAGCCTTGGGATAAGGCCGAAGGGAGTGGAATAACGGGCACCTCGGCAGATAAAGTTTTTCCCTCTTGCTCACAGCGGGTAAGGGTGTCTTTAACCTTAGGTCCAAACAAAGAGGACCCATCAAAGGGAGCGTCGGCGAAGGAAGATTTGAAGGCCTCCATGAACTGACACAAGCGGAGCCAGGCTTGTCTCCGTACAGCCACGCCTGTGCCTGCCGCTCTACCCGCCCTCGGGCCGCATAGGAAATGAGCCTCATGGACGAGTTAGAAATTGGCGTAAGGATAGCCAACTGAGAGCTAACCGACTGGGCTAGCTGCTCAGGTAGGTTACCGAGAGGAATCTGACAGCTCCTTGACCAGATCCCTCTGAAGCCTGGTAAAATGTGCCAAATAATTCAGAGACCTTAAAGTAAAGGCCGCTGAAGTCAGGGTGCGCTTCCAGTACCTGTCCATGCTCCTAGACTCCTTATTAGGAGGATGGACGGACGTTGAAGCCTCTGCCACGTCCTGTTGTGTAGCAGATGCCACCACCATGGCATCTACAGCCACGCCTTTAGTGAGGAACTCCTTCTCGGGTGGGGCAGACAAAAATTTATTAGGACGAGAAGGGACTGGTTCCACGGTATCTGGATGTTCCCACGCCCTTCGACAAACTAAATCCAGAAGCTCGTCGAAGGGCGGAAACACCCAGGAGGCGGAGGGCTGAGCCCCAAAGGCCTTGAGGAGCACTGACTCATCAGCAGAGGGGGGTTTGGATATCCAGCCGCCTCGTTGTTTGAGGATCTCTAAGATGTCTGCAAATGAGACATCATCCGAGGACGACTTCGGGGACCCCTCTGCATCATCAAGATCAGTGTCTGATGTAATAGACTCGGGGGAGTCCACGTGCTTCCTCTTGCACGATCTCTTCCTTGGGGGTTCCTCCGAAGACAACTCCGAAGAACCCTCAGGAGGAGGGGAACCCCCAATGGGGCTAACCTCAGGCCCAGGGGCTCCGCTGCCTACGGACAGGGGAACTGCCAAAGACCCAGTCTCCACGCCCAGGGAAGGTGCCGGTAAAGCTGGAGAGATGGCCGAAGAAGACTTGGCCAAGGCACTCCTCATAGCTCTGAAAGCCGGACCCCCAGAATCCTGGGAGTGTCCGGTCTCGGAGCCATGATAGCCGACGGAAGTCCCGCAGCAGCACCGAGAGGGAGGCTCGGAACCAAGCATAGGTCCCAAACATCACCCCGGGTCCAGCCGAAGAAGTCCGTGTACCAAACTCGGACCCGAAGGCCGGGTTGGAGTAAGGGTGCCGACCCTAAGATCTCCACCGGCTTCAACAGCACCTGCTCCGGCCGGCCGAAGCGGTCGGAGGAGGAATAGCAATGGGATGGGCCTGGGCTATCGGCTCCGAAGCCAACTGGGTCGGAGCGAAACAAATTTTGGAAGACTGGAGACTGGAACAGTCTTTGGAGCACCCTGTCTATATCTGAATCCGACATCCTCAAGACCGAGAGGATACTGAACAGGTTCGAGATGGCCTCTCCAACGGCCCCAAAGGGCTAGGGGACCGGCTCCGAGGCGACCCGATGACTATCGGCGCCGAAGGAATACCCACACTAGATTCCATCGGTGCCGAGGTGGACTTGGCCCGAGGAGGAAGTGTCTGAGCGGGCAACCCTTGTCGGCTCCGAGACCAGTGGAGCCGACGAAGGTGACCCGCCTCTCGATGCCCCAGCCATCGGCTCCGAAACCAGAGGAGTCGAGACTGGTGGCATCGAGGCAGACCGTTCCGCCCTCGGCTCCGAAGTCCTTGGAGCCGAAGGAGAAGCCTGCCTATGTCTTTTGGCGGTCGGATCCGACGGACTGGTCGGAACCGGCTTTTCTTTTTAGTCGGAGAAGGAGAGGATGCCAAGGCTTCTTCAAAGGAAGGTTTATTAACCCTTTAAGAATCAGTTTATTTTTCCTCTCCTGGAGGACCCTTGAGGAAAAAGCGTGACACACACTGCATGACTCCTGTAAGTGTTTTGCACCCAAACAATACACACAGAGCGAGTGATCGTCTGTGATAGACATTTTGAAATTGCATTTGGTGCATTTTTTAAAGCCCGAAGGCCTAGGATTTTGAGACATTATGGCAAAACAATCAGTAACTTTGACAGAAAAAATCACTACTTATTGTTTACTGACACTACTACAGTTATCGCTTAGGTAAAGAAAGCGTCACAAAATACTAAGGGTACTTTGAAACCCTGTAAGGTTTTAGGAGGGTTGAAAGACCGGGAAGGCCCTAGATGAAGGAGACCTAACCAAACTCAACCCAATCACACAACAAAGTCTTTTGATAAACTCCAAACACACACAAAAGAGAAGAATAGCCGTGAAAACAGCTTTTTATGACAAGAACAGGAAATTCCTGACAGAAAAAAGTTAGTAAATTTACTACTTAGCTCAGCCAGCTCGAGACCACGTCTTCGCAGATTAGCGGCAAACGAGATCTGGGGGACTGGTAGTGGTGCATCCTGGGATATAGTAAGCTCAGCCAATAAGAGACTTCGCTCTTTGGCATAAGCGTGCCGAGTCGGAGCCGAGGGATCGGCTCCGAACACATCAGTCAGAATGTAGGCGAGATAGGATCACATAACATTAATGATTTATACAGAACTACTCACAGTTCCCCATCTTCTGTTTATACCAAAACTAATTTAAATTTTTTGCTACAAAATGATTGCACTAGGATACTTCCTTCAACAGTTCACACTCTAAAGGAATGTACAAATGGAGTCGTTCTGTATGTAGGTTTATTTTTGAAAGACCTTACATTTCACCGAATCATATACAATACACTACTATTCTTCCTGGGAAATTTTCTAAGTCCAAGGGTTAGTATACATAGGTGTGTGCTCAGGTGTGATGCCTTTTATGTGGTTGTCACCACAAGGTGTTTGGAAAAAAGGATTAAGGAGCACATGTATTCCATTACGATTAATGAGAGAAAAATGCATTACTCAAGCATTCCACAGGGTGCCAGAAATACAAAAAATTCTTGTTTTCCTGTATTGGAAAAAGTCCCTAGTGACTTAACAGGTGGCAACTTCAAAAATAAGGTGGAAAAAAGGGAAACTATGTGGCAAGTTAAATTAGGGGTGGCAAGTTTCCTGGTTTAAATGATTTAATAAATATCAAGTGTTTTCTGAAGGATGGAAGATTAAAAACATTCAAGTGAATGCATCATACTACTTTTTATATACATACAGTATTAATTTATGTATTCAACTATTTAAATAAGTTTTAATACACGTCTTTGAAATAAGTTTTAAGAGGTGGGTGTGTATTTCGTTGGTGTCTGTACAGTGCTTTTTAGTGATATTTTATTCTTAAGACCATTATACTAGCTCATGGCCTTCAAACTCGAGCTCCTTCCCTACCCATAATGCACCACCCCTAATCTCTCTCAGATCTCGTTTTCAGCTTGACAGGAAGACTATAATGATGTGCCATAAGTGGAGTTCAACACAAAGGGCATGACTGTCCTTGACATGTCTCATTCCTCCAAAAGTCAGACATGAAAAATGGTGGGGGATGGAAGTAGAGGAAGGCTATGTGAGACAGATGGAATGTTGTGGCAAGCACACAACATTTTTATCCGAGGTTGTCAATTTTCATTTATTCCTCAACTAATGGGACAGATTCCCCCAACTATGTAAATTCCTGGGTGGACTCTATGGAAGGATATTCTTAAGTACAGTTGAGCCAAAGGCTGCTCTTCCCCTCGAGACCAGATCTAGTTTGTAATGAGTGATAAATGTGAGGATGTGACCATGTTGCAGCTGCACATATATCGTCCACAGAAGCTCCAGACTGGAATACAGCAGAAATTGCCATTGATCTGGCTGAATGGTTTTGGTAAGGGAAGATTCAATTTGTCATATATAAATGAAATGCAATCTGTCAACCATCTAAATAGTTACCTTTTAACTGGTTCGCCAATTTATTATGTGCAAAGGAAACAAACAGCCGATCTGCCTTTCTAATCTCTTGTCCTGTGTAGGTAGAAACATGACTGTCTATGAACATCCAGTAAGTGCAACATATACTCACTTTTATTTGTAAATTTTGGAAAGAATACTGGTAAATTAATGGACTGGTTGATGTTGGATTCTGACACCACCTTCGGAAGGAAGCACTGGTACAGAACGTGATCCTATCCTTATAAAAAAATCAAATATGGGGGCTTAGAAGACTATGCTTGAATTTTTTTAAATTCTTCTAGCAGATGTAACTGCAACTAAAAAGATAGTTTTCCAGGTCAAAAATTGTAGATCACATTTAGCTGCAGGCTCAAAGGGAGAATGTACTAAGGCTTGCAGTACCAAATTTAAATCCCATGTTGGCATGGGGTCCTTATAAGGGGTTTTAGTAAAAGAGTACTTCTCAAAAAGGTCTTGAAAAGTTTACAGAAAGCCAGTGAAAAATCATGAAACCCCTGCATGAAAGTTAAGAGATTGTTGCAAGCTGAACTTAAATAGTTGATAAACTAGCACCCTCATTAAATAAACTTGCTAAAAATTCTATAACAGATTGAATTGGAGCTGAGAAGGGGTGTATCCAATTCTGCTCTGCCCAATAAACAAACTTTTTTCATTTGCTCCTCTAGACTTTCCTAGTAGAAGGTTTAAGGGATGATAAAGTATGGAACAGACAGGAGAAAACAGCACTGGTTGGTGGCTATTAAGGGAATTGGTGAAACCATGCTGCTTGCTTGAGATTTGAGATATCCCGGTAAACAATGCCTGTCTGGTGAGACAGGAAGTCTGGAACTGGATCAAGAATCCAAGGTGGATATAGTAGATGAGGCCACAGGAATGGAAACCATATCTGCAGAGGCCAATAAGGCGCAAGGAGGATGACTTTACACTTCAACCTGGCTTCTTTCTTAAGGAACTTGGGAATTGGGGAAGTCGGCAGATAAGCATACAGAAGACTGGGAGAGCCAATCGGGGAGTAGAGCATCCCCCTTGGCAATTCCCCTGGTGGTGGTGGTTGGGGAGGGGAGGGTTAGGGCAAAGAAGCTACTGCACTTGTTTAAGGTAGATGCAAAAAGATCACAGCGAGGCTAGATCCACTGACTGAAAATCATTTCTATCACTTTGTTGTTGAGAGACCACTCATGAGGTAGTAAGATGGACCTGCTCTGTTTGTTTGCGATCACGTTGGACTTTCCCAGAATGTGTGTTGCTATTAGAAAGTGGATGGTAGATATCATCCATTGCCACACTCGGAGCTTCTCGACATGGGGGGGGGGGGGTAAGATCTGGTTCCCCCTTGTCTGTTGATGTACCAAACTACTAACATGTCCATCTTGACTGCAACTGACCTAAGAGGGAGAGTCTTGGAATGCCTGTAGTGCCAAAAGCACCGCTCTCATCCCCAGAACGCCGATATGCAAGTTGGTCTCTTCAGGGGACCAAGTGCCTTGGACTGTTTTTCCCAAGAAATATCCCCCAACCCAATCTGGGAAGCATCTGTGGTCACTATGGCCCTGGGCTGAGGAAGGATGACCTTGTAACAGCTGTTGTGGCTGCATCCAGCAGGAAAGGTGTAATTTGCATACCCGAGTTATTCTTATCTTCAGTGACATGGGATGAGAAAGCATTGGCCATTGTGTCGCTAGCATCCACTGCAGAATTCCCATGTGGAACCTTGCTAACGGGACTAAAATTATTGCTTCTGGCACTGAACCCAGGGCTTGCAGAATCAACCGTGCTGAAATTCTGGTGCTGCAAATTATCTTCCAGACCTGCATCCTTGCTGTTTGCACTCTTGATAGCGGAAGAGTAGCTACCACAGATACTGTGTTGAATACTGCTCCTATGAATCCTAACGTTTGGACTGGTTGTGAATGAGCCCTGTAATTTATGGTTACTCCGAGATGTGAACAGTCCTGTAACACCTGATCCAGAGCTTCTAGCAGTCAATGCCTAGTTGGGGCAGTAATGAGCTAGTCATTTAAATATGGAAACACCTGGAATCCTTGCAGTCTCAAGTGAGCTGATATCACTGTCATACACTTGGTGAACACCCTGGGGGCTGTGGTGAGGCCAAAGGGCAGTGTTCTGAACTGACAGTGACATCTCCCAGCTGGAAGTGTAAGCACCCTCTGGATCGTCTGTTCATCTTTATATTACAGTACGCATCCTGAAGATGTAATCAAGCCCATCCAGACGTCCTTGGCCAGAAAGGGCAGGAATGGACTGAACCGTGACCATCCAAAATTGTGAGCATCAAATTGACTTGCTCAATACACTGAGATCCAAAATTGGTCTACAGTCTCCTGTTTTCTTTTGCACTAAAATTAATCTTGAGTAAGTTCCGAACTCCATCTGGTCTGGTGGGAACTCTTGGATGACTTTTTCTAGCAGCGTTTGTATTTCTAGTGTTGCTGCTTTCTTCTGATTGGGTGGGATATTGGGAAATTTTCTTGATAATTAAGGAGGTAGGGAAAAGGTAATTGCATAACCTCTGGAAATAATTCTCTGCATCCAGCTGTCTTTTGTCCACTCTTGCCAGGTGCAGAGACAAGCGATTCGACTGTCTCCACAGGTAGGCAATCGGGCCTCTCTTCAGGAGTGGTGAAAAGTGCCTCTAATAAAAAGAATCCCTAGACCCCTGTTTTTTCAGGCCTCCTCTGCCATGGAGGCGCCACGTTCCATTATCGCTCCCCCCACCTCTGGGGGGGACGGGACTATGAGATTTTTCTGAACCATATTTTTCGACCTCCCTATTGATTCCTGGAAAAGGCCCTTTAAGGGGATGACAAATGCACGCCCACTGCAGACAGGGTCTTTCCGTCTTTTTCACACCTGGACAGTATGTTCTTTACTGTGTAGCCAAACAAAGAAGTGTCTTCAAAAGGAGCACTGACGAGCGATGACCTGAAGGGCTCCACAAAATCACAGGTGGATCCAGGCATGCCTCCTGATGGAAATGCCTGAACCTACAGCCCTTGACGCGTTGCAGCATGTGAGATGAGCCTTATGGATGAATTAGATACAGCCTGTAGGATAGCCAACTGGGAAACTACTGAAGATTGAGCCTCAGCAGTTTTGGTACCAGAGAGAGATTTCAATAGCTCTTTAATCAAATCTCTCTGAAGTCTCGTAAAATGTGCTAAATTGTTCAGCGATCTGACTGCAAAAGTTGCTGAAGCATAAACATGCTTCCCAAATTTGTCTATCGACTTAGACTCTCTATTAAGGGGATGGACAGTGGAACTCTGTTTTGCACATTCCTTTTTTTGCAGCTGCCATGATCATGGCATCTACTGGCACCCATTTACTCCAATATTCCCTGCCTACTTGTGGAGCCAGAATCCAAGCTGATCTTATGGGGATTGGCTCAACTGCATCAGGATCCTTCCACTCCTGCCTAGAAATCAAATCAATGAGCGCATTGGCTGGCGGAGTAAGTAACCCAGATGGTAGACGTGCCAGTCCCAAAAGCTTCCAGAATTTCTGATTCCTCTGGAGTAGGGTCTTCAGAAGACCAGCCACCCTTTTGCTTAAGGACATCAAAAAGGTTTCCAAATGAGATGTCATCAGGTAGTGATTTTGGGGACCCCTCCCCCTTCATCGAAATCAGTACCCTCAGTGACCAACTCTTGAGAGTCCAAGTGCCTCCTTTTGCACTTCCTCTTCTTAGGGATTTCCTCGGTGGGGTGATCCAGTGAAGTATCAGAAGAGATTAAGATACCCTGCTGGGTAGTCTTGAAGCTCTGGGCTGGCTGTCCCAGCTGGAAAGGATGTTGGGGATCACAGTGCAAAGTCACCTGAAAAGTAGATGGTGGATTGAAGGGGGGGAAGACATCTGACCTGCCGGAGCACAGAACACATACTTCACAACCTCAAAGGCAGATCACTCCTGGGAGAAGGAAGACAGCGGGGCGTCACCTCCCTCCGCCCCATGAACAATCCACTTGAGGAAGTGATGGCTCTGAAAACCTCTGAGGCAACTTCATCCTTCTGGATCTCACAGGGACACTTCAGTTCATTGAGTCATCTGGTTCTGAAGTTGAAGCCGGTGCACTTAGAGCCATAATCAGATCCTGACCAGATAGACCCACAATGCTTGGATCAGAGGACTCTAAAACCACAGGTTGGATTACAGAAGGAGTTGTAACTGGTGGAGCAGCAGATGATTGGACTTTCTGACCCAAAGTGGTAGGAACTATGAGAACTCCTCTCTGAAACTGATCCATGAAGAATTTCCTTATCATCCTCTCCACATCTGCGTCTGTGGACTCCTGGAGGAATGAGAAGACACCAGGGAAGTTGAAGTGTCTCTCTTTAAAAAGGGAGAGGGCACTCTGAATGGAACTGGATCCGGACTTGGAGAGTAAGTTGTCCTCTCTAAAGATTTTGGATCTGTAAGCAATTTCAGATCCAGCTTCTCTTTTTTAATTCCTAGTCTCCGATAAAGAGGAGACTGGAGACTCTAAGGACTAAGACCACTTGGTAGGGTCTCTAGATTTGTGCTTGGGGGATTGAACCCCAGCAATGGCTTCAGAAAATGAAGATGACAGTAATACTTTTAAAATCAACTTATTCTTCCTGTCCACCAGAGCTCAGGCTGAACCTATGACAGATACTACAGTCCTGTTTTAAGCTGTCCAGACCCAAGCAATATACACAGAGATTGTGGGCATCTGAATAAGGCAACTTATGTCCACACTTCTCACATTTTTTATATCCTGTAGGACCTCTCTCAGACATTTTCTCAAGGAAAAGTTGTCGTAACCAGAACAAAGAGAAACTTAACCTTTTTTTTTTTTTTTTCCAAGTAGAAAGACGAGGAAAGGTAAATTCCCAAGATGGTAATAAACAGCTACAAAAAACAATTAGAGAGAGACAAGAATACCAACCATGGTAATTAAAGAATAATACACTAAAGTTTAGAAAGGGTAAAAGTGAAGGAAAGCTTGGCCTACCAATGACGGTAGGAAGGTTTACACTGAAAGCGTAAGGAAACTGACAGAAGAAATGATGAATTAAAGCTAAAGATTAAAGAAATAGTCGTTTATAAGAAGTTTTTATAAAAAGTATGAAAAAGGAACAGATCTCCCAGTGAAGACTCAAGAGCTGGAGGTGACCACGTCTAGATGCTAAAGTAGCAAATGAGATTGGAGACGTGGTGCGTTATGGGTAGGGAAGGAACTCAAAAGTTTGATAAAGGCCATGAGCTAGGTCAACAGCAGTGTCAGATCCGGGGATTGGATCCAATCCAATTAGTTGGGGAATGACTGAAAATTGATATCAGATCCATATGCAGCAAGGTGTTCCAGGATGGAGCCATCAGAGAGAAAAATATAAAACAAAAACAGAGGGCTGGAGAAAGAGAGAGAGAGAGGAAGGCAAGTACAATACAAAACCATGGATGGAAACAAAGCTCTTCTGGGAGAATATGCAACACAGAGAGGGAGATGTAATGCAGGAAGAGAAAGAAAGGAAAGTAGGTATACTACAGAGACAGGGAGGAAGGTTCTACTCCACATCCATACCTGAAATGCTATGGACCACTAACAGGGGAAGAGAGGTGTACCACCAAATGCATGAAATGGAGATGCACTTTATCCATTCCTAGTCCTGTAGTACACCAGACACAGCAAGATACATTATTCATACAATCATTCAGACTGAAGGTGGTGTACAAAGAAGCTTCACATGCAGGCATAGAGGAAGGAAAGATGTGCTACAACATGCAAGAAAGAAGGTGATGTAATACACAAAAACAAGGAGGGAAAAGACGTTCACCACAGAGCAACATACATCAGGTATAGCACAAATGCAGAAGGACAGCACAGTGTGCAGGCACTGGTGAGGGAGATGCTACAAAGCTTAGAGACTAAGTTATAACAAGTCCATGGTTTCATTTGTGAAATCTCTAGGCAGTAGAGGAAGGCTATGTGAGACAGGAAAGGAGAAGCTTCACACAGTTAGTGCAAGGTTTTTAAGCAACAACTACACTGCAAATACCTGTGGATACTAGGTGACCTACAGCAGGGGAGGGACTGCAGGACTAACACAACAGGTTAATTAGGCAGGCAACATGTTCTCACAGACAAGTGGGACACTCAAGCAGTTACTGGGCCTCTGCCCGCTTTCAGTGGAAGATGGGATAGTGGGATGAACTCTTAGTCCTACAATACATTGGGCCTGGATCTCAACCAAGACGTTCTCACCCAGAAATGAAAAAATTTGGCAAACAGGTACTTGAGGGATACCCCAGCTACCACAAGTTCAGAGGCTAAGAAAAAAAACCCTTCACCTCCACTTTCAAAGCAGTTAAATGTGGAACACAGTAATGCGTGCCAGTAGAAAGGGTAAGTAAAACACTGGGATCAGCAAATTTTAAGTCAGTATTTTATAACATAAGAAACATGTAATGTAAAAGACTAGCTGGAATACTTATGAGATTACATATCATTCCCAACAGCACAAACTTAGCATCTCCTTGTAGAAAAAAACAGTATAGTGCAGCACAGCTTCCAATGCATAATGGGGAATGAAGCATTAATTTTGTCCCTAATCAGTGTGAATGTTTATATAACTTCCTGGATCACTATGAATGAATGTACAACTTCCTGACTAGTCACACCTTTAGACCAATAACTGACCTGAAAAGGCTGAAACTGAAAAGTTTACCCTTTTCTTCCAGACAGCACAACAAAGTATATGGGGTTTGGTTATATTTAAACTAAAGTTAAGAGGCACAAGTTCCATGTAAAAGGCAAATATGTAGGTGTGTTTGTTTCTGGAAGGAATCCCTGTAGAGCAGTGATGGCGAACCTTTTGGGCTGTCTGTCAAAAATTCGGAAAATGCCTATCGTGACTCTCCTGGTGTGTCACCCCCCCCCAAGCAAAAGAGAAACAATTATTTACATATTCATTCATTTACAAAAATACAGTCCAATCATGTGTGTTGCTATCTATTATAAAAGTAAAAGAAAAATCAGTGACTTACAATAGGAAAATTATATGCTCATTGATAATTGGGCTTAAAACTGTACACTAAAAAATTACCCTACTTTTAATAGCAATTTTGAATTAAACTAAAAAATATAGAATATAATGCATTTGAATTATCAATTAATGACTTTTTTTGTTGCAGAGTTTTAATAGACAAGTGCAGGTTCACATATTTCTTGTATTTTTGGTCATTCAGTTTCTTTGGTAATTTGGGTGTTGGTGAACGCTGGTCTGCCACCCAAAATGTCATGGCATGTTACCTTTGACATGCGTGTCATAGGTTCACCATCGCTGCTGTAGAGCAACACTGGCGATGCTGATCTAATTTGTTTTGTTGAGGAATATTATTCAGAAAAATCTCAGAATTTTTTTCCAAAATCTACTTCTTGTGAGACCAAAGGCTACTGCTTAAATTGAAGGAATCATAAAATATTCCACTACAAATGAATACTACAGGTAAATTAAACATGTCCTTGAGACATAAATGTTTAGACTGTTATATGCAGAGTCCTCAAAGGTAAACAAATCTGGGGTTAGTCATTACAATACACTCCATTTTACAGTGAAGCATGTGCCTGGTAGAAGAATGTCTACAGTTGACGTACAAGGCACTTTACTATTCTTAGAGATGTCACATCTATATTTTATTTACTCCATGCTAAAATTGATCATTTAGCTTCCTAGTGCAAAACACAGGTGAATAGTCAGCAGTAAATCCACACTCAAGTAGTTACTACAGAGAACAATCACAAAGACAATAACCTCAAACACTGTAAATTCTTACACAAGCCTGGTGTAATTAACTGTTTAAAGATAATCAGCTTGCAATTATTAAAAATTGCATGCAAATGAATTTACTTCAAGGAAAGCAAAGCATTTCTCCACATTAACTTATGCAGAATGACCACTTAGATGCTACTCACAGTTCATTTGTACAGCCACTTGGTTTTTCCATACGATGACCCTCCTTCAGGAGTTTAAACAGCTCTTCCACTGGAACGCCAGGGTAGGGAGAGCCACCAAGTGTGAAGATCTCCCAAAGCAACACCCCAAAGGACCACCTGCAAACAAGATCAGCAGGACTTCAGATTTTTTATATGACTAATTCTAACTAGCTCAGTGAATTATTAATCCATAGCTTCAGAATGACAAGATTTCACCTACAGACTGGGACAGAGAAATTACAGAATAAACCACTTATTCACAGTCTCTGCAGCACACTGTAAACAATTCTAATATTCATATGTGCAACATATAAACAACCGCTTCAATGAGAGCAGTTATATCAAACTCATCAGGCTAAGCTTAAGCTGAACAAAAGTTGCTTGGGCTGAAGTGCTGCAGTGGCAAAGAGAAACAGTTGTGGGAATAACTCACTGTAACAGACATTCAAGCAAGAAAAGTATAATTCCTGACTGAAGGAATTGGGCAAAAGCAGATGTCCAACTGGCTTTATAAAGGTTTTAGTACAAGTATGCCAGAGAAAGAAACATTTGGCATGAGCAATCTTCTAGTCTTTTTTCTGCCAGTGAAAGGACAGGGATATGCCCTGTGGAGGAAATTGCCATCATTCATTACTCATGTGACTGGGAGAATACCCCTTGCAGGCCCTAACCCTTTAGGTGAGATGGATATGTACAGGAAGAAATCCTGTAAAAAGAATACTGGTACAGGAAGAAATCTTCTACCTCCACTTCCTTACCCCTACACCCCAGCCACTTCATAAAGATAATCTCTTGCTGGACACAGCGGCCTATAGGGGCAAGCAGGTGGGAACTAGTACAAGAGTTCCAACTTGGACATCTACTGTATCATGAGTTGTTCACACAACTGCACTATGTTCTAAGTAAGGACTCTTGCACTAGAATTTCTGATGAGTGGGAAGCCACTCAAAGTAGTACCCATACTGGAGAGAACTGAGGCAGCTCCATTAACTTTTTCAGTTAAATAATCCCCTTGAGGACAGTGGTTCCAAACCCTGCGTTGCTTTTGGAATGAATGCCCAGTTTACAATGCTTGGTGAAAGTATGGCTGGAGGACCAATGGCTTTTTCCATACAGGCCTTCAGCAGAAACATCTAAAATGCTACTGACAGACTGATCTTCTGGAGTGCACTGCAACTTTCCACTGCACGATCATGTCATTTTTCATACCAGCATAGGATACAGTTTACTAGCCATTTAAAAACAGCCGGTTTTGTCAACAGACTTTTTCCCTGTTTCAGGAAGGCCAAACATTGCTGTTCAGTCAGCCTAAAGTCCCCCTATCCAGGCAGTTATTTCAGTTGCCTGTATACATTCAGTAAATGCAAAATTGTTTCCCTGAAGTCTGCAGACAGAAACTCGTAGCTGTACAGTCCAATTTAGAGAGAATTCCAAGGCCAACTCCGGCACAAGTGATGGCTTTGTCATTAGTCTGACCCTATTCTTATGGAACAACATGAACAGCTCCTTACACACCAGGATCTGTACACAAGGAACAAATTGAACCAATGTGACAGCTACCAGAAGGACAATCTTCCAAGATAAATAGATCAATGAGACAGAAGCTGCTGGCTAAAAGGTATCCAATGTCAACTTTTCCATAACAAAGTTAAAAGTCTAATTGGGGTACAGAAGTCTTCAAGGTGGAAAGAGATGAATGACTCCTCACTAAGATAAAAGGCTAATGAATACACAGTGGGAGGCAAACAAAGGTGGCTACTACACCTACTTTGGTTGAATATGACAGCCATATTACAAACAGATTATCTAGTATAAAATCACCAGAAGTAATCCTGCCAGGAAGAGGTCCTGGACCTTCTTTTAGCATCACAAGAATAATAATCTTCAGACGAGACTTCTTTATCTTTCCTGACATTCCTTAATAGTCTCAAAGTGCATCCTCAGCAGGTATGTGAAAGCCAGATCATCCAAGCAGTCAGCCTGATTGTATCAAAGAGGTGATCTGTGTGTCAGCAGGTAGCATGGCCCTTCCCTTGCTTTTATACACTACCACAGAGAACTAGTGCTGACTGAGCCAGCAATATCCCACTAGAATCATTCAAGGCCACTCCTGCTTCACTTTCTGCAATGCCCTTGGGTATGAGAAGCATCTATCAGCATGCATAAAGAAAAAAGTATTCTACTGCCACAAGCAGCTACAAAAAATCTCATGAAGTATTAAGGGAAGCTGGCGGATGTAACCAAATCTAGGTCTGGCACACACACCTTTTTAGGCTTCTAAATGCTGACTTGTTTAGGTGCCACCTGTGGTTGCCTTTCAATGTTCAACTCAGATGATCTGCAATCTGAAATAACTCTGCTGAAATGCAGATAACACTGTTAATCTGCATACAGGATAGGTGTGTGTGCCCCCCCCCCTCATGTTTTTCTATCATACTATATTACTGCAGTGCTATCCACAAGTCAGTGGGATCACTCCAGGTCACCGAAAAGAAACTGAGGTTCTGGATGACTGCTATCACCTCCTTGATGTTGACAAGGAGATTTTCTTTGGTCTGGGTCCACCTCTTCTGAATCCTAAGTTTGCCTGAGTGGGCCCCCAAACTGTCAGAGGTATAGCGGAGTCTATAGGACTCTGGTTATGCTAAGGAAAGACGTGTGGGCATGCCACCATTCTTCCTCAGCTGTGTGGTCCCCCAGTAAACTCCTCGTGGATATGCAGGAAGACCATTTTGTTTTTGTGCAGTGGAAGTTAGTGTAGTTCTCAATACGCTCTTTTAGATACCACTGGACCCATGTATGTGAAGTGTTGCTAGGGTACAATCAGAATGACTGAGACCAAAAACTCCATTGGGATCAAGCTGGATTTGAGAATGTAAAAAAAAAAACACACACACACAAGGTGGTCAAAGGTGAATTTTATCTTCACCTGCAAATATTCCTCTGCTTGAGGTTGCAGTAAGCTATCATCCAGATGAAGGTACATGTGCACTCCTCACTTTCTCAGATGTGCCAAGTGCTTTGTAAATCCCCCTGGGAGCAGTAGAGTGCACAATGGGCAGGGAAGGTGCATTGGAAATGACGTTTCACCACTTTCAGCCTGAGAAATCTTTTGCGCTACTTAAACATGAAGACGGGTGTTAATTCTAGGATAACCATGACAGCAGTGGGCATGTGTAAGGGCAGGAGGGGCTACACAGTGAGTATTTAAAATCTGGGAATTTTTAAAACTTAATTGAACCAAGAGAGAAAGACCTGAACTAGGTCTCCAAGGTTCATCTCAATTTTTTAGAAACCAAAAAAAGTGTTGCTTAGAATCCTGGGACCACCCTGATGTCTCCTTGCTGGGAAACCTTGGCTAGCTCCACGTGGTCTTTTGAAATGGAAGGTATCCCCCCGAAGGGAGAAAAACCCCATGACTTGACAGTGTAATTGGAAGTGTTCAGAACCCAAGTATCCAAAGTGATCTTTAATTATTTGTCCCTGAAAAGGCTTAGACAGACTCAAGCAGGTAAAGGGAGAAGGTGGCAGAGGAGAGGGTAGGAAAAGAAAGCTTTGGGCTATGTCATGACAGGTCAGATATGCGCTTCTCTGGCTATTCACTGGAGACCTTTCCAGCTTACCTTTTACATTACCCTACCCACTTCTGCTTTTAAAGGCTTTTGTCTTTGTAGCTTGCTAACCACTTGTCTGGTACAGAACAAATGGCAGGGTTTCAAATGTTAATTCTGAATGGATCTCTATTATAAAGGGAGTAAAAACGTTGACTACCATTTTTCTGATCTTCGCATTTTCTTCTAACCTTTCGAACATTGGTTGGATTGGAACACCACACAGAAATGTCTTGTCAAAAGGAACATTAGGCAGTTTCTTGCTAACATGTTTTGACAGTGAATGGCTCCACAACCAAGCATGCCTTCAGATTACCAAAGACACATCTGTTGCCTCACAGGCTGCATCCACAGCACAGTATTCACACTTGAGCATGTGCTTCACCACTTTGAGTTGCGTGGTTTAGCCTCGATGTCTGCAACGTCTCACCTTTTACCTCTCTGGCTAAATCCTGTTTTAGAATATTAAATAGTATTCTATCATGTGTGTCTGGCAGTTTATTGCCCTGACAAGTGTGCCAAACATGTCATGCTTTTTTGTCAGCTCTATCCAAGGATATACCTTCCCTAAAATTATGAAAGGCACAGGGGCCAGGTACCAATTAAGACTATAACATACAGACACAATGGCAAGATAACCAGTTAGATTTGTGGATGTTTTGACACGGTTCCTGCACACTGTAGAAATGGTCAGTTTTTATGGATGGTGGTGATGGGGTTATCCAAGAAGATGCAATGAAAGCATCTCCAGACAACTCAAAGTGTGTGTGTGTGTGGGGGGGGGGGGGGGTGCCACTGCAGGTTTCAGTTCCTACAACACCAGTAAATCTAAAGTACAGTTGTGTACACTTACCACAAATGTAGATGTTAGAGTGTATTCACTGTTGAGGTCATTACATTTGGGTAATCTGCTGGTAGGTTGCCCTCATTCGGCCTGAATATCAACGTCTTGGGTCCTGCGTTAGTTGCTGTCTTCTCTTCCATGACGTCAGGTTGTCAGGGGTATAAAACATGCAGCCAACGCCATTTTCTTCAATTTTTCTTGCCCCAGAGGTCAGGTGCCCCCCAAATGGGGAGCAAAAAAAAAAAAAAAAAAATATCTCTCTCTCTCTCAATATATATATATACATACATATATATATATATATATATATATATATATATATATACACACACACACACACACACATATACACATATACATATATATATATATATATATATATATATATATATATATATATATATATATCTATATATATATATATATATATATATATATAAATAAACTGCAATACATATGTAAATGCAATTATAGCAACATAAACTTTACCTTCATCTAAAAGCAATTACACCACAAAGGCTTTAAAATATAGTGAAGGAAAGAGAAGTTCTAGAAAAAAGGGGGATGACGGGTGGGTAACCCGGACTGCAACAGTGGATACACTCGAACATCTACATTTATGGTAAGTGTACACAACTGTACTATGTTCTTCGTGTTTCACTGTTGCAGTCATTACATTTGGGTAGAAACCCAAAGCTATGGATGGGAGGCTGGAACTAAAATAGCATTAGGAGCGGCTATAAGGCCCTGCAGAACTGCAGTTGTAAAGCCTTCCCTGGACTTAAAGAAGAGAGGCAAATGACAGTGCTTTGTAAATGTATGAACAGAGCTCCAAGTAGCAGCCTCTAGAATGTCTTTGGTTGGAACTCCTCTGAGAAAAGCTGCTGAGGTAGATGCAGCCCTGGTGGAATGTAACCTGATTCCCTTGGGCACCGGTTTACCATGATGCAAGTAGTAGAAACGAATGCAGTGGCTTACCAACTTTGAAATAGTCTTCCCCTCTGATCCTGCAGCAAATGCCACCAGTAGTTGCTCAGACTTTCTTAGAGATTTGGTCCTGTTTAAAGTAGAATCTTAGTTGTCTGTGTACGTCCAAGGAATGCAGAATCCGCTCCCCCTTGTTCTGCGGATTAGGGTAAAAAGTTGGCAGGTGAATAGTTTGGTTAAGTGCCACACTGGATACCACCTTAGGCATAAAGGAAGGATTGGTCTTGAGGGACACCCTGTCCGAGTAAAATGCAATAAAAGGCTCCACAGCCATGAGGGCCTGTAGTTCTGAAACTCTTGTTGCTGAAGTGATTGCCAGAAGGAAAGCTGTTTTCCAAGATAAAACTTTATATCCGCAGTAGCTGCTGGTTCAAAAGGAGGCAGGGTGATCTTTTCCAGCACAAAACTGAGGTCCAATGCAGGAGTTGGTGATCTTCTGGGAGGCCTTAAATTTTTGGCCCCTCTAAGATACTGTTTTAGCAGAGGATGAGAAAAGATGGGAGGCTCTGTGTTGTAATGAGCCGAGATGGCAGAGGCATGGATTTTTATAGATGAAAAAGATAGGCCCCTGTCAAGCATCTCAGTCAAGTATTGTAAAATCTGAGGAATATTTGGCTTTGCTGTGTCCGTTCCTTGTGCTTGGTTCCAAGCACAGAATCTCTCCCATTTATCAGCAAAAGATTTTCTAGTACTAGGCCTTCTGGCTTCCAAAATGACATCACAGATTTACTGAGAGGTGTTGTTTGAATAATTACATGATCAGCCATGCTGCCAGGTTCAGAGTTTGGAGCTGAGCAGAATTTGATTGCTCTGCTGAGACAGTAGATGAGGTATTTGAGGCAAGTACCAAGGAGGGAGTTGAGACATATTCCTTAGAATTGGGTACCAGTGCTGGCGAGGCCAGTCAGGGGCAATTAGGATCATTTTTGTTTTTTCCTGTCTGACCTTTAGTAAGACCTTGGGGAGAAGAGGCTGAGGAGAAAAGGCGTAGACTGATAGGCTTTTCCAACTGAAGGATAGGGCATCCACTTTCCATGCTTGTCTGTGATAAGTCCTTGTGCAGAATTTGTCCAGTTGATAATTTTGGGGAGAGGCAAATAGATCTATGTCTGGACTCCCCCATTTCTCTGTTATCATGCTGAAGACTTGTGGATCCAGTTTCCACTCATGAGGGTCCATAAGATTTCTGCTTAGGTCGTCTTCCAGAGTATTTTGTTTCTCTGGCAGGAAATGAGCTTGAAGATGTACTCTAAGTCAAGGCTGTGTCCCACAATGCCATGGCTAGTCCGCAAAGGGGGTAGGAATGTGTACCCCCCCTGCTTATGTACCACATAACCGTGGTGTTGTCAGTCATTATCAGTAGTTGTCCTGGATGAAGCAAGTCTCTGAAGGCTGTCAGGGCATTCTGAACAGCTAACATCTCTTTCTGGTTGATATGTAGATGCATTTGTTTTGGGCTCCATATGCCCTGAATGCATCTCCCTGCCAGGTGGGCCCCCCCAAGCATAGTCTGATGCGTCTGTAGTTAGGGTTTGGGTGGCAGGGGGTAGAGTGAAAGACCGTCCCATGTTCTGGTGACATGTCTCTGCCCACCAAAAAAACGCCTGTTGTAGGCAGGGAATGAGAGGAATCATTGTTTCCGGACTGTGACAATGTTGACTCCATAAACTTTTTAGATACCACTGTAGCTTCCTCATATGCAGTCTTGCATATGGAATTAGTAGAATGCAGGATGCCATGAACCCCAAAGCCTGCAGAATTTGTCTTGCAGATAACTGGGTTTTTGTTGCCATCTGTTTGAAGTAAACAGTCAGTTGCCTTTGTCTGGTGTAAGGTAAGTCATCTGGGTTGTATTCAAACTTGCACCCAGGAATGTAATTTTTTGAGAGGGTACCAGTTGTGATTTATTTTCGTTTATTGTGTACCCTAGGCATGTTAGAAGCCTTTTTACAAACACCAGATGTTGAAGAAGAATGTCCTTGTTTTCTGCTTGAATGAGACAGTCGTCCAAGTAAGGATAGATTTGTATGCATCTTTGTCTGCAAAATGCAATTACTGGTGCCAGGCACTTTGTAAAGACCCTAGGCGCAGTAGATAAGCCAAAGGGCAGAGCAGAGAATTGGTAATGCATAAAACCTGCCTTGAAGCGGAGGTATCTTCTGCACGATTCCCTTATTGGGATATGCAGGTATGCCTCTTTTAAGTTTAGAGTCACTAACCAAGCGTTCTTGCCCAGCATGGGCAGAAGCTGTTGTAAAGTCAGCATTTTGAATTTTGGGATGTCCAAGAATGTGATCAAAATCAATAAATCCAGTATTGGACGCCAGGCATAGTCTTTTCTGGGTACCAGGAACAGTCTTGAATAAAAACCTTGTCCTTTTTCCTGTTCTGGTACTGGTTGAATAGCCCCCATATCCATGAGGGATGTAACTTGTTTCTGAGCCTCTGCCCATTGATTTTGTGGCAGATCTGGCCAACCGTTTGGAATTGGCAAGGTATGGAAATGAAATCTGTACCCCTGGGATACTATGTTTAATACCCACTTGTACTGGGTTATTAACTGCCAATTTTGAGCATGAAGTGCTAATTTTCCCCCCAAGGAGGCTGCCAAAAGATAAGTGCTTGGTGATGGTAGAGGGAAGTCATTGAGACTGCTTACTGTAGGGTTGTGCTTTGTTTCCTCCAGATTTGGAGGTAGAGGCACCCCACTGCTTTGACCTGTAAGAACCCTGTGATTGGTATCTAGAGCCTTTTGAGTGCCTGGATTTGCCTTGTGAGGCTCTGTTGGACACAGGAAAGGACCAATTTTTAGTAGGCCAGTGTCTACTGAATCTGGGTGGCTGCACCTGTAAGAAATCTTTTACAGTTTGCATAGATTTAGCCTAGTCTTCCATTTTCTTTAAAACCTCTTCTGCCTTATTACCAAACAGAGTATCATACTGTAATGGTGCATCCAACAACTTCGCTTTAACATGATCAGGCAGATTTTGCTCCTTGAGCCAGGCATGCCTTCTAATCACACATCCAGTAACTGCGGCCCTGCAAGAGGCCTCCAAGAAATCAAAACCACATTGCAAAGTATGCTTTCCAACCTGTTCTGCTGCATGCTATTATTCCTGTAATTCTGTATTTTCCACGCATTCAAAAATCAACATCATTTTCTGTTTCAATAATCCCATAACATGCTGTTGATATTTAAGCATATGAAACTGGCAGTTTAAGGCCCTAACTGCCAAAGTTGCAGACTTATAAACCTTCTTTCCCCATATATCCAGCACCCTGGAATCTCTATCAGAGGTGGTAGGATTCTTGGCTGTAGAGGCCTTTACACCTTTGGGGCCCTGTGAGATAGTTTCAGGATCAGCAGCAAGTTTTTTGAATATAAATTTGTGGGAGTCAGGAAGCCTGTAATATCTGTCTGGCTTAATAGGAGCCGGAGGTAGTGAATCAGAAGCCATGCTTGATTCCGAAAACACATCAAAAAAGTCTAATACAGGAGGCATTGCTGAGGAAGAAGGAAATCCCTAAGCCTCTTTTTTGATTCAGAGAAATCCTGACTCTCCCAATGAAAATGTTCCCTTAAAGTATGCAAGGTTTCTCCAAAAGAATAATCTTCAGGAGGAAATGCAGATGGGATGGATTCTTCTGCATCTGATTTCTCATAGGGTGGTATAGAAAATTCCTGATCACAAGAGGAATCAGAAGAAATAGAAACCTGATCTGAAGATTCATAATCAGTGTCTTGCCTAGGCCTCTTATCGGGGGGGGGTTTGGGAACCCCTGATCAAGGTAATTAAGCCCTCAGCCATTTTGATCCTCTGTTTTTTAGGCATAGGGGCCTAAGCATGTGGCTCATGCGTCAGTTTTTTAGCCCTAGAAGTTGTTTTTGAAGCTGGAGACGGTTTTATATAGAAATGTTGAGGCCTGAAAACACCCTCAGAAGCCAGTGCCTGCTCAGCGTCTCCGGACCCATCCGAGGGACAGACATCTGCTGGTATAATACCCCTGAGAATTTTGCGGCATACCGGACTCCGCATGGGTCTTGGTAGAGGCCTGTGACTCAAAAGTAGTGGGTATCAGGGGCTGCGAAAGTGCCTCACTGAGTACCGCCGAAACAGCGACTGGCTTAGGAGAAGCTTCGTCGGTTTTGGACCTCAACAGTCTCTGTCCTTTTGTGAACTCCGGTAGTCGGATTGCTATCCGACGACATTTCAGGGTAATTAAATCAGTTTCCAAAATATTTTGAAGCAAAGATATACCGATGCTTAACAGTGCGTTGGTTAAATCTAGCACAAAACTGACAGCAAAGTACGTTATGATCTGGGCCTAGGCAAGGAATACAGTACAAATGAAAATCCTTATGAGGTATTTGCTTCCCACAAGTAATGCAATTATTAACTTTTACTGACATCGGTAAGGAGCAAGAAAAAGTTTTCCCAATGGGGTACTTAGCTTTAATTGAAGACTTTGGTTCTGAAACTAGAATGCGAAAATTTCAGGAGTCGGCTGACCGGCACTTGTGAACTGCTTCTGCTTCGGGCACCGTGCGGCAAGAAAGACTGAAGAAAATGGCGTTGGCTGCATGTTTTATACCCCTGACATGATAGAAGAGGAGAGAGCAACCGACGTAGGACCCAAGACTTTGATATTCAGGCCGACTGAGGGCAACCTGCCAGCAGATTACCCAAATGTAATGACTGCAACAGTGAAACACGAAGAACATCTGCATATTTTCTTTTATCTGACATTTCCTGTGACTTGCATTTGAAATGCTCTCTCATTAGGCTGAGAATTTTGCCAAGAGGAAAGACCCTCCAGGAGAGAGCCTGACAAGACAGTTTCCTTGTTATATGAATCAAACTCGCAGGGATAACAGAAAGGTACAGGCAGGGTCTTCCTCATCTTTTGAGGTGTCAAACTCCCAGAATTGGAAGCCGCAACCTTTCTTCCACTAGGCTGACAGTCTAAAGTGAATCATTCAGAAGGGCACTGTTATGAGTTTTGCCACACTAAAAAACAAGTCCTCTGCATATCTTCAGAAATGTTGCATGGCTAGGCTCATTTGGGATTCCAGGATCTGGTCAGTTGGGACAGATGGCATACGTTAATTATGCATATGCCCTGCTTTCAAAGAATAGGCTATTTTCTTCCATGCTCTGATAAACATTTTTTCTCATTTAAGGCTGAAGAGAGACACAGCAGTAAAGGTTTTGGAGAAAAAAACACAACAATGCATCAAGACCTGTACCTCTGCTTCATAAACAAAATGAAAAACGACTATCACATTATTAGCTGGTGAAATCTGATAAACACTTACACATCGCTTTGATGAGTATATATTCTATCAAACAGTGCTTCTGGGGCCATCCACTTCACTGGTAGTCTTCCCTAAGATGGAAACCAAACAGTTATATTACAGCAGCTACAAAGTACAAGCTGAATGTTGTTACAAATATTAAGTGTTAACAGCAAGTTATTCAGTAAAAGCAATGGCTACAGAGACCCACAGCCTTGCTTAGTTGTGGCAGATGAAAGAATCTCTTGGTAGAGTCCCAGCTTGAGTGCAGATGCTCAGTACAACCAAGAGAAATCAGAAATTCTGCCACACTCACAGCAATACCATCAGCCTTGAAAATATGTCTAAACTGTAGGAACTTAGCCATGTAAAATGACAATCCTGACTCAAAATCGGCAACATGCACAAATGCTGTATGAGACACCATTTCACTGACTGAAGTCTGGACCATAAGTGATACAATATGCATCACAGATTGAAGCAGCTGTTGTTTTATTTAACACATCTCTCACAATGGACTTACCAAGTAAGGGCACTTCCTGTCAACATAATACACCCTCTTACTTGGATGGCATAACGTATCAACAGTCTTAGGGGCTTCAAAGTGTTATAAATCGGGCAAGAGTTTACAATAATTCTGCTCTTGCTAGCAGCAAGAAGAGCTTCAGGGGTCATGCTAGGTTTTGTACATGATCACATACCACACAATGTAGAGTTAAACAAGTACTCCATTTGAGTGCTGTTCACCTGATTTCAAAGTCATCTTACTTGCCTGACCACCCTCTTTTGTCATCCCCTGTGGAAGGCTACTGGAGGCCAAACATCCACTTAATCACAGTGTGAGGAATAAGAGTGGTAAGAATGCTGCATGGCTTAAGTCATACAAACTTGATGTACCAGCGCTGCCGGAAAAATTACTGCAGTAATACACACCTGACTCTGAAGGGACAGCATGTCTTCTTGTCTTTGAAGAACTAGACTCCGACTCTCTACAAGAAGACTAGGGTGGCTATCAAGGACAATGGTAACCGTCTCAAACAGGATGACTGCCACTGCAGACTCACTTCAAACACCTAGGCTGTTTTGATAAATTTATATTAAACCTTTCCCAGGGAAAACAGAATATCTGCTGTCTCTATTGTCAAACTGGTATAACCTTTCAACTGCTGGAGTATACTATTATGCCAACTTTGAAATCCTAGTCAAGCAAAACTTCACTTTCACTTTGTAATCAGGATATTGACTAGTAACACCTTTCTGGATTTTCCACGTTCTCTTTTACATTAACAACAGCTAATCAATCTCATGTGACTTGTGTCCAGTAAAACTGAACAGCTTCTTCTAAAGTTCCCTCAGAACTTACTGGTTAAGTTAACATGACCAAAAACATCCTTCAGCCAATTTTCACCAATGTTTGTAGTCTGGACACAAAGCAAATAGTTAACTTCAGCTACAGCTATCCAAACTAGGGAAATGAGGAGCTTCTCTCCTCTTCAGCTTGGACTGCCTACAAGAGATTAACTGGGATACTGTGAATTCTCTTTTCATACAGTAGATCAAGATGCTTACTACTTCAGTTTCACCTTCCCTTCCACACTCTAATATAGTACTTATCATAAAAATGACAGCTAAGAATACTTCTCTGCCTGCATGACTAAGTTACTCCTGAATGTACAGCAGTGACAAGCAAGGCAAGATCTTTTCAACTTTTAGCTGTTAGTGCATGCATTAAGAGTTATAAGGATCTACTGTTGTTGTGACTTTCGGCATTTCCCAGTTAGGGGTCGCCACAGTGCAACTCTGGTCCACTAATGATTGGTAGTTGATTTTTACGTGCCGAGTTACCAGCTCTGACGCACAACCTTCAACGAAGGTGCGCCCATTCACGCACGTCTCCACGCAGAAGATGCTCTCGCTGAGAATCGAACTATACAGTAAAGAAAAAGAAAGAAGCCATACCTAACAGACTTACAGGAGTCTAATGACACAAATCCTATGTCATTCCAGACTGGCATTAGGACCATGATGGGCTGAGCAACCAGCTAGAGACACTTTTCTGGTCTTTCGGATCGGTGCACAGCAAAAGACTTGAGTCAGCAGTTCCCTGAGGGATCTCAGTTGCATGGAGTCTCACTCAAGACATAACTGGTCAGTGTACACAATTAACCATGACCTCCTTTCAGTCTCTAACCTGTCAGCACAGAGACTGCCTTTAAGCTTCTGTTCAAAGGTAAGAAGACATCCTTCAGAGGATGGTGTTTAAACTCATAACGATAGTAGTGCCTTTTTATACTACATAGCATTTGTGGAAGTCTGTAACTGTTGACTCCTATTTACAAGTCTGGTGATCCTAACCAAGTTAAAAACTATACACCTACAGAAGTCTTAAGTACCAAAGCCAAAATACTACACAGGTCTGTACAATTACAGTTTGGTTCCTCCCTAATCACATACTCTGTGTCTAAAGCCCAACATATCTTCTGGATTCTCCACAGTATAGCTATTATTCTGGTTATTGTACCAAAAACATACAGAAATCTCTTTAGACAGAGTTAACTTTTGGTGTTATGTTTTTCCAATCCTCAAAGGTCTTTGATAGAGATGGATACCCCCCATCCAAAAATTTGATGCGATCCCACAGTTAATTCTCTTTTCATTTTTTCCACTATTTGTGAAATTGATGTGGTTATCCTGCGCAAAAGCTACACTCCTCCAGTGACTCCTAACTGGCAAGCATTAAGGTAGCCAGTGCTCAGGTTGATCTGTAAGAAGCCCTATACTCAACTGCAAACCTGATTATCCAACAATGGTCTATTGCTGAATCCCTCCAAATCCAAAGCAAAATTATTTAGTCCTAGTTTGCCCCTCTTTCCCATGACAGAACTCTCCTTTTTCACATCCAGGGATAGCATACTTATTTCCACTAAGGTCAGATTTAAAAAAGGATTTACTCTTTACCAGGAGATAAAGTGTTCATAGAGCTGTCACTGTAAAGAAAGTGTCAACAGTTAGGTGTTCTATCCATGGCCAAATAACACCTTAGCATGCAAGTTAGACTCATCACACAGTCTATGATCTTATCTCATTTGTTGCTCAGCAGCATAGTTGCATGCCATCTGCAACATGCATTTTACAAAATCTACCTACAACACTGCTAGTTACCATGGCTGTGCTCTCTCAGACTCACCAATGCTATACATCATCTTACTTAGGATGGCACTCTCACTCAGACTGCCTGTGGCTTGCATTCTGTACATCGTAAAGACTGACATAATCCAGTCAAAAACTTTTTCAATGGCATTTGCCAGTCAAAATGAAGTGACATCAACATTAGTATAAACTGACAGTACCTAGGACTTCCTGGTGTCATGGAGACGGTACTTTTAGCTCAGACATTCCTCAAACATGGAAGCTCTTACCAGTACAGGTTAGGAGTCATTCCTACAACTTGACTTTTAAAAACGTGTGCTGCTCTTTTGTTCTGCACCAAGTTAAAGTTCCACACTGCACTGTCTGTGGTGCTACATAAATAACTTTACAATATGTATTTTGACCAACTAACGACACTCCTTCTCTGCATGTGTACACACTACATGCAAGTTCACCAATACATTTGCATATACATGCTGCGAGTTTAAATGCTACGCTAAAGCAGTAAATGGAATTAAATATTTCACAAGTGACTGTACTTAAAACCAAAGCTATGAACCGTTTTTTGTGTACTGCTAGTTTGTAGTTTGAATATTGCATTTTTATTATCATTGTCAACTACATTAATAATGAATGACAGTTTTTTTTCCGAATCTGTTGCAAAGGGGTAAAAGCAGTAATTAATAAAAAAAAAAAAAAAAAAAACATTTCTACAGAAAAAGGTGACTGCTATAGACTTACTAGTTAACTTGCTGTGGCTGTCTCCTTATGGCAAAGGTGGTTGATCTATAATGGCTACAGAAATTAATGTATTGCAATAACCGAAATCTACTTTTTTTGGCAGGGATTGCGGTTTCCAGAAGGCGGTTGAAAAGAAAGAACCAACAAATATAGGCTACAGATACTGGCAACAGTTCTGAACTGTACTACAATATTCCTCTCAATCGAAACACCAATTCTGCAGATGTTTCTTGGAAAACTATTATACTCAACCTGCCAAAAAACAGTTGCAGAAATCAGCATTTTCTGCATGAAGTTAACTTCTTTCCAGGACTGCAAATAGGCCAACAACTGCCAACGGATGGGATCTAAAGGGGCAGAAACTGTTCTAATAAGCGGTTTTACATGCAGCCCGATTAACTCCACAGGCTGCCATCTGAACATAAAGAGACGTGGATTTTACCAGGTCTCTTCAGACATGCTGCAGTCTTCTAGTAGTTTACAGAATGGAATGGGATATTAGAGCAAAAATTACTGTACGTCAAAACTGGGAAGACCACAAGACTACAGTATCCATCTTTACTATGCACTAGGAGTCATATTTTAAAAATGCTTACACCCTCTGATTTTGTTTTTACCTCAGAATTCTTTTTCACCCTATAATATAGATGTTGCAGAATGCTCAGAAAGCCTTTAGCATCTTTTATCTTTTTTCCATTTCCTCATCTCTCTGCCACAGATCATGAAGGTCTCAGCATTTTTCCCTATTCAAACCTCACATTCTTTCATAAAGAAATATGGCCCAGCTGTGTGACCTAGGCTGTGCAGCAGAGATTCTGTAGTTTTCAGTGCTGGCTACCACCCACGATTTTACCTCATGATACTGTATTGCTGAGGTCAATAAAGTCCTATAAACAGCTAAAGTGAAACTATTTTTCCAAACGGTTACTGGAGAAATTTTTAAATGAAGAACAGGGATGAATTACACTGCAACACAAACTGGTGAACACACTCATCTCTTGGCCAGTTAAATGTTGCTTTTACTTAAAAATGAACCAGATCAGCAAACCTCTATGCAGCTGCTATTTTTCTTTAATAGCTCTTGATCAGTCATACATGACAACAGAAAAACAGATGACTTCACAACTTAGAAACATGTTGGAGAGGAATGGTCCAGAATTTTTGCTATAACAGAAAGCTACAGCTCTGTCATGATGGATAAATAAAGTAAAAATATTGTTTCTGGCTTTGGGCACCTGACAATGAAGGAAATAAATTAAGGGATACACATACTGCACAAGTTTAGTTTCCACTACCTGAAACTGAGGTTGCATGATATTAGTTTGTAAATGACTATCACTCAGTACTATGGCATTATTATAAATGCGCTAACAGTGTTTTATTCTCAGACAAACCAAGAAGACACTTTGCAGTGTGGAGGGTGTGATGTTCACTTCCTGAATTATGCTACGCACCTACTTAACAAAAATCAAACTGTAAAATATGTGCTACAAAATAAACAGAAAATTGTAGGCAGTCCACGGTGGAGTTAAAAATGGAATATCCTTTATTGAAACAAACATGCGATCTTAGTTGAATAACATAAAAAGCATCAGAAACATTCCTTATTTACATATAATCAGGTTGTTTGGAGCAAGGGAGTGGTTACAGGTGGTGGTTCTGTTAAGAGCAATAAAAAGCATTAAAAGCATTCCTTTAGCCAAGTCCCCCTTCTATTCATCACCTGTGCTACCTAAAAACTGAAACTAAAAAGCTAAATTAACAGGTTAACCAACTAATCCAAAACTTTATTAAGAAACTAACAAAATGACTAACTTGAGATGTCTAGTGGTAGACCTTTTGGTTATTTAATCAGCCATTTTGTTAGTAGAAGTAGAGATGCTAAACTAAAAGAAAAAGTGCAGAACAGACCTTGACCTAGCTACTGGCTTACTCATGACACCACAGTCAAACAAGTCTCATTTACTTTCGTTGAAAGGTGGTATTTATACAAATAGGATAAATTTGGTCAGGACATCAGGGAAACTCCCCTTGTTATACTGTAAACATGTTAAAAATATAACCTTGTTTAATATCTCATCCAAAGGACACCACCTCAGAAATGTAGCATTGCTTTTATGTTGCACTACAGGAAAATGAATCCAGACACCTTGCATGGGAATACAGCAGCCACCCACCTGATCTCCCCAGCATGAAAGGTGAGTTTGCTATCTGGCGAGCCATAATCGGTGGATGCACTACATCCAGCTGAGGTATCTAAACAAATACACACAAATGTATTACTAAGGGTAGACTAGCTGCTGATGCCCAAACTCTGGATAGAGAGAGCAAACATTGTTAATGTGGCACAGTGAAGCAGAATAGTTGCTGGCTACATCTGAAAAAAAGTTATAAAATTGTGACATACTGTGAAGAACTGACAGTTTTAGGTTTCAAATCAAAACATGAAAAACACATATGAGGTGATGTCTACATGATACAATACTGACTTAGGATTTATGATTTTCATTACCTGTCCACCAACACAGCCACCTATAACAATGCTTTTTCTTCATGAACTAAAAATGTGAACATTCTGCAAAGAGTTTTCACAGACTGAATGCGGACTACCTTTTGGGACAGAAGTATGCAGTTAACAGGGTCGTAGTTTACGAGATGATCCTCATATACAAAAAAAAACACGGGACCTCAAACTTCAATAACTGGCAAAACTATGAGCAAGTACTCAACAAGTAAACCATGAAGATAACAGCCAGAGTTATAAACTTGTCACTTTATTTACATTTTGAAATATTATGAAACACATCCCTTTGCAATCAGCTTAAATCTCAGTACACTTCACCATCTTGCTATTAATAATTCCTGACCAAATTTTCATAGTACTTATTTCATTCCCCACATCAAATTAGCGCATGGCAATAACAGTTCTGTTCTACAGGGCAATCACTGTGTAGAATCACCCTGTCAGGATACAAATAAAAGAACAGCCAGATCAAGCACTAAGCACTTGCCAAGGCCTGCCTGCTTGGGGGGGGGGGGGGGGTGCTGACCACAGCATTAATTTAATTAAAAAATAAAAGTTTCCTACAGTAAATAAAAAAATAAAAGCACCTACTTTACAGAGGCACTCTCTCCATGTGCATGCATGCCTCTTACTGCTGTACAGACGTGACGTGACGTTATGCATGCAGAGCAAAAGAGCAAGATTTGATTTTCTCAAACTGGCTAAGCAGCAGTATGGATATGTACAAGTCATGTACTCACCATAACTGTGCATCTGTGTTGTCCATTTTCACTCTTCCTCAACTAATGGGTCTTGGATCAGACCTTGATCTGGCTCGGCCGCATTTAGACTCTCGGATTGAACTCTCAAGCTCCTCACTTTACCCATAATGCCCCAGAACCCTGTAATATCTCACATCAATTTTGCCAATAGGAAAGATAGGGGCTCAAACATGGAAAAGGGGTTTTGTATTTACTATCAGGTTACTCAGAGGAAAAGGGAAGGGTGAAGGAGTGCAGGAAGTTGAAGAATGAAAATGGACAACACAAATGCACAGTTATGGTGAGTACATAACTTTTATATTTGATGCTGTCCTTTTCATTCATTCAACTGACCGTCTCCAGCTATATGAATCAGGGTGTCCCTCATGAAGGATATTCTGAAGTACTGCAGAACCAAGAGCAGCCCTGTTTCGGGAGATCAAATCCAGTCTGTAATGAGCAACAAAGGTACGAGCATTGGACCAAATGGCTGCAGCATAAATGTCATCAATGGAAGTTCTGGACCAAAACACAGGCCGAGTAGCTGTGGCTCTAATGGAGTGAGCTTTAGGAGATTTGGGCAAGGAAATATTTCACTGACTATAAAACTATACGCAATCTGTTAATCACTTTTCTAAGGTAACTCTGGAGAAAGTACAGTTGTGTACACTTACCATAAATGTATATGTTTGAGTGTATTCACTGTTGCAGTCATCACTCTTGGGTTATCTGCCTGCAGGTAGCCTTCAGTCAGCCTGAATACCAGAGTCTTGGGATTTCTGCGTCGGATGCCGTCACCCCATCCATGACATCAGGTCGCCAGGGGAGCAAAACATACAGCAGACGCCATTACATCAGTTTTTCTTGCCCCAGATGTCAGGAGCCCCCAAAATAGGGAGCAATCAAATGGTGTGGAACACCTCCAGTAAAAAGTAAATACCACTTCCATAAAATACGGGCAAAAAAAAGTATAGAAAGATGGGGGGGGGGGGGTTGAGGGAGGGTAACCAGGACTGCAACAATGAATACACTCTAACATCTACATTTATGGTAAGTGTACACAACTGTACTATGTTCTTCGCGTTTCACTGTTGCAATCATCACACTTGGGTTGATTCCCAAAGCTGAGGAAGGGTGGAGGCAGTCAAGTAGTAGTAGGGCTGTCTAGCAGGCCTTGTAAGACTGCTGTGGCAAATCCAGCTCTGGATTTAGAAAAGATAGGCAAGTGGTAATGCTTGGTGAAGGTCTGTACAGAACTCCAGGTTGCAGCTTCCAGGATGTCCCTGGTAGGGACTCCCCTGAGAAAAGCTGTAGAGGTTGAGGTAGCCCTAGTGGAATGAGGCCTGATCCCCTGTGGGGTAGGTTTTCCATGGTGTTGCAGCAAAAATAGATGCAGTGGCCTATCCATTTAGAAATGGTTTATTTCGAAATGGCCTTGCCCTCTGCCCTTGTAGCAAAGCTAACTAGCAGCTGGTCAGATTTTCTGAAAGGTTTAGTCCTGTCACGGTAGAACCTGAGCTGTCTGTGCACATCCAAGGAGTGCAGGATCCTTTCCCCATTATTCTCTGGATTAGGAAAAAAGGTTGGAAAATGGATGGATTGGTTTAAAGCCACACTGGATACCACCTTGAGCATAAAAGATGGTTAGACCAGAGGGAAACTCTGTTCACATGGAAGAGAATAAAGGGTTCCACAGCCATAAGGGTTTGCAACTCAGACACTCTTCTTGCTGAAGTGATGGCTAGCAGTAAGGCGGTTTAGCAGCAGGCTCAAAAGGGGGAAGCGTGAGCTTCTCTAGTATAAGGTTAAAGTCCAAGGCAGGAGTGGGAGCTCTCCTTGGGGGTCTTATTGTTAGCTCCTCTCAGGAACTGCTTGATCAGAGGGTAAGAGAAGAGGGGTGGGCTCAGTATTGTAATGAACAGAGATGGCAGAGGCATGAATCTTAACTGATGAGAAGGATAAGCCTTTGTGGAGCAGCTCTGCTAGGTAATCGAGGATTTGAGGCAAGGGGGGCACGGCTGTCTCCTTTCCTTGAGACTGGCTCCAACAGTATCTACTCCACTTTTCTGAATAGAATTTCCTAGTACTGGGCCTCCTGGCCTCAAGGATAACATCCAGCACCTGTTTGCTGAGGGTTGCTGGTGATGTACTCAGGGAATAAGCCAGGCTGCCAGGTTCAGGGTTTGCAGCTGAGGATGCAAAATCTGTCCCTCCTGCTGGGACAGCAGAGAGGGGGTCTCATATAGGTGCCAGGGTGGCACTGCTGTCAGACTGCGTAGGAGTGGGTACCAGTGCTGGTGTGGCCAGTCTGGTGCAATATGGATCGTCACTGGCCTGTCCCTTTGACCTTGAGTACTTTTGGAAGGAGGGGCAGAGGGGGAAGGGCATAGACCGAGAGGTTTTCCCATGTGAAGGATAGGGCATCCACTTTCCAAGCTTGGCTGTGGGGAATTCTGGTGCAAAATTTGTTTAGTTGATTTTGGGGGGACGCAAAGAGGTCCACCTCTAGTGTTCCCCACCTGTGTATTAGAATTTTGAGTTTGGTTCCAGTTTCCACTCATGTGGTCCATTAGACTTCTGCTCAAATCATCTGCCAGTGAATTTTGCTTGCCTGGCAGGAATTGAGCTTGCAGGTGCGCTTGGGTTGCTTAAGGCTGTGTTCCACAGCGCCATGCCTAACCTGCAGAGTGGGTAGGAGTGAGATCCCCCCTGCTTGTTTATGTACCACAACTGTGGTGTTGTCGGTCTTTATCAGGAGTTGTCCTGGGAGGATAAGGTATTTGAAGGCCGTCAGTGCATTCTGTACAGCTAACATTTCTTTTTGATTGATATGCAGGTGACTTTGTCCTGGGCTCCATTTGCCTACTACGTAAGCCCCCCATGCACAGTCTGATGCATCTGTTGTCAGAGGTTGGATGGCTGGGGGTTGTGAGAAAGGGAGTCCCTTGTTGTGGTTGCAAGCCTCTGCCCACCAAAGGAACTCTGTCCTTAGGCAAGGAATGATAGGAATCACTGTTTCCAGGTCCTGGGAATGTTTACACCAGAGACTAAGTACCACTGACGTTTCCTCATATGCAGTCTTGCATATGGAATCACTAGAAAACATGAGGCCATGAACCCTAGGGCTTGCAGCATTTTTCTTGCAGATAGCTGGGTTTGTGTGGCCAGTAGTTTGAAATAAGTTGTCAAATAAACCTGCTTTCCTGGAGTGAGGAATGCCATCTGGGAAGTTGTGTTCAAGCTTGCTCCCAGCAATACAATCTTTTGGCTGGGTACCAGCTGAAGGAATTGAATCCTCTGCATCTGAGTCCTCATAGGTAGATAAGGGTATGTCCTGGTAATCACAGGGGTCAGAGTCATCAGACTCATGGTCTGAAGAATCAGAAGGAAAATCAATTCTTTGTCTTTTACAGGGGGAAGGCTGGCTTCCCCGGATTAAAGTAATAAGATCTTCAGCCATTCTAAGCATTTGTTTCTGTGGCATGGGAGCTTGAGAATGTGCCTTGGTCGGTTTCCTAGGCATAGTGTGAACTCTGGACCTGAGAAATTTGGTACATTTAGTCATCATCTAAGTAGTCGGTTTGATATGAACATCGGAAGGTCTGAATACACCCTCAGAAGCCGGTGCCTGCACAGCGGCTCCGGACCCATCCAAGGTAGAGACATCCGCAGGTTCCATAGTCGAAGAAGCATCTCGCAGCATATCAGACTCTGAATGGGTCTCAGTAGAGGCCTGTGAATCTGTAGAAGCGGGTAACAGGGGCTGGGAAAGCACCTCACAGAGAACCAGCGGACTGGCGACTAGCTTAACGGAAGCGTTGTTGGCAGTTTTGGACCTATGCGGTCTATCTTTGCATTTTTTTCAGAAGAACAGTAGTCGGATGGCTTACCGAAGCCATTTTAGAATACGGAGAATGAGAGCAATAGAATTTAGAGACAAAAATAGCCCGACGACGAATAGTTCGGGTGTTTAACAAGGCAGAAAACCGACAGCGAGGGACGTCGTGGTCTGGGCCTAAACAGGTGACACAGTAAGAATGAAAATCTCGGGTATTTTCTTTCCACAGGCAAGACAATTGTTAACTTTTTCTGACATCAGTTAGAGCAAGAAAAAAGGATACCCAACGGGGTACTTAGCTTTAGAAGACTTCAGGCTTGAAACTTGAAAAACAAACATTTCAGGTTGCAGCCGACCTGCACTTGCGAACTGCTTCAGGTTCCTGCGCAGCAAGAAAAGCTGATGTAATGGCGTTGGCTGCATGTTTTTACCCCTGACGCCATGGATAAGGAGACAGCATCCGATGCAGAAATCCCAAGACTCTGGTATTCGGGCCGACTGAGGGCTACCTGCAGGCAGATAACCCAAGTGTTATGACTGCAACAGTGAAACACGAAGAATATCTGGTTTTCCCAATCTGTTGGAGGCAAAGGAGAACAACCACCGATATGTTTTTCTGAGGTCTTTTGTTCTATGGAGATAAAAATTGAGCTATGTACATCTAAAAGATGAGGCATGTACTCACCTTTGTTGGAGAAGCTGGGATAGAAAACAGGTAAATTGATGGCCTGGTTAATGTTTGCCAACGAGGTTACTTTGAGCAGGAAAGAAGGACTAGTTCATAAGGTAACCCTATCTTTATAGAAATCCAAATAAGGAAATCTTGAGGAGTGCGCTTAGATTTCAGACACTAGAAAGGGCATTTTTCAAGAAAAACTTGGTCAGATTTAGCAGTTGGCTCAAAGGGACTGCTCTGATTTAAACTCTGTAGTAACAGCGTTAGACTCCAGGGAGGAGTAGGGTCTTCTGAGGGCCTAAACAAAAAAGTGCCTTTAAGGAAAACTTTGCATAATTTGGATGATGCCAGAGGAAGCATTGTACCCAGTATGACAATTTGAGATGGCTGCTATGGTAGAAAAGCTAGCCTCCTCTTGAAAAATAGATAATAGGAAATCCAGGAAATTGAGAATAAGGGCAGTAAAAGGGATTCAATTTTCTTTGATGGGCTCAACAGGAAAACCTTTTCCATTCACTTTTTTTTTAAATCTTTGTGGCGGAGGCTTTCTGGGTTGACAGTAATACCTGAAGGATCAGGGAAGAAAGCCTGAGCTGTCTAACCACTAGAGTAATTGGAGAAACCATGTGGTTAATTTGAGGCCTGCAATGTCTGGGTGTACCATCCCCAAGGGATGAGAGATCAGATCTGGAGTGGGATCCAAGCTGGACACTGAAGTTGAGATCAAAGAAAGGGGAACTGCACTTGACAAGGCCAAAAATGGGGCAGCGAGGACAACCTTGCTCTTTAACTAAAGTACTTTCTGTAGAAATTTGGGGATTAGAGGTATGCAGGATAACCATAAAGGAGACTGGAGACCCAAACCTGGACTAGAGCATCTTTTGGCTTTTGGTGACCCCCCCCCCCCCGGGGGTTCAGGGCAAAGAACCTGCTACATTTCTTGCTGTGCAGACACAAAAATATTGCAGCAAGGTTGAACCCATCAATGGAAAATCCTCTTACCCACTAATTGACTGATAGACCACTAGTGAAGCATCAGAATGGACATGCTGAGTTTGTCCACTATGATGTTAGATTTCCCTAGAATGTGTATTGCCATAAGAAAGTGTTTGGAGAAGACTGCCCAGTGTGTCACACTCATTGCTTCTCAATAAAGGGGAAAGGATTGGGCTCCTCCCTGTTTGTTAATGTGCCATACCATGGACATGCTGTCTGGACAGCAACTGCCCCCCCGGGGGGGGAGGGGGATTCAAGGCCTGCAATGCTAGGACCACCACCCAAATTTCCATAACATTGATATGCAAATTGTCTCTTCTATGGATCTCATGCCTTGGACTATCTGTCCCAAGAAATGCTCCCTGCCCCAACTGGGAGTTGTCTATGGTCAATGAGGCTAGCAGGGGTGGAAACACAAAGGAGCTTCCCTGACAAACCTCATTAGATTGTAGCCACCAAAGTAATTCCTGAAAACCCAACTGAGTTTTATCAGTGAGGACAGTAGAGGTTAAAGAAATTAACCACTGAACAGCTAGTCCACTGAAGAACGCAGATACAGAATTGAGCCATCAGGACCAAGGTTATAGCAGCCGCCACAGAACCTAAAGCCTGGAGGACCAGTCTTAGTGGGGGAGAGGGGTGTGAAAGAATCTCTCTCACTTGAAATCTTATAGACTGTACTCTGCTTGATGGAAGAAATGCTAGCTGACTGGTGGTGCACAGGTGGGCACCTATGAATTCCAAGACTTGGACATATACATGAGACTTGGCATAGTTGGAGCAGGTAGTCCCTGGAATTTATGGAAATGCCTTGTTGGGGTGGTGAGACGCCAGTCATCTAAGTATGGAAACACACTGAATCCAAGCAGCCTCAGGTGAGCTGCTACTACTGCCGTACACTTGGTGAACACCCTGGGGGCTGTGGTGAGACCAAAGGAACGGCCCTGAACTGATAGTGACTGGCCCTCAGCTGAAAGCGCAGATATTTTTGGGAGTGCCTGTTCATTTTGCTGTAATAGTACGTGTCCTGAAGACCAACAAGGCACATCCAATCTTCCTTTCCAAGAAATGTCAGAATGGAATGAACCACGACCATCCAAACATGAGAGTTCTTAAAAATGATTGAGATTACGGAGATCCAGAATGGGTCTCAGGTCCCCTGTCTTCTATAGCACTAAAAAGAACCTTCAATAACTTCTGAATCCTCTCTGGACTGGTGGGACCTCTTTGATGACTTTTGTCTAGCAGCTTTTGAATTTCTAAGACTAACTCCCACTGACTGGGTGAACGTTGGCAAAACTTTTCCATTTGGTTGGTGAGATTTGTAAAAAAAGGAATGAAACAGCCTTTGTATATAATTTTCTGCGCCCGAGTGTTGTTTGTAATTGATGCCCAGTCTTTCTGGGTACACAGAAAGAGTAGTCAGACAACCCTTAAGGAGCGCTGGAAGGGTTCATCTGAGAAGGTATCTCGAAACCCTTGGTTTTCTGGGCCTCCTCTGCTGTGCATCTTCCACTGGAACCTCTCCCCCTGCCTCGGGGGGGGGGGGGGGGTAGTCTCCCATTGAGAGTCCTGGAAAAGACCTTGGGACTTTCTGAACCGCATCTCTACCTCCACACCGATTCCTGGGAAAATCTCTGCGGGGTATAAAAATTTATTCCCCTGGCAGATAAGGTGTTCCCATCTTGCTCACTATGGGAGAGCATTTCTTTAACTGCAGAGACAAACGAGGAAGATCAATTTAAGGGAAACTTGAAGGCCTCTGCAAAATCGCATCTAAGCACGTCTGTTAATGACTATGCCTGAATCCATCACTGCGTGAGAGATCAACCTCATGGACGCATTAGAGATGGACTGAATGGTGGCTAGTTGTGAAGAGGGCTGTCTCTACTTCTCCACAGACAAGGACCCAGGAAGAGATTTGGAAAATTCTTTAATCAAATCTCTCTGCAATCTAGTGAATTGTGCCAAATTATTCAGTGATAGAAGAGCAATTATCACCGAAGCGTAAACGCTCTTTCCAAATCTGTCCAACACCCTGGCTCTGTGTTAGGGTGATTGACAGAACAACTGTTCTACCAGTTTTTTGATGGCTGCCATCACAACCATGGCATCTGCACGAACTTCTTACTCTAACAAGGGCTGTCTTTAGGAGGGGGCAAGAAATTTGTCAGGGCAATGAGGAATGGGTGAGAAAGAAGCTAAGATAGGAAGAATAAGCGATAAGAATAGCTACACTCAAGTCGCAAGAAAAACACCCTATAAGCTTGACAGAGCAGGATCTGCATCTGAACTGAAGAAGCATCAAATGAGATCTGGGGTACTACAGGGCTCTGGGGCATTATTGGTAAAGGGAAGAGCTCGAGATTTGGATCCAAGACTTTAAATGTGGCCAAGCCAACTCGGAGACCAATCAGTTGAGGAATGAGTGAAAATAACATCAGATCTTGCTGCTTTTACAAATGGACATACTGGACCCTGATTTTTGGCAGAAGGCACAAAGGAGCAGCAGTAATACCTTGCCGAACTCACATACTTCGAAACCTGAAACACAATTGTTGGTACAAAGGAGCAGCAGCATTATCTTGCTGAATGCAAAGATGCTGGAACCCAAAGCCAGACTTTTGACAGCAGGTACAAAAGAGCAGCATTATGAAAATCTTGCTGCTTTTACAAATGCACATACTTTGGAACCCAATTTTTGGCAGAAGGTACACAGCGAGTATGGAAACATGTACATGCTTGCATGTGTGCGTATGTGTACCATACCCTATAGTATTTCATCATGTTTGCCAGCATAGTCATTTGTTACTGTCTGTTTAACTTAAGTATCAGCAAAACATTGAAATACCACTTTTTTTTTTTTTTTTTTACCAATTCCTCTGCTGGTGTCCCTGTACACTGAATGGTTGTAGTGTTACTTTTGCAGTGTGTGAAAATGCACTCTATGAACGGGGTCACTGCATGGGAAACTCCTCTTTCACTGACAGGCAATAATACAAAGCTGACTGCACTAAGTAAAGGGATGCATAGAACAAAATACGTGTACGGAGTTATGGGGTTTTGCCTCACATAAATGCAGGATTCAAGTTCCTCTTTTTATTACTTATTTTTATTCATGCTTCTTTTCAAAACAAATTTTAAAAGCTCAACTTTGTGAGGGTGACACCAAGCCATATCAACTTCAATACATCTACCTGAAATACCAACAATTCCATCAGAATTAATAAGCAGTCAGAATCCCTCATAACTAATCCCTAGATTGTTTCTTCAATTTTTTTTTTTTTTTTTTTTTACTGTGGCCAACATCTTTACTTTATCATCTCTGGTGTGAATATTTCGTGTTCTACCACTTTTTCTACTGCTTTAAAAACTATTAAATCAGATTATTTTCAATGCAAAATCCAGCAATGCCAGGTTTTAACCTTAAGTTCTGAAGAACCATTTGCCATGATGTGATTTATGGAGATTTTTCCCTTTTGCATCAGACTCTCAGTCATTATAATTGGTTGAAATGTTCTGAAATGGATACTTTTGTAATTTAATGGCTCATACATTTTGTTTCATTGCTTACTGGAACAAATGTTCAAACTAAATTCATAACTAAAGATCAGTGGCCTCAAAAATCTTGGTTTTCAGGAGAGACTGGCAGAGCTTTCTCTGTACTCTATCTCTTACAAATTCCTCCACTGAGATCCAAGTGCCATGAAAGATCCAACCCTATTTGATCTACTATTCCTTCACAGAACTAATGTTTCATGAAATACTTGGTTAAAGGAACTAAACCTTTATCAACAGATAAGGTATACAGGTGTGATACATTCATATCCCAACATATCCCTTAACTCTGGAACAAACTTCCACTACATGTCAAGCAAAGTAGCACCCTTGCCACCTTCAAGGCAAACCTAGACAACTGGATGAGCAGCCGCAAATTCTCTCCTGATCTACCTTGTGTTGTACACCATGAGGACGGAGGGAAGTTTTGAATAGGTTTTTTGGCTAGGCTCAGACTGCCTTGTACATACCTACAGCTCAGAGACCAAGGTACACTCAAATCTGCTACTGGACGAGTGCATTTTCAATGAACGTGAGCTTCAAGAGAAGAGAAGTTTACTGCTGCTCATACTGAGTCTGTCTTCAACGTGCAACTACTTTGTTTTGCAAATGGCCATTAATGTTTGTGCAGTTTGAAAGCACACTTGCCTTTGGTGCAGAAGGCTGTAGGTTCTACACCTGCACAATGCAGATGGATTTCTGACACTGCAGTACACTTTAAGGGGGGGGTGTTGAACTCCTGTGTGTGTCATTCTTCCAACGAGATGTTAAACCATGGCCTTTGCCTGTGTGTTGATGGTAGGTACTGTGAGATCTTTTACATCTACCTTAGCTATCAAAAAGAGTAGAGGGAAGTGCCCTGACATCCTGGCCAAATTTCCTGTAGTACTATAAATACCACAAAGGCTCTCCCCCTGAAGAGAAGCTACTAGCCTAGTGGGACTAATCTGTTCGGAGAATAAATAAATTACAAAGTTTAAATTAAATCCACATCTCTGTCTTCATGTCAAAAGTAAAAGATAGCATACAAGCTGACAGTTTTGTTTTGAACAGTGCTTATGGTAACTGGGGGAAAGACAATTAATCAGACACTTGAGTGGCTGCAGGGGGGGGGGCTGGTCTGTTACCATTCTTAGGGCCCTATTTGACCACAATATGGCTCTGAATGACAGTGCTGCAGTTTAGAAGGTGGGTTCTCATAGCTGGTATATTGATAGAAAACAAAAAATGCCTTTGTTTTTTGGAACTTTTTGACACTTTTTATTTGCATTTCTTTACCAGGATAGTCTGACTGGGCTACAAAGCCCTTTTTCAGAGAAGGCCTGGGAAGAAAAGTGGAAACACAAAACAAAGAGTAACAAATATATACAATAGTCACAAAGAAATATTTTAGGGAGATTAACAATAATGTCAACATAATATATAAATAGATTTCCAAACTAACAAGAGTAGGATAATATTTAAATACGTATAGAAACAGTGTTACAGTATGATAAAGTCATGGTATATAATGTCTTGTCTTAAAATAAAGTAGAAAATGAAAAAGTAGCAGAAAATTCAATATACTTAAAATATAGTAAACCGATACAGCTACAATAGAGAAAAGGAGAGCGGGCATTTTAAAGTGAAAAAAGAGAAGAGGTTAGAGGAGGAGAGACGGGAATGATAGTAAAGCATACAACAGAAAGGTGATCATATAAGAGAAAAGTAGATAGGGGAGTGCAAATGAGACTGGAATAAGATCATATAAGAGAAAAGTAGATAGGGGAGTGCAAATGAGACTGGAATAAGATGATGAGAAAACTGGTCTCAGTTCTGTACAAGTTATTCTACTGAATATTTCAAATGAGGACTAAATAAACAAGTTTGTGGTAATCAGGTCATTTGGACAAATCAGGTTTAGCCAGGATAAAGGCAAATACACAGCTGTATGTTTACTAGACTTTTTTGTTTTAGTTAAGATTTAAATACTTTAGGGAGTTAAGTCAAAGTGAGAATGTAACAGCATCTCTAAAAATTGAATAATATTCAAGTACAGTGTGTCACCAGCAATAGTTGTATTTAAATGTAGCAAGAAGTTATTTATCTTAAGATTGAAGTATTTTGTCAGGGGAGTAAGGCTAAACAGTATGTTGTAAACTTACAGACATTTCTTTGTGGTCTGGAGTTGTCTGTACACTATTAGCATACGAGTATATGTTAGTTTCTGGGGTAATTCTAATAAGTTCAAGTGTTTAAAGGCAGTACAATGATAAGCTCTATATGGCTGATTGGCAGCAAAACTGGCCACTTTGTTATACAATATTGTTCAAGTTTTAACAACTGACCAGAGAGAAGACGGATAAAAATTAAAAGGCACAGAGAAGAGCTGGGAGTAGGCTGTTGCAATATCTTCTGTAAGGTCTAATCCTATAAAATTATTCTGGTTTTTGATGAGCTTTATTAGTAACATGGGGTACATGCTGTTCAAATTTCAAGTGTTCATCAATGATTATGCATAATAGTTTGGTGCAGGAGACTAGATCAACTTTGGTGTCATTTTTGAAGTTGACAGGAGTTCACTTTGGTTAGAGAACTGTTTTAGGGTGAACATTAATTTAATTTGTTTTGCATTAAGGGGAAGCTGTCAATCATTAAGCCAATTTACTGGTGCAACTGAAATATTTGTGCAAAGTGACTCAAAATATGCTTTATTTTAACAACCTGTACTGAAATGCTAGTTCTACAAAATATCTGAAAGGCTGTATATTGTGAACAACACAGCAAAACAGCACTTTCAGAGGGAGGTCACTGCAATGAAAAATTATGTCAGAGTTGCAACATCTTTGGACTTTGGAGTTTTACTTTTGGGACCCTTCAGGGTCCTTACCCCAGCTATAAAATAAGAAAAGGCATACAAACAACTTTGGTAACCAACACTGTCAATTTACTTTTGGTCAGAACAATCTCTATTTAACAATTAAGTAAATTTTACATTCAGCAAATAAGTATGTTGCGTTAGGTCTTCTGCTGAACTGCTACATTACACTCAGTAAACTGTCCCTCATTTACCCATAAATTCACTCTACTCCTTTCATAGCCAGTTTCTGAAAAGAAAAGCTGAAGCTCTAATCTAAAAGTAATGAACATCTCCTAGTGTCATTAACATAAAATCAAAAAAATGATGTATTGGGACTTCCTCCTTTCACAATGACAACTGTAAAGGGATGGGTCAGGGTAAATAATGCAGTATGTAGATGAGAGTTTTATTATACTAAAAAAAAAACAGATTTGTGATTTATATACAGACTGAGGGCATCCTTGTGGATTGCATGTACTGAGGGACTATGCTGTCCCAAATGTCACCAAAAATGAAGCTAGATTTGGATGAGTATGGAACACTGAACTAAATGGACTGGCATTTAATTAATAGGAAACAATGAAACTGTACTTTGCAAAAGGTTGCTGCTTATGTGACTGGGTAATACCATTACATTAACACAGACTCAGTTAAGGTTCTGATCACAGTCCATGGCTTGCTGTGTCTTAACTGGAAACAAATAACTTGCTCTCTATATGACTACTACTATAGTGTTGCTTCTGGGACTAACAAGATAGAGATGTTTCTGAAGATTAGCATCAGGAATGTGCACACACTTCTCTTGAGTCACGTTATGATTTTCCTTCATCATATAATTAATTAGTCAAGGAAAAAAGATACGCTCTCAGCACAGATGAATCCTGAATTAAATGTATAGTCTGCAAGAAGCAGACTTAAGGCAAAGCATGACAGACACTTACTCAACAGCCCCCAGTGGCAAATCAATAACCTGCACTGCAAGTCAATACAAACTTAAGTATATGCAAGAACACAATGACAATGTGAACCAAATAAAACACATCACAATACACAACACATTAAGAAAAATCTGAATTACTGTAGGAACAGCTAACATAGCAGTATTCCAAAGAACTCCACAACTGAAAGGCAGGTCAGGTTGCATTTCCAGTATCAAATCAGAGTCAACAGCTTCCTTACTTCTACCCTAAATCTGAAATATCCAAGTTTTCAGTGTCATAACTCCCTTCTACACAGCGAGAGAAGAGTCATGAAATATGCACTATCACACAAAAAGTTTTAGCTTTAATCAAAACTATATTTAGAAATTAAAATCCTCTCTCTCCACCTTCACTAACCTTCAAGGACATATAGGTTCATAGGTTCATACTAGGCTATCTGCCCAAGGGCATTTATAAGCCTAGCCCATAGTTATGTGGCTTTCGCCACCCCTTTAGTTTGAATAAAAACTATGCCTATCATTTTTCTGTGCCTCTGTCAAGCAGTGACACTGAAGTAATCCCTGGGGTATATCTGCGATCTCCCATCCATTGGTCAAGATTCCTCTTGAACAAGGCCAGCGAGGTGCTCTGCATCACATGTACCGGGATTTTGTTCCACAGCATAGGGAGTCTCTGGGTGATGAATCTGTCCCTCCAGCACGTTCTATTTATAACCGTGTCAAGGTTTAAGTCTCCCACCCTTGTGGTTCTGAGGGATCTAGATTTTTGAGGTTAAGCATATTCATCAAATCTGGGTTTGACATGGCCTTATATGTCAGGCACAGGTCACCTCTGAGCAAGCGGTATGAGACTGAATAGAGCTGGAGTTCTTTCAGTCGGGCAGCATAAGACATATTTTTGAGACCCTTTATCCTTTTGGTGAGGAACTTTTGGGGCCTTTCAAGCTGCAGCAGGTGTCTGGTCAGATACATTCCGAACGGGGCATTGTACTCAATCATAGGTCTAATGAGTGATGAGTACAGGGGGACGATGACCTCCCTTGATCTAGATGTGAATCCCTTCATGATCAGGTGGACGATATAGAAGGTTTTCCTAACTACTTTAGCAACATGAGTGTCAAACGAAAGGCTACTGTAAACTTGGGTCCCCAGATCCCTGATGACTTTTTCTGTGCTCAGTGGATTGCCACCTATATGGTAGCTAGGGGTAACCTTGTTTTTCCCAAAGGGTATGACTATGCATTTTCTGGCGTTTAACTTCAGGCCATGGCTCTGGCACCAGTTATCCGTTTCTGTGAGGACCTTCTGGAGGATATCTGTGTCAGATGTGTTTTCGACTATGGCGCCCAGTTTGCAGTCATCTGCAAACTTTGTCAGCCATAACCCTCCTGTGTTTGCTTGTACTTCAGAAAAGTAGATGCCGAACAAGAGTGGACCCAGGACTGAGCCCTGTGGGACACCACTTGTGACAGGCTTTGAGTCTGATATGGCTCCAGCAACTCTGACCCTGTGGGTTCTGTCACTTAGCCAGTTTGCAACCCATCTTGTGATGTATGGGTTTACATTCAAGCTGATGAGTTTTCGATGATACCCGAGTGGGGTATTGTGTCGAAGGCCTTTGCCAGGTCGAGGTAGGCTGTATGGACTGCCTTTCCCTCATCAATGGCCTTGGTGACTGTCTCGAAAAAGTCAACCAAGTTTAAGAGGCAGGATCTGCCTTTGACAAAGCCAAACTGGGTTGGATCCAAAGTCTGCAAGTTCCCTATGTCTTTATTTATGAGTTCCATTATGATCCTCTCCATGGCTTTGCAGATAAGGCTTGTCAAGCTAATGGGGCGGTAATTTCCAGGGTCTGTGGAGGCACCGCCCTTATGAAGTGGGACCACAGTCGCCGTGCGCCACTCCTTGGAGTGCGTATCCTGAGGTGAGGCTAAGATTAAACAGCTGTCCTAACTGTGGGTTTAATTCCTCGTTGAGTTCATGAAGCACACAGCCGGGGACACCATCCGGTCCCATGGATGCTGTGTTTTTGCCTTAGTGAGGGCAGTTCTCACCTGGGCGTTGGAGATGTTTGGGGGGCTACAATCCTCTGGAATAGATATCTCTCCTTTTGGGGGGAGAAGTTTGCACTGAACCTGTCAGCCAGTATGTTAGCAATGTGTGTAGGTTCAGTAATTTTCACATCATTTTGAACTAATTCTGAGCATATCTGGGAGTTTCCTCCTAGGTTTCTAACATAGCTAAAGAAGGCCTTATGATTGTCTTTAGAGTCCTTGGCGATTTTTCTCTCAAAATTTGCCTTGGATGATTTTATGAGAGCTCTTAGTTTTTACTTATAATGATCAAAGGTGTCTTACCTTTCAAGGATTTTGCTCTATCTTGTAGTAGCTTCCTCCTTTTGTTGTAGAGCTTGTTTATGGCTGGGGTCCACCAGACTGGATGCTTGCCTTTGGTACAGAGAGTCTTAGTTTTGTTTGGGATTGCCTGATCCATGCAGTCCTGTAGGTGCTGGTAGAAGGCATTTGTAAGTAATTCAGCGGTTTGAGTAATGTTTACCACTGGCTCAGGGGCCTTAAAGGAGACCACACTAGTTTTAGAAGTGTGAAATCGGCTTTTGAGAAGTTTTTCACTGTGGTCTTTTTTGTTTCAGGTGGGGCGGGATGAGGACCTCCAGCGAGATTAGTTTATGATCTGATCTCACCAGTGAGGGGTATACTTCCGGTGTTGAACATTTTGATCCCATGTTCGTGATGATGAGATCAAGTATGTTTTCTCCTCTTGTGGGGATGGTGACTAGTTGTTCCATGGCATTTGAGTTTATGAACTCCAGGAATCTTTGGGTTAGAGTGTTCGGGCTTGAGTAGTGTTCCCAGTCTATATTAGGGTAGTTGAAGTCACCTAGTATGATGGTGTTTGGAGATACATTTATCGCCTCCAATGTTTTCAGGAAGGCCATGTGAGGTTTCTGAGTTTGAGAGGGTGGCCTGTAACATGCTACAAATTGCAGAGCAGTCTTGAATATGGTTAATTGCACCTGGATGGTCTCCGATGCATCGTGCGTTGCCACCAACCTTGAGGTGTGGGTGTCCTTTATGAATATGGACACCCCCCCTCCTTTCTTGGTGTTGTCCGGATTTTGGGGCGGAGCATGATATGAGGTGAAACCTGTTAGTGCTGGGGTGCTCTCAGGAGCCTTGAACCAGGTTTCTGTCACAGCACAGACATCGATGTTCTCCATATTGAGAAGGGCCTCGAGTGCCTGCATCTTGAGATTGAGACTTCTGGCACTGAGCAGCATTACCCTTAGTTTTTTTCCTTTTTGGTGTTCTAGGGTGGTAGGTTTAGAATTTGAGCCTTGCCTAAAAAAGGCACTATGGGGGTGGCAAGAGCCTTTGCCAATATCCGGAAGCCCAGGGGTGACAGGTGCAAGCCGTCCCTTGCGAAGCAGCGTGGCTTGTCCAGCATGTCATCCCAGGCAGACAGACATTGGATCCCCTTTGAATGACACCAGAATTTAAGCCAATTATTAAAGCTGATCATCTTATCACTGTATTGTGGCATCATTCTAGGTGAAGGTAGGATACTGCTCAAGGTCAGGGTCATACCTGCCTGGGCTACATAATCAGAGAGCTCCTCGATGTCCCTTTTCATGTAGTCCAAGGAGGTCCGTCTCAGGTCGTTGACACCAGCGTGGACAATGACTGAGTCGTACTTGTACCTGCTGTTGAGAGACCTGAGTGCTTGCGTTATGTGGCGGATTCTAGCGCCCGACAGGCAGCTTACTGTGACCTTCTCCTTACTCAGTCTGGTGAGCGGGACGTCAGTGTGTCTGACTATGGAATCACCAATGACAAGTGTGTCTGGCATTTTGTTTGGCCTTTAGGGCTGTGACTGTTTGACACTCTGACTGTGTGGTCTATGTGTTGCATGTTGTATCTGATATGTTGACTCCAATTTGTGGTTTCTCTCTCCTAAAACTTTTTTTTTTTTTTTTGAGAAATGCTGGTCGTTTACAGTCAAAAAGATATTGCTATCACTACAATTACTGTTTTAATTTCAGAAAATATATATTAAGTCAATATTAAGTTAAAAGTGCCAATATTTTAAGTGTATCTGACATCCCTTCATCTCTGATGGTGGAGATGACGTTTTAAGAGCTATCTTATCCCCTTTCACAACACTAACCACTCTCAAGATCTTATATTCACAAACACTAAACATGTTTTCCAACTGTTTTTACTATCAATCTTCACTTTATTATTCCCTCTCTCAAACCACCTTTTTGTTTTAACTTGGACTTCTTGGATATCTTAACTTCTATCCTGTTTTCTGCACATTTACAGTTGTCTATTTTCGCAACCAATGTTGTTCCATGTCTAAGTATTTTTTTCTTGCAAAGTAATCATTACACAATGACCATTTAACTGTTTTGTTAAATGCAGAATAAGCAAAACTATGTTAATCAGTGTTCAAATCTGTAAAACTGTGGACTTTTCCAGTAAACAAATGGGAACAAAAATAAAAACAGCAGCAACAAAACAGTCTACTAGCCATGCAACAACATTTTTGTCACAGAATAATATTTTTAGACAAAATATGCAGCTTGACTACTTGCAGCAATAACATAGCTTGCAAAGCACACAGAAAACTTATCTACACACTGCTTTTTTTCCCTAAAATTTAAAAGGAGACAGATAATCAAATCTGCGACATTCAACTAACAAACTTTTCAAAAGACACAATACTGTACCAGAAGCAGCACACAACTACTCTTCTGCATGTTGCCATCTCTGCCCTGCCTTGGGAAGACTCTAGAAATTTGAAAAAAGCTGGGTTTCCGAATTTACCTCAAAGCACCCCCCCCCCAACCACTACCGAGTACTCCGTTATGTGGGTATATCTATGAAATTAAGTGCATGCATATTTCATTCATCTAGTTAAAAAAAAATACACAGTTACTTACATTTGTTGTTTTTTTGTAGTAATCAATCTGGTGTATATCACGTGCCAGACCAAAATCAGCTATTTTCATCACATTGTCTTCAGTTACTAAGACATTTCTAGCAGCCAGATCTCGATGGATACACTGAAGGACAAAAAAAGGGAAATGCAACTTGCGTTTCTCACATTTTGTACTGTTAGCTTACTGAACCATGCTGAGCATGGTAGCTTATTTTAGCATTTACATATTTTAGTTTATTTTCCAGTGCAAATCCTACACTAACTCCTCCTATGTTTACCTAATCATGTGTGAAAGGAAAATGATTACGTCAGCACTATCATTAATGTATGGAAGAGGGTGGCACACACTGCTCTGGCAAGCAGATTAGACTTACAGATGCAATAAAATACAAGCAATGTAATACGGAATGTAATAGGCAAAAAAAAACTTATTTCAGTAAAGAGACACATACATACAAACACTAACAATTCAGTGAAGGGAGATCCCCAGAAGGAAGATCTGTACAACACAATGCAAATCCTCAAAACAGGACACTAACAGAGATGGAACAGTTTTGGCTAGTCAGGGGATGAGGACGAACAGATTTAATGCAGAATACAGAGACAGGGTTAGGATAATGTAGGAGCTGATGTCACCAATGACTTCTGGTTAATGCTTCACTTGCAGCTTGGTTCTCACGGCTGAAGGCAGCAAGCACAAAATAATGACAAATACTATGGTGGAGGCAATATAAAACCAAAAGCAATAAGCAGGAAGAAATGTGAGATATTATAAAAATTCTGTTAGTGCACATGGATGATTAGAAAGGCTAAAACATGACACAGGGAAAGAGTATGGTAGGTGAGGAAAGACTGTTAACGTACTGAAAACATTTATTGTGAAACCCATCTGTTCCAAGGCTGGTGGGGCAAACTGCCAATTAATAAAATGATTGTAAATTACACTAAAGCTCTGTGATATTGTAATTTACATTAGTTAGAGGGTGACAGGTAATCAACTTGCATGCAGGGCTTTGACACATCAGGTTTTGCAAATTGTCATTTCAGTCGGCTGATCACATCCATAGTTTTCAAGTGAAGTAGCTTGATTATAGAAACAATTTCCAATAGAGTTACTACAACAAAAAAAACAGTAAGCATTGATTTTGTTAGAGGCAAAAAATACAGTATGCCCACAGACTATTACGTAAACAGGTAAAACAAGTGTAAATTTAAGGGAGATGGGGCTGCTTTTTTGTACAAGACAGTCAAAATTGTATATTTTGAGTTCAAGTAGAAAACACAGCTTATCTTTCGAAAATAAGACTAGAAAAAAGAAAACTTCTGAAAAGCAAGTGACTAAGACATGGTACAGTGACCATGAAACATCAATTATACAATCAGATTCACATTTTATTCTTAAGTACAGTTGTGTACACTTACCATAAATGTAGATGTTAGAGTGTATTCACTGTTGCAGTCATCACACTTGGGGCCTGCAGGTAGCCCTCAGTCAGCCTGAATACCAGAGTCTTGGGATTACTGCGTCGGATGCTGTCGCCTCTTCATGATGTCAGGTTGTCAGGGGTATAAAACAGGCAGCCTTCGCCATTACATCAGTTTTCCTTGCCCCAAATGTCAGGAGCCCCTCAAATAGGAAGCTAGTATATGGTGTGGAACACCACCAGTAAAAAGTAAATACCACTGCCATTAAAAATGGCCATAGAGAGGATAGGTAGAAGGACACAGAAAACCAGGGGGCTGGAGGGAGGGAAACCAGGACTGCAACAGTGAATACACTGTGACATCTACATTTATGGTAAGTGTACACAACTGTACTATGTTCTTCGTGTTTCACTGTTGCAGTCATCACACTTGGGTTGATTCCCAAAGCTGAGAAAGGGTGGAGGCAGTCAAGAAGCGTTGGGGCTGGCTAGCAGGCCTTGTAAGACTGCTGTAGCAAATCCAGCTCTGGATTTAGAAAAATAGGTAAGTGCTAATGCTTGGTGAAGGTGTGTACAGAACTCCAGGTTGCAGCTTCCAGAATGTCCCTGTTAGGGACTTCCCTGAGAAATGCTGCAGAGGTGGAAGTAGCCCTAGTGGAATATGTTCTGATCCTCGGTGGGGTAGGTTTTTCACGGTGCTTGTAGCAGAAATGGATGCAGTGCGCTATCCATCTGGAAATAGTTTGCTCTGAAATGGCCTTGCCCTCTGCCCCTGTAGCAAAGCTGACTAACAGCTGGTCAAATTTTATGAAAGTTTTAGTCCTGTCAAGATAGAACCTGAGCTGTCTGTGCACGTCCAAGGAGTGCAGGATCCTTTCCCCTTTATTCTGAGGATTAGGGAAGCAGGTTGGTAAATGGTTGGATTGGTTTAAAGCCACACTGGACACCACACCTTAGGCATAAAGGATGGGTTAGTCCTGAGGGAAACCCTGTCAGCATGGAAAATAATGAAGGATTCCACAGCCATTAGTGCCTGTAACTCAGACACTCTTCTTGCTGAAGTTATGGCTAAAAGCAAGGCTGTTTTCCAAGAGAGGAATTTTAACTCTGCTGAAGCAGCATGTTCAAAAGAGGGGCTCTCCTAGGGGGCCTTAAGTTGTTAGCCCCTCTCATGAACTGCTTGATGAGAGGGTGAGAAAATAGAGGTGGCTCAGTATTATAATGAGCTGAGATGGCAGAGGCACGAATCTTAATGGAGAAGCTCTGCAAGGTAATCTAGGATTTGAGGTAAGGCGGGCACTGCTGTGTCCTTTCCTTGAGACCGATTCCAAGAACAATATCTTTTCCACTTTTCAGCACAGGATTTCCTAGTACTAGGCCTTCTGGCCTCAAGAATGACGTCCAGCACCTGTTTGCTGAGGGTTGCTGGTGGTGTATTCAGAGGATAAGCCAGGCTGCAAGATTTAGGGTTTGCAACTGTGGATGCAAAATATGCCCCTCCTGCTGAGACCTGCTGTGAGGGTTCCTGGTGCAGAATTTGCTCAACTGGTGGTTCTCGGGGGAGGCAAAGAGGTCCACCTCTGGTGTCCCCACCACTGGATTAGAAGGTTAAAATTGTTGGGCTCCAATTTCCACTCGTGTGAGTGTAGGAGACTTCTGCTCAAGTCTGCCAGTAAATTTTGTTTGCCTGGCAGGAACTGAGCTTGTAGATGCACTTGGTTGCTCAAGGCTGTATTCCACAGGGTTATGGCCAACATGCAAAGTGGGTAAGAATGGGTTCCAGCCTGCTTGTTTATGTACCACATAACTGTGGTGTCGTCTGTTTTAATCAGCAGCTGTCCTGGAAGGATTAGGTATTTGAAGACTGTCAGAGCATTCTGTACAGCATCTCTTTTTGACTGATGTGCAGGAGAATTTGTCCTGGGCTCCACTTGCCTTGAATGCATTTCCCTGTCATGTGAGCCACCCATGCATAGTCTGATGCGTCTGTTGTCAGGGTTTGGGCAGCGAGGGGTTGAGTGAAAGGCAGTCCCTTGTGGTTGCATGCTTCTGCCCTCCAAAGAAACTCTGCCCTTAGACAAGGTATGATAGGAATGACTGTTTCCAGGCCCTGGGAATGTTGGCACCAAAGACCTTTTAAGTACCATTGAAGTTCCCTCATATGTAGTCTTGCATATGGAATTAGCAAAATACATGAAGCCATGAACACTAGGGCTTGCAGTATTTTCCTTGCAGATAGCTGGGTTTTGGTGGCCATTTGTTTGAAGTAGTTGGTCAAACAGCCATCTGGGAAGTTGTGTTCAAGCTTGCTCCCAGGAATACAATTTTTTGACTGGGCACCAGTTGTGACAACTTTTCGCTGATGGTGTACCTCAATGAAGTTAGGAGTCATTTTACAAATCAAAAAGAATCACTGTTCCAGGTCTAAATGATGCCATCTCTTTAGCACCTGTACTCAAGCTGAGATCAGCTAAGCTTTAAGTGTTTTCATTTTATGTTTTTTTATTTATTTTTTTCTATATTTATCTTATTTTAAATGTGTATTCAAATCAGTTTACATTAAAGTGTTGGTAGTATAGGATACCACAAGCTGTAATGCTTTTGCTGGTTGTATTAAAGAATTTAGTTTGTTTTATTAGATTAAGTTATTATAAAGTTTTTATTAAATTTTGATAATATTAATTTATTAATCCATTAATGTATCAGGTCAGTGTGGGTGGAATCCATTACAATATATTTTAATGTATGTGTTGTATGCATTATGTCTTACCCCTTTAAATGTTTAAGTATCCTGTTCCCTTTAATTAACTAATTGTTTAATTATTTTGATGAATATATAAGGAGTGGTTTTTGTGTAGGTATGCATTTGTCTCCATCTGATGAAGTGGTTTAAATGAAAACGCAGTGCTGGTGAAATCGCGTTAGTGGACTGTATAGTCAAACTTATTGTTTCTGCGTTTTATTGGACTGAAGAGTCGTTTTAATAAAGGAATTCGTTTGGATTACGGATGTGTGCCTCTTCCATCTGTTCTGTATTTTTGGAGTCTTTTTACAAATGCCAGGAGCTGAAGTAGCAATTCCTGACTGCCAGCCTGAATCAGGCAATCGTCAAGTACGGGAAAATTTGGATATTTTCCTGCCTGCAGTATGCAATGGCTGGAGCCAGGCACTTTGTGAATACTCTGGGCGCAGTAGATAAGCCAAAGGGAAGTGCAGAGAATTGATAATGCATAGAGCCTGCCCTAAAGCGTAGATATTTCCTGCAAGACTCCCTTATGGGGATGTGCAGATAAGCTTCTTTTAAGTCTAGGGTGACTAACCAGGCATCCTTGGCTAGCATAGGGAGAAGCTGTTACAGGGTAAGCATTTTGAATTTTGGGACCACCAGAAAGGTGTTGAGAATTGATAGATCCAGGATTGGGTGTCAAGAGCCCTCTTTTCTGGGCACCAGGAACAGTCTGGAGTAGAAACCCTGTCCCCTTTGTTCTACTGGAACAGGCTGAATAGCCCTGATATTGAGGGGTCTATGTTAAATGTTCGAACATCCAAACCGTCGAACATTACATGGTCAAGACCAAAAGTTTGACATTTGGATGTTCGAACATAAAAAAAAAAAAAAAAAAAAAAACACAAAAAAAAAAACACACAAAAAAAAACTAACAGTGTAGGCAGGGGGGCAAGCCCCCCTGCACCCCCCCCTACTTAAATACACCAACTCAGAGACTGCACTTCAGTGCAGAAAATGGAAATTCACTCTATCTGCACCGCATGGTGCTGTTGAAAGTCTATCTTTGAGCACTCAAAATTTCGAAAGTTTGGTCTCAACCATATAACGTTCGAAATTTTGAGCATTCGAAGATTTCACACGTACCCAATACTGAGCAGGGAAAGTACTTGCTTTTGAGCCTCTGCCCACTGGTTTGGAAGAAGGTCTGGAAACCTGCTTGGGGTTGGCAGTGAATGGAAGTAGAATCTGCACCCCTGGGATACAATGTTTAGGACCCATCGGTCCTGAGTTATGGACATCCAGTTTTTTGCATGAAGGGCAAGTTTTCCTCCTAGGGGTGCAAGTAAATGGGCAGGGCTGGGAAGGATAATTGAAAATTCATTGTGAACTTTTTCCATAAGGGGGTGGCTAACCAATCCCTGTTTTTGAGGTGGGGGCACTCCATTGTTTAGATCTCTGCATACCCTGAGACTGTAGTCTGGGTGGTCTGTTTCCCCTGGGTTTGGACTGAGAAGGCCCTGAAAGGGCTGGAAAGGACCAGTTTTTAGAAGGCCAATGCCTTCTGAATCTAGGTGGCTGCACTTGTAAGAATTCTTTAACAGTTTTCACAGATTTAGCTTTTTCTTCCATCTTTTTAAGAACCTCTTCTGTTTTGGTGCCAAACAGTCCTTATTTAAAGGAGTGTCTAGTAATTTTGGTTTGACATGATCTGGCAAGTTTTTTTCCTTCAGCCAAGCATGCCTTCTCAGTACAGACCCACTGACTGCAGCCCTGCAAGATGCTTTTATGGCATCAAAGCCACACTGCAAAGTATGCTTACTAACTTGGTTTGCAGAATGCATTAACTCTTGCACATCTTTATTTTCACACAATCAGGAAGTAACACCATTTTTTGTTTTAGTTCCATATGTTGCTGGTACTTCAACATGTGAAACTGGCAATTCAATGCCCTGATGGCAAGAGTTGCAGAGGTATATACCTTCTTACCCCATCTGTCTAAAGCTCTGGAATCTCTGTCTGAAGGGGTAGTGTTTTTGGCTGTAGTAGCCTTAATACCTTTAGGTCCCTGGGAAATGGTCTCTGGATCCGCAGTAGGATTCTTAGAGAGAAATTTGTGAGAATCAGGTACTCTGTAGTACCATTCAGGTTTTCTAGGGGTCGGTGGTAAAGTGTCTGGAGTAAGACTGGATTCCATGAAGACATCGTCTACAACATCCAGGACAGGGGGTATAGCTAGAGGCCTGTGCTGAGGCAATTCTAAAAATTCTCCGAGTCTCTTTTTAGACTGAGGGTAGTCCTGGCATTCCCAGCAGAAATGCTCTCTCAAAGTATGCAAGGTTTCACCAAAAGAAAAATCCTCTGGAGGGGAGGCAGAGGGAATGGCTTCCTCTGCATCTGAATCCTCATAGTTTAAGGGTATGTCCTGATAATCAGAAAGGTCAGAGTCATCGGACTCCTGGTCTGTAGAATCAGAATGAAAATTCTTCGTCTCTTAGCAGGGGAAGATTGTCTTCCCCTAATTAGGGTAATAAGGTCTTCAGCCATTCTAAGTATTTGTTTTTGTGGCATGGCAGCTTGAGCATGCACTTGGTCATCAGTTTTCTAGGCGTAGTGTGTACTCTGGACCTGATAAACTTGGTAGTTTTAGCTAAAAATGAAGTTGTTGGTTTAATTCGAACATTGGTAGGTTGGAATATACCCTCAGAAGCCGGTGCCTGCACAGAGGCTCCGGACCTATCCAAGGTAGAGACAACCCCAAGTTCCATAGTCAAAGAAGCATCTTGCGGCATACCGGAATCCGAATGGGTCTCAGCAGAGACCTGCAAATCAGCAGAAGTGGGCATCAGGGGCTGCAAAGGCTACTCACTGAGTACCGGTGGACTGGCAACTAGCTTAACGGAAAAGTCATCAGCAGTTTTGGACCTATGCGGTCTATCTTTACATTTTTCGGAAGATCGATAGTCGGACGGCTTATAAAAGCCATTTCGGAATACGGAGAACAAGAGCTAAAGAATTTAGCGAAAAGATAGCCCGACGACGAATGGTTCTAGTGTTAAGGCACAAAACTGACAGCGAGGGAAGTCGTGGTCTGGGCCTAAACAGGTGACGCAGTAAGAATGAAATCTCTGAAAAGTATTTGCTTTCCACAGGCAAGACAATTGTTAACCTTTTCTGACATTGGTTAGAGCAAGAAAAAAGGATCCCCAACGGGGTACTCAGCTTTAGAAGACTTCAGGTTTGAAACTCGAAAATTTCAGGAAGCGGCCAACCGGCACTTGCGAACTGCTTCGGGCTCCTTCTCGGGAAGAAAGACTGATGTAATGGCATCAGCTGCTTGTTTTATATCCCTGACATCATGGAAGCGGCAACCACATGCGACACAGAAATTCCAAGACTGTGATATTCGGGCTGACTGAGGGCTACCTGCAGGCCGATAACCCAAGTGTGATGACTGCAACAGTGAAACACGAACAACATCAAGAGATAAATACAGATATAAAATATAAAATGAAAATAAAAATGTGTTGTAACTGATTTCACAAAGTGCAAATTGAATAAAAGTACAGTTTTGTACCTACCATAAATGTAGATGTTCGAGGATCCACATTGCTGCAGTCCTAACTATTGGGGGTAGTCCGCTGTCCAGTACTAATGCGCATGACCCATATCCTCAGTCTTTTCTTGCCCCAGATGTCAGAAGACCCTAAAAAGACAAGGCCCAATATACCTGCACCAAAAATATGTACAATATATACAAAAATATCAGCATATAACCTCACCTACACAACCACCCCTAAACACAGAGGGGAAGGAGGTGGACTGCAGCAATGTGGATCCTCGAACATCTACATTTATGGTAGGTACAAAACTGTACTATGTTCTTCATTCCACATTGCTGCAGTCCTAACTATTGGGTAGAATCCCAAAGCAGAGGTAAGGGAGGCTGGCAAATCATAAAGAAGCAGGAGCTGACAACATGCCTTGCAAAATAGCTGTGGCAAAACCAGCCCTAGACTTAGAGTAGAGAGGAAGATGATAATGCTTAGAGAAAGTATGCACTGAACTCCAAGTAGCTGCCTCCAAAATATCCTTAGTTGCCACCCCTTAGAAATGCTGTTGAAGTGGCAGTAGCCCTAGTGGAATGAGGCCTAATCCCAGCTGGAATCTCCTTGCCATGATGGGAATAACAAAATGCAATGCAAAACCCAATCCACCTAGAAATAGTTTGTTTTGACACAGGCTTGCCCTGAACTCAAAGCAAAAGAAACAAACAACTGCTGAGACTGCCTAAAACCCTTAGTCCTGCTCAAATAATAACGCAATTGCCTGTGTACATCTAAAGTGTGCAAAATCTTTTCCCCTTTATTTTGGGGGTCCGCATAAAAGTAGGCAAATGAATAGTTTGGTTTAAAGCCACACTAGAAACCACCTTAGGCATAAAGGAAGGATTAGTACGTAATGATACCCTATCCTTATGGAAAATCAAAAGGCTCTACTGCCATAAGGGCCTGCAACTCAGACACCCTTCTTGCAGAAGTAATAGCCAACAGAAAAGCAGTCTTCCATGACAAGTATTTCAATTCAGCAGTAGCCGCAGGCTCAAAAGGTTGTAGAGTAAGTTTTTCCAACAAAATTGAGATCCCAAGCAGGAGTAGGAGCTCTACCTCCCCCTCTTATATTCTTTGCCCCTCTAAGAAACTGCTTGAACAAAGGATGCGAAAACAATGGTGGGTCACAATCATAGTGAGCTGAAATTGCTGCAGCATGAATCTTAATGGAAGAGAAGGACAAACCTTTGTCCAATAACTCAGTAAGATATTGAAGAGCCACACTCAAAGTAGGCTCAGAAATCTCCAAATTCTTTGCTGTACTCCAAAATAAAAATCTCTTCCATTTTTCTGCGTACACTTTCCTTGTACTAGGTCTTCTAGCTTCCATAATCACATTTAAAACTTGTTGAGGAAGTTGAGACCTGCCGTGTTTCAACACAGAATATGCCAGGCTGTTAGATGAAGAGAGTGAAGCTTGACATTGAGCAGATGACCGTCCTTCTGAGATAACAGATGTGGAATCAAAGGTAAAGGCCATGGAGGCTTTACCAGACTCCTTAGTAGTGGGTACCAGTGTTGCGAGGCCAATCTGGAGCTATTAAAATCATCCTTGGCTTGTCTTGTCTGACCTTTAAGAGCACCTTTGGAAGAAGAGGCAGAGGTGGAAAGGCATACACATGAAGATTTTTCCAACTGAAAGAAAGAGCATCCACTTTCCAAGCTGTGTGATGAAACCCCTTTGTGCAAAACTTTGGCAGCTGGTGGTTTAGTGGAGAAGCGAACAGATCTATGTCTGGAGTTCCCCATGACACTGTCAATTTCTGAAATACATGAAGATCCAGTTTCCACTCGTGGGGATCCATGATTTGTCTGCTTAACACATCTGCTAAGGAGTTCTGTGCTCCCGCAGAAACCTTGCCTGAAGAGTTAGTTGCAAGCTGAGCAGTCTCCCATAAAATCATTGCTTGCCTGCATAGACGATAAGAATGTTGTACCTCTTGTTTGTGGTTCTACCACATGACAGTTGTGTTGTCTGTTAGAATCAACACCTGCCCTGGAAGAAGTAACTCCTTGAAAGCCATTAATGCAAACTGGACTGCTAACATCTCCTTCATGTTGATATGTAGATGCTGTAGTCTGGCAGGCCACTTGTCTTGTATCCACTTTCCATTTAGATGAGCTCCCCAAGCAATGTCCGAGGCATCTGTCGTTAAAATCTGACTCGCCTCTGGCGGGTCACAGAGAGTCCCTTGTTTAGGTGACATTCCTGAGCCCACCACAAAAATTCTTTTTGAAGGCAAGGTATTATTTGAATGACAGTGTCCAAATCCTGGCAGTGCTGTGTCCATACATTTTGAGATACCATTGCAGCTTCCTCATATGCAGTTTGGCATTGGGAAGCACCAGAATACAAGATGCCATGAACCCTAATGCTTGAAGGACTGTCCTTGCAGTCAGCACGGACTGATGAGATAGTTGATGGAAGTAAAGGGATAGACTCTTTTGTTTGTCGGCCATCTGGGCTGCTGTATTCAGTCTCACACCCAGAAAGCACATGTCTTGAGAGGGTACTAGACTGGACTTTATTTCGTTCACAGAATACCCTAGGCATCTTAGCACTGCTATAACATATTCCAGATGCTGTAGAAGGTCTTCCTTTTCTTGAGCCAGAATCAGGCAGTCGTCCAAGTAAGGATAGATTTGAATTCCTTTTAGCCTGAAGTAAGCTATCACTGGAGCCAGAACCTTTGTGAATACTCTGGGCAGTAGATAAGCCAAAGGGCAATGCAGAGAACTGATAATGAGAATTTCCAGCTGCAGATACTTCCTGCAACTTAGTCTTATAGGCACATGAAGGTAAGCTTCCTTGAGATCTAAAGTTACCATCCAGTGATCTTAGAGGTAAAAGCTGTTGTAACGTCAACATCTTGAACTTGGGTATCACCAGATAAGTGTTGCGGATAGATAAAGACAAAATTAGTGTCCACGTGTTCCCCTTCTTTGGTTCTAGGAACAGGCGAGAATAAAATCCTAGGCCTTTCTGATACAGGGACTGGCTGAATGGCCCTATTAGGAGTAACAGAGAAATTTGCTTGTGAGCCTGTTTCCTTGTGGAGGAGGAACGTCTGGCATGCCTTTCAAAGGGGCAATGTATGGAAATAAAACCTGTAACCGTGGTGAATGATATCCAACACCCATCTGTCTTGAGTAATTAAATCCCAATTTTCTTTGAAAAGAGACAGTCTTCCTCCCAAAGGAGCTGCCAGACGAGAATCTACTGGCAGCTGAAAAGGCAGGTCATTGGGTCTGGAAAGGACTGACCCCTGCCCTCACCAGAAGTCTGAGCAGGTGAACTCCCTGTTCTAGGCCTAAAAGAACCTTGAGCTCTGCCCCTACCACGTCTAAACCTACCCCTAGACTGGGAATCATAAGCAGGATATGTCCATCCCTTAGTAGGCCAATTTCTACTAAACTTTGGTGGCTGCACCTGCAAAAATCTTTAACAGTTTGCATAGACTTAGCTTTGTCCTCCATTTTCTTTAAAACTGCTTCCACAGGCGAACCAAACAACACATCAGACTGTAAAGGAGCATCCAAAATCCTTGTCTTAACATGCTCAGCTAAATTCTGATCCCTCAACCAGGCATGCCTGCGAAGAACAGAACTAGTGGCAGCCACCGAGGAGGCCTGTACAGCATCAAAACCACATTGCAAAGAAAGCTTACCCACTTGTTCAGACACATGAACTAAATCCAGCAACTCTTTACACTCAATACCTAAAGCATCCACCTTAGATTTCAATTGTGAAAGGAGATAATTTTGATATTTTAGCATGTGAAACTGACAATTCAACGCCCTCATGGCTAAAGTGGAAGAAGTATACACTTTCTTTCCCCATCTATCCAAAGCCCTTGCCTCTTTATCAGTGGGAACAGGGTTTTTAACAACAGAGGCCTTAACACCTTTAGGTCCCTGAGAAACAGTTTCCGGGTCTGCCCTAGGACTCTTAAAAAGATACTTATGAGCTTCAGGCACCCTATAGTACCTATCAGGTTTAACAGGAGCAGGAGGCAAAGAATCAGGGTTCAGGGAAGCCTCTGCAAAAACATCTTCCACCACATTCAACACAGGAGGTATAGCTAAAGGCCTATGCTGGGGTAAAAACAAGAATTCCCCAAGCCTCTTCCTGGAATCAGAGTAATCTTGGCCTTCCCATTTAAAGTGATCCCTCATGGAATGCAGAGTTTCTGAAAATGAGAAATCCTCAGGAGGAGAAGCTGTAGGAGTGGAATCATCCACATCAGAATCAGAATAAGGAGGATACTCCTGCAAGTCTTCCGCAGAAGACTCAGAAGCCTCTGAACACTGTTCAAAACTCTCAAACTCAGGTTCCACCCTAGGCCTCTTATCAGGAGGGGGCATAGAACCTCTAATCATAGTAATCAAATCTTCTGCCATTTTAAGCATATGTTTCTTAGGCACAGAACCTGAAGTGCTAGGAGAAGCCCCCACTGAAGCTAAACTTGGCCTACCTCTCAAAGAAGTTTTGGAAACAGAAGGAGAGGCTCTAACTACCTTGGGAAGAGAGGGAAGAACAGTTACCTGAGAAGCCCCCTCAGCCTGGCCTACCTCCTGAGAAGGCACATCCTGTAACAGTAAAGTCTCTGCCTGAGACTCCAAAGAAACTCCTGGCAAAACCTCTGGCTCCACTGAGCCTTCTAAAGAACCGACATCCTGGACTGCCGGTTCATCAACTTTTGTCCTTGCGCTTTTAAGGGCGGCGGCCGGAGCATCCGGCGGCATTTTATAATTACAACGCTTCCCAAACACTAACCTGGCACAGTCTAACCGTCTCTTAATAGTGCGTTTGTTAAATCTAGCACAAGAGCGGCATCCAACAACGTCGTGCTCAGGCCCTAAACAAGGTATACACAAGGTATGGTAATCCCTATGAGGTATCTGTTTCCCACAAGAAATACAGTTATTCACTTTTTCTGACATCCGGTTAAATACTGAGGCAAGAAAAACAAAATGTTCCCCAGCCAACTTTGATTCGGTCTGAAACTCCGACTTCAGAAAATTTCAGAACGCCCCTGCACTCAAGAAACTGCTTCTGCATCGGACCATGCGGCAAAACAGTCTAATGCGCCCTGACCGGCGTCCATATACTTTGGTATTCGGGCCGACTGGACAGCGGACTACCCCCAATAGTTAGGACTGCAGCAATGTGGAATGAAGAACATCTGCAAAATGAAAGGGTCACATTTTTGGACTTAGTTATTTCACATACCTAACTTGTGATAAAGTTCTCTGCCTTCTAGACAGGATAAACAATATTAAGTAGGTGTGGAAGGAATTATAGTAGTGGTACAGATAAATCAATTTACACAAGTTTAATGAAAACAAAAAAAAAAAATCAAGACATCTCTCTGCTCCCGCTGAGTGAGCACTAAATGAATTTTCTGTGGTTCCTGTAATCTGCTGAGCTGAAACACTAAACAATGGAAGGTGAAACGCACAGTGTAAAATCCTGGTGTCTGTGTGGCACAAAGTTCAAGTATCAACCAGCTATATCAAATGCGTTGGAAAGTTCAATAACTCTGTTCAGAGATGTAAAATAATTCTTTTTATTCACGAAAAGTAAGCGCTTCCGCCCGGAGGCTTCTTCAGACTTAAACATAATGCATTTCCTTTCTAACATTTAAATAGCCCTCCATTTAATTTCATTGGTTAATTGCATAGCTTGGATTTATCACAACGAAATGAAATTAATGCAATGAGAATACTATGCAATACTGAGCAATGCGCAACTGTTATAAGATCTAACAAGAATAAACCATTAAAAACATATATATACAAACTATATGCTTCTATCTAAAAAATATATATACATATATATGTGTGTGTGCATAAATATAAAAACAACAAATATATGAATATATTATAAATATGACAAAACTATATGAATGGAAGTTTGCTAAAAACCTAGCTAAATGTCTGTATATTATTCTACAAACAAAACATACAAATATAAAAATCTCAGAAATGTTAGAAAGGAAATGCATTATGTTTAAGTCTGAAGAAGCCTCCGGGCGAAAGCGCTTACTTTTCGTGAATAAAAAGAATTATTTTACATCTCTGAACAGAGTTATTGAACTTTCCAACGCATTTGATATAGCTGGTTGATACTTGGACTTTGTGCCACACAGACACCAGGATTTTATGCAATTTGGTGTGTTACTTGTTGTTTTTACGCTGGTTCTGTGTTCCGGTGGCTGGGTGTGTATTTTTTGGATTACACTTTACGGTTTTTGTTTAACACACCGGCCTAAGGGAATGGCGGAGAGTCCTAATACAAATGCTATTATAGAACTTCCTTACAAGCCTGTGACTTTAAGGTACGAACGTTTTCATGCTTGCGTGACTGGTAGAGACAACCTACTTTTGGATTATGAACCGAACGTTGAATCGAATGATGGCGTTTCGAATAGTGAAAATGTTCTGAAGTTATCTGAAGACCTGGACACACTGGAAAATTATCTTTTGAGGCTAAAAAAAACTGCAGTTACAGAGACAATACTTTGAGGCATGTTTGGCGAAAAAGATTATACCCCGTGGATTACGGGTCTTGAAGATGCCTACGTCAGGTAATAGACTCCCTGACTTACTATATAAGTGGCAACAGCTCAATATTGAGCTTAGTTTTAACTACATGAGGTTACTCATTGACTTTAATTTACCAGAAGAAGAAGAACTTAGACTTAAAGTAAATAAACTGTTTGATAATATTAAATTTAAGTTTCCGGGTGACAACACGGACAGTAAAATTGAGAAAATTATTGACAATGTCTCAGTGATAGAGAGACGCATGTTAGATCAGAAGAACAACAAAATATTAAGGGACACAAGGGACTTTAAAAATTCTCATGTTTTCATCTGGCCCAGACAACGCATAAGTAATCAGAATGTTAATAATGTATCACAAAGCAGTTCAAATATGGCTGCTGTGAATGTAAATACTTCTGTTAATAATGTTAATGTTATGCATGATGCTGCTCGTGTTGACTCTGAGTTTCAAATGATTTATCAACGAATAGTACTAGTTCAGTAGTAACGAATGAACCTCTTTCCATTGAGAATGCTATTAACAATGCTACTAACAACAATAGAAGTTCATTAGGTAATCTAGAAGTAGATACGAGTTTAGTTGAAGCTGCAGACCTGAATGGCATTACTAACACTGTGTCTGTGAATACAGGAACTGTAGCCAGACCTAAATCAGGTTTTAGCAATGTGCCAGTGCCCACACAGTCCACGGTGGGCAGGGCAGTGCATACCCCTTTCCCCATAGCACAAGATCACTTTTTGGGGAGGAGGCGCTCAGCGAGCAGGGGCAGACAAAAAAGGAAAGTATCATACGAGGAATACCACGGCCCCACCTTGAAAAAGATGTGGGGGAAGACAAATCATTGATAGTTAATTTGTCCAGTAAGAATCTAACTGTTCATGAAATACAAGTTTTAAATAAAGGACTTAGTTATATTCCTACGAAAAGAAGTAATGTTGTTGATTCGATTATAGATGCTAAAATGTTTGTTAGGAGCATTCAACTGAAATTAGATTTTGGTGGCTCTAATAGTATGATGAATGGTCCTTGTTTTCGTACTAATAGTACATTCATTCCACAATTACATCCGATAGTGGAAGTTTTTTCTAGAAAATTGGAAAGTGATATTTATGATTATTTTGAAATAAGTAAAGGAATGAGATACAGAAATAACCTGAATTATGCACAGCGACAAGCCCTGAAAGATCTTAGGAATGACCAGAACTTGGTCATTAGGCCAGCCGATAAGGGCGGCCCCATTGTCCTTATGGATACAGATGAATATACTTCTATTATGTTAGAACTTTTGAGTGATACGAATTACTATGTCAGAATAGATATGACCACAGTATCAGACAAGGTGTTTCAGACATTTTATATGTTAGATCTACTCATGTCTTCCCTTATCACGAAGGAATTGTTTGATTATTTAAAGGTCAAGAATCCACTTATACCTATTATCCAAGGCTTACCGAAGGTCCATAAGTCACAAATTAGACCACCGATGAGACCAATAGTGGCAGGCCAAGGTTGGATTACCGAACCACTTTCTATTTTTACAGAATACCATTTAAGACCCTTGGTTGACACAAATAGAAACATATTGAGGGACAGCAAACAATTCTTGCTTGATTTATACTCATATATGAGTGGACAGGATGACAGTCTATCGTACATTTTAGTTACTTTAGATGTGGTCAGCTTGTTCACTGTAATTCCTAATGATTTAGGTATTGAGTATGTACAGGACTATTTAAGAAGTCATTCAGATTTCTCATCTGAGAAAATTGAATTGATATCTCTCTTCTTAGAGACTATCCTGATGAATAATGTTTTTATGTTTAATAATGACATCTTCCTACAAAGGGATGGCGTGGCTATGGGCACTTCTTGTGCCAATAGCTACGCCAACCTAGTCATGGCTTGGTGGGAAGAAAGTTTCCTATATAAGATGGGTTTGTTCTTGAGATATGTAGGTATATACCGGAGGTTTGTGGACGACCTCTTTTTGGTTTGGCTCGGTGATGTCAGTTCTTTGTTAGAATTTGTTGAGTTAATGAATAATTCTATGACATTTTTAAAGTTCACTTTGAATTTTTCAAGAGATGAAATTTCTTTCCTAGATGTAGGCATAAATAGACTTAGTAATGGGATGCTTAATACTTCTGTCCATAGAAAATTATGTTATAGAAACACACTCCATCATAGGAATAGTATGCACCCCAGTTTTGTATTTGATAATGTGGTGAAAGGACAGATTGTAAGAGCCTCCAGGCTTAATCCAACTAATGAAGGATATATGAATGAGTTGGATGGCTTAAGAGCTAAGTTGATAGAGAGAGGCTATAATAAGGAATTAATCAAACAGAGGGTTTCAGAAGTCAATAAACTAAGAAGTAATATAGCGAAGCCATATTTTTCTGAATTATCCACTCTCTCTGATATAAATAATACATCAATCACGCGTGAAATTAGGGCCCCTATGTTTTTTACAAAAGATGCCTCACATTTAAGAGAGCTTATGGCTAAGAATTGGGATATTTTGTTGTTGGATAATGACATCAAGCAGGTTGTGGGCCCCAAACCTCGGGTGTACTATAAAAACAAACCGAATCTTAAGAGAATATTATGTAAATCTAAGAGTATTACGGTAGGGAAAGATATGACTAGAGACAGTTCAAATACCTCACCATGTGGAAAGTGTAACCAATGTATGTATATAGATGAAGCTACTACTTTTATACATCCAACTACAAGACAAGTATTTAATTTCAACACTAATACAAATTGTAGTAGCAGGAATGTTGTGTATCTAGCCAGGTGTGAGGCGTGTCCTGCATTCTACATTGGAAAAACTAACAGATCCTTGAAGGAACGCATCAGAGAACACATCTACCATATCAGGCTAGGTTCTGATTTTAATGCACTAGCCAAACATCATAAAGATCTGGGTTCCACACATACCTTTAGGTTTAGTGTTATACATAAAATATATGTTAATCCGAGGGGGGGTGATATTATCAACTTCACCCTAGAATGTGAACTAAAATGGATCATAAGATGTAAAGCTGATCACACACCCGGATTGAATGACAAAACACAAATTAAGCCCATTTTAAGAAATAAGAAGCTTAAAAGGAAGACATAGTTTAGGTTTTTGTGGATGTTAATGCACAATAGGGTGTATGAGATTTTTTATATTTGTATGTCTTGTTTGTAGAATAATATACAGACATTTAGCTAGGTTTTTAGCAAACTTCCATTCATATAGTTTTGTCATATTTATAATATATTCATATATTTGTTATTTTTATATTTATGCACACACACATATATATGTATATATATTTTTTAGATAGAAGCATATAGTTTGTATATATATATATGTTTTTAATGGTTTATTCTTGTTAGATCTTATAACAGTTGCGCATTGCTCAGTATTGCATAGTATTCTCATTGCATTAATTTCATTTTGTTGTGATAAATCCAAGCTATGCAATTAACCAATGAAATTAAATGGAGGGCTATTTAAATGTTAGAAAGGAAATGCATTATGTTTAAGTCTGAAGAAGCCTTACTTTTCATGAATAAAAAGAACTATTTTACATCTCTGAACAGAGTTATTGAACTTTCCAACGCATTTGATATAGCTTGTTGATACCTGGACTTTGTGCCACACAGACACCAGGATTTTATGCAATTTGGTGTGTTACTTGTTGTTTTTACGCTGGTTCTGTGTTCCGGTGGCTGGGTGTGTATTTTTTGGATTACACAGTGTAAAATGGCAGCTATTCCCATGGCTGCTCCTAGCAGGTACAACAGCTAGCAACCACACGCTATATATACTAAATCCTTCTGATCACAATAAAAACGTTAAAATAGTTTTAACAATCACAGCAAATAAACTTTTCATAACTACCAAACACTGGTTAATACTTGGGAAAATTAGACAAAGAGAAAAGCAAATGTCATAAGAGACCAAATAATAGTAACAATATAATACTTGAGAATAAACCAGCAAGTAAAAAACAACTGAATATTAAGTCGATTAGATACCACAAAGTTCTCCAGTGATGCATGCAGCAAGCACTGGCTGCAAAGCAAACAACTCTAAGGAACATAATCTACATGATGTAAGACAGCAGTTCCTTTTCCTCACGAAGGAATCTAACCCAGAGTGCCATTTAACATTAGTATTTCGGGAAGGTTTTTACCTTCTTTGAGGCAAGGTACTCCATTCCTCTGGCTACTTGGTAGGCAAAGGATACCAAGTCCTTGAATGACAGCTGCTCATCAGGAATGTGCCCAGGATTGTAGCAATACTCCATCCCAGGGGGCCGCCGGGCACGCAGGAACTCCCGCAAGTTGCCTTTAGCTGCATACTCCACAATCACATATAAGGGACCTAAACAAAAACAAAAGTCATCATGACCTTACTAAAAATTTTAGAATATGCATATGTACAATTTGTTTCTTTACATGTCAGAATATCTAGAAAGCATCAAATCATAAGGCTTGCCATGTCTGACTCAAAAAAAAAAAAAAGCTTGTGTGATTTACTACACATGCTTTCATTTTACTTTTCAGACTGGCTGATGCAGAGTATTTCACATAACGGGTGACTGCTAACAGATTTTAGGGAGTTACCCGTTATGTGAAATACTCTGCATCAGCCACGGAGTTACCACTGTTGCACACAAGAGCAGCGGCGGTTAAACAAGGTTAAACTATTTGGGCCATCTAAATTCCACTCTTCCAATTTTCCCTTAAAACTACCTTCCTCGAGCTGTACTGCTGATCTAACCAGCATATCCTATAACTGAAAAGTTAATCTCTACTTGATTCCCAAGTAGACTATTCTCTATCTGTAAAGCCTAGCACTTACTCCTACAGTACTTGCACCTTGATAAAGCACTCTTATTATAGATAGTACCCCACCAGCCTAAAACCCACTTCCCCCGGAGTCCTTTGAAAGTCTCTTTATCTACTACTTCTAGTATGTCGAGGGATCAGTTGCTAGTGTCCTCTCCAGCTCAACTGGTGAACCTGGGAATATTGAGGCAATGTTACAACTGCCTCATGTACACAGACAATCCTCTCCTTCTCCCACAAAACACAAATACATGCGAGAGATGCAACTATACGGCCAAACTGGAGGCTGAGCTCTCTCAACATAGGACTGGCAAGACCAGACAGGAGGAGAAGGTAACCACACACAATACATACCCAGTCACACATGGTACCATCACAACTTCAAATCATACACATACTCACACAAAGACATACTCGGAGGCTCTGATCAAAATTTACCAAAACAGCAGAGGCCACCAAAGCAGACACCCAAACAACTACCACCTCACGACCCAACACATGCAACACATAGACCACACAGTCAGAGTGTCAAACAGTCACAGCCCTTAAGGCCAAACAAAATGCCAGACACACTTGTCATTGGTGATTCCATAGTCAGACACACTGACGTACACCTCACCAGACTGAGTAAAGAGAAGGTCACAGTAAGCTGCCTGTCAGGCGCTAGAATCCGCCACATAACGCAAGCACTCAGGTCTCTCAACAGCAGGTACAAGTACGACTCAGTCATTGTCCACGCTGGTGTCAACGACCTGAGACGTACCTCCTTGGACTACATGAAAAGGGACATCGAGGAGCTCTCTGATTATGTAGCCCAGGCAGGTATGACCCTGACCTTGAGCAGTATCCTACCTTCACCTAGAATGATGCCACAATACAGTGATAAGATGATCAGCTTTAATAATTGGCTTAAATTCTGGTGTCATTCAAAGGGGTCCAATGTCTGTCTGCCTGGGATGACATGCTGGACAAGCCAGGCTGCTTCGCAAGGGACGGCTTGCACCTGTCACCCCTGGGCTTCCGGATATTGGCAAAGGCTCTTGCCACCCCCATAGTGCCTTTTTAGGCAAGGCTCAAATTCTAAACCTACCACCCTAGAACACCAAAAGGAAAAAACTAAGGGTAATGCTGCTCAATGCCAGAAGTCTCAATCTCAAGATGCACGCACTCGAGGCCCTTCTCAATATGGAGAACATCGATGTCTGTGCTGTGACAGAAACCTGGTTCAAGGCTCCTGAGAGCACCCCAGCACTAACAGGTTTCACCTCATATCATGCGTTCCGGCCCCAAAATCCGGACAACACCAAAAAAGGAGGGGGGTCCATATTCATAAAGGACACCCACACCTCAAGGTTGGTGGCAACGCATGATGCATCGGAGACCATCCAGGTGCAATTAACCATAGGCAAGACTGCTCTGCAATTTGTAGCATGTTACAGGCCACCCTCTCAAACTCAGGAACCTCACATGGCCTTCCTGAAAACATTGGAGGGATAAATGTATCTCCAAACACCATCATACTAGGTGACTTTAACTACCCTAATATAGACTGGGAACACTACTCAAGCCCGAACACTCTAACCCAAAGATTCCTGGAGTTCATAAACTCAAATGCCATGGAACAACTAGTCACCATCCCCACAAGAGGAGAAAACATACTTGATCTCATCATCACGAACATGGGATCAAAATGTTCAACACCGAAGTATACCCCTCACTGGTGAGATCAGATCATAAACTAATCTCGCTGGAGGTCCTCATCCGCCCCACCTGAAACAAAAAGACCACAGTGAAAAACTTCTCAAAAAGCGATTTCACACTTCTGAAAACTAGTGTGGTCTCCTTTAAGGCCCCTGAGCCAGTGGTAAACATTACTCAAACCGCTGAATCACTTACAAATGCCTTCTACCAGCACCTACAGGACTGCATGGATCAGGCAATCCCAAACAAAACTAAGACTCTCTGTACCAAAGGCAAGCGTCCAGTCTGGTGGACCCCAGCCATAAACAAGCTCTACAACAAAAGGAGGAAGCTACTACAAGATAGAGCAAAATCCTTGAAAGGTAAGACACCTTTGATCATTATAAGTAAAAACTAAGAGCTCTCATAAAATCATCCAAGGCAAATTTTGAGAGAAAAATCGCCAAGGACTCTAAAGAGAATCATAAGGCCTTCTTTAGCTATGTTAGAAACCTAGGAGGAAACTCCCAGATATGCTCAGAATTAGTTCAAAATGATGTGAAAATTACTGAACCTACACACATTGCCAACATACTGGCTGACAGGTTCAGTGCAAACTTCTCCCCCTCCCCAAAAGGAGATATCTATTCCAGAGGATTGTAGCCCCCAAACATCTCCAACGCCCAGGTGAGAACTGCCCTCACTAAGGCAAAAACACAGCATCCATGGGACCGGATCGTGTCCCGCGCTGTGTGCTTCATGAACTCAATGAGGAATTAAACCCACAGTTAGGACAGCTGTTTAATCTTAGCCTCACCTCAGGATACGTACCCAAGGAGTGGCGCACGGCGACTGTGGTCCCACTTCATAAGGGCGGTGCCTCCACAGACCCTGGAAATTACCGCCCCATTAGCTTGACAAGCCTTATCTGCAAAGCCATGGAGAGGATCATAATGGAACTCATAAATAAAGACATAGGGAACTTGCAGACTTTGGATCCAACTCAGTTTGGCTTTGTCAAAGGCAGATCCTGCCTCTTAAACTTGGTTGACTTTTGAGACAGTCACCAAGGCCATTGATGAGGAAAGGCAGTCCATACAGCCTACCTCGACCTGGCAAAGGCCTTGACACAATACCCCACTCAGGTATCATCGAAAAACTCATCAGCTTGAATGTAAACCCATACATCACAAGATGGGTTGCAAACTGGCTAAGTGACAGAACCCACAGGGTCAGAGTTGCTGGAGCCATGTCAGACTCAAAGCCTGTCACAAGTGGTGTCCCACAGGGCTCAGTCCTGGGTCCACTCTTGTTCGGCATCTACTTTTCTGAAGTACAAGCAAACACAGGAGGGTTATGGCTGACAAAGTTTGCAGATGACTGCAAACTGGCCATAGTCGAAAACACATCTGACACAGATATCCTCCAGAAGGGCCTCACAGAAATGGATAACTGGTGCCAGAGCCATGGCCTGAAGTTAAACGCCAAAAATGCATAGTCATACCCTTTGGGAAAAACAAGGCTACCCCTAGCTACCATATAGGTGGGAATCCACTGAGCACAGAAAAGTCATCAGAGATCTGGGGACCCAGGTTGACAGTAGCCTTCGCTTGACACTCATGTTGCTAAAGTAGTTAGGAAAACCTTCTATATCACCCACCTGATCATGAAGGGATTCACATCTAGATCAAGGGAGGTCATCGTCCCCTGTACTCATCACTTATTAGACCTATGATTGAGTACAATGCCCGTTCGAATGTATCTGACCAGACACCTGCTGCAGCTTGAAAGGCCCCAAAAGTTCCTCACCAAAAGGATAAAGGGTCTCAAAAATATGTCTTATGCTACCCGACTGAAAGAACTCCAGCTCTATTCAGTCTCATACCGCTTGCTCAGAGGTGACCTGTGCCTGACATATAAGGCCATGTCAAACCCAGATTTGATGAATATGCTTCACCTCAAAAATCTAGATCCCTCAGAACCACAAGGGCGGAGACTTAAACCTTGACACGGTTATAAATAGAACGTGCTGGAGGGACAGATTCATCACCCAGAGACTCCCTATGCTGTGGAACAAAATCCCGGTACATGTGAGGCAGAGCACCTCTCTGGTCTTGTTCAAGAGGAATCTTGACCAATGGATGGGAGATTGCAGATATACCCCAGGGATTACTTCAGCGTCACTGCTTGACAGAGGCACAGCAAAATGATAGGCATAGTTTTTATTCAAACTAAAGGGGTGGCGAAAGCCACATAACTATGGGCTAGGCTTATAAATGCCCTTGGGCAGATAGCCTAGTATGAACCTATGAACCTATGAACCTATGAACCTATGTTCCTAAAGCTTAAGTATACAGGGAATGGGAGACTGAAAAATACAGATGTACATCTGTCAGCACCTAAAAGACAACAATGTTCTCAGAGGGAAGAATGATACGTTCATGGGGTGAAGCAGTTCAGTTGGGGTAATGATGTAAGCATACCACTGTCATGACCATCTATCACAACCATGTGTGTAATCAGATCTACTTTTACATTGCAAAACCCACACCACCAAACGTTATTTTCCAGAAATGAAATCAGCAAATACTGAAAATCCAGAAGGGACGATTTTTCTTAGGGCAAAAAAACACTTGCCAAAAACTTAACGTAATCACATTGGATGATGTTAAACCCACGTAGGTGGGGAGCTACACCACCCCAACTATACATACAAACTCTGGGATCATACTACAGTGGAGAAAAGGGCATATTTCCCCACCCTGGGCAAGTGTTTACTTGCCATGGGAAAAATCGGTCTGTCGGGATATTCAGTATTCGTTATTCTTGTCTCGGGAAAATAATTTCAGTGTTGTGGGTTTTGCGATAGAAAAGTAACCTACGCACACTAGGATGCATGCTGTCAACCAAACTACTTACAGTACAGATGTGTACACTCATCATAAATGTAGATGTTCAAGTGTATTCACTGTTGCAGTCATCACACATTTATATATATATATATATATATATATATATATATATATATATATATATATATATATCTATAGATACATACACACACACACACACACACACACACACACACACACACACACACACAAGGTTATACCTCCAACAAAAAAACAAATACACCAAACAGCTTTTAAGCATAGTAAAGGAGCATAGAGGTATAGCCAAAAGAAGTCAGGGGGCTGGAGGGAGGGTAACCAGGACTGCAACAGTGAATACACTCGAACATCTACATTTATGGTAAGAGTACACAACTGTACTATATTCTTCATGTTTCACTGTTGCAGTCATCCCATTTGGGTAGATTCCCAAAGTTAACGATGGGAGGAGGAATTTAGGTAGCATTAGGACCAGCTATAAGGCCCTGCAAGACTGCAGTGGCAAAGCCAGCTCTGGATTTAGAGAAGATTGGCAAATGGTAATGCTTGGTGAAGGTAAGTACAGAACTCCAGGTAGCAGCTTCTAGGATGCCTCTGGTAGGGACACCCCTGGGAAAGGCTGTAGAGGTAGATGCAGCCCTAGTTGAATGGGGTCTAATCCCCTGTGGGATAGATTTTCCATGGTGCTTACAGCAGAAATTAATGCAATGGCCTATCCATTTAGAAACTGTTTGCTTTGAAATAGCCTTCCCCTCTGCCCCTGCAGCAAATGCAACCAGCAGTTCAGATTTCCTTTGAGGTTTAGTCCTGTCCAAGTAAAATCTAAGTTGTCTGTGCACATCTAAGGAGTGCAGTATCCATTCCGCTTTGCTCTTTGGATTAGAAATGAAGGTTGGCAAATGAATGGATTAATTAAGAGCCACACTGGATACCACCTTGGGCATGAAGAAGGGACTGGTCCTGAGGGACACCCTGTCTGCATGAAAGATGATGAAAGGCTCCATTGCCATAAGGCCCTGTAATTCAGATACTCTTCCTGCTGAAGTGACTGCTAAAAGGAAAGCTGTTTTCCAAGAAAGGAATTTTAACTCTGCACTTGTAGCTGGCTCAAAAGGAGGCAGAGTGAGTTTTTCCAATACAAAGTTAAGGTCGCAGGCTGGAGTTGGGGCTCTTCTGGGTGATATTAAGTTTTTGGCCCCTCTGAGAAACTGTTTGAGCAGTGGGTGAGAAAATAGGGGTGGGTTCTGTGTTGTAATGAGCGGAAATGGCTGAGGCATGAATTTTGGAGGAGGAAAAGGTACGGCCCTTGTGAAGCATCTCAGTTAAGTATTGAAGAATTTGAGGTAAATTGGGTGCTGCTGTGGCCATCCCTTGAGTTTGGTTCCAGGCAGAGAATCTTTTCCACTTTTCAGCATAAGATTTTCTAGTACTAGGCCTCCTTGCCTCCAACATGACATCCAACACTTGTTTACTGAGGGATGGTAACGGAGACATTAGGTAATTAGCCAGGCTGCCAGGTTCAGGGTTTGAAGCTGGGCGTGCAGAATCTGGCTCTCCTGCTGAGACAACATGGTAGGGGTTTGAGGCAGGTGCCATGGGGCAAGCTGTGACGCACTGTGCAAGAGAGGGTACCAGTGTTGGCGTGGCCAGTCTGGTGCAATCAGTATCATCCTTGGTTTGTCCTGTTTGATCATTAGTAGCACTTTGGAGAGGAGAGGCAAAGGAGGAAAGGCATAAACTGATTTTTCCAGCTGAAGGACAGAGCATCCACTTTCCAAGCTTGTTTGTGGGGAGTCCTTATGCAGAACTTTTGTCCAATTGGTATTTCTGGCAGGAGGCAAACCGGTCTATGGCAGGCCTCTGCCTACCAAAGGAATTCTAACCATAGGCAAGGTATGATAGGAATCATTGCTTCTAGATCCCGAGAATGTTGACACCATAGGCTTTTTAGATACCACTGTAGTTTCCTCATATGCAGTCTTGCATATCGAATTAGTAGAATGCACGAGGCCATGAACCCCAAGGCTTGCAGTATTTGCCTTGCAGATAGCAGGGTTTTTGTGGCCACTAGTTTGAAGTAAGTTGTCAAATGAATTAGTTTTCTTCTGCAAGATTCCCTGACTGGGACGTGCAGGCAGGCTTCCTTTAAATCCAGTGTTGCCAACCAGGCATCTTTGCCCATCATGGGAACAACTGGTGAAGAGTTAGCATCTTGAATTTTGGAATCACCAAAAAGGTGTTTAGGATAGAAAGGTCCAGGAAAGGACACCATGAGTTGGCTTTTCTGGGTACCAGGAAAAGTCTTGAGTAGAAACCTTGTCCCTTTTCCTCTTCTGGTACAGTTTGAATAGCTTTTAATCTTAAGAGAAAGAGTTCCTAGTATTTTGCTTGCAGAGCAATTTTTACCCTAAAGGAGCTTGGACGTTTTAAAGTGGTCATTGAGACAGCTTACCACAGGGGGGAGTCTTACTACTTCCTGATTTGGAAGTGGGAGTCCCCCACTGCTTAGCCCTGTGCATACCCTGGGACTGAAGCCTGGTTGTTCTGCTGGTTCTGGGTTTGAACTGAAAAGGCCTGGAAGAGGCAGAAAAGGACCAATCTTTTGAGGGCCAATGCCTACTAAATCTTGGGAGGCTGCACTTGTAAGAAATCTTTAACAGTTTGCATAGATTTAGCTTTTTCCTCCATCTTTTTGAGAAAGTACAGTTGTGTACACTTACCATAAATGTAGATGTTCGAGTGTATTCACTGTTGCCGTCATTTGTGTTTTCTGCTTGCAGTAGCCCTCAGTCGGCCTGATTAACAAAGTCTTGGGTCCTGTGTCGGTTGTTGTCCCTTCCATGACGTCAGGTCATCAGAGGTATAAAACATGCAGCAGACGCCATTAAATCAGTTTTTCTTACCCCAGATGTCAGGTGCCCCCCTAATGGGAAGCAATTAAATCTATAATACAAGGATATACCAACAAAAAAGCAAATACACCAAAAAGCTTTGAGCATAGTAAGTGAGAGTAGAGATATAGCCAAAAGAAGAAAGGGGGCTGGAGGGAGGGTAACCAGGACTGCAACAGTGAATGCACTCGATATCTACATTTATGGTAAGTGTACACAACTGTACTATGTTCTTCGTGTTTCACTGTTGCAGTCATTACATTTGGGTAGATTCCCAAAGCTAAGGTTGGGAGGAGGAATTTAAATAGAATTAGGACCAGCTATAAGGCCCTGCAAGACTGTGGCAAAACCAGCTCTGGATTTAGAGAAAATTGGCAAATGATAATGCTTGGTGAAAGTATGTACACAACTCCAGGTAGCAGCTTCTAGGATGTCCCTTGTAGGGACATCCCTGAGAAAGGCTGTAGAGGTAGATGCAGCCCTGGTTGAATGGGGTCTGATGCCCTGTGGGATAGGTTTTCCATGGTTTTCCTTGTAGCAGAAATGAATGCAGTGGCCTATCCATTTTGAAATGGTTTGTTTTGAAATAGCTTTCCCCTCTGTCCCTGCAGCAAATGTCATCAGCAGTTGTTCAGATTTCCTTTGAGGTTTAGTCCTGTCCAAGTAGAATCTAAGTTGTCTGTGCACATCTAAGGAGTGCAGTATCCATTCCTTTTTGTTCTGTGGGTTAGGAAAGAAGGTAGGCAAATGAATGGACTGATTAAGAGCCACACTGGATACCACCTTGAGCAGGAGGGATTGGTTCTGAGGGACACCCTGTCCGCATGAAAGATGATGAAAGGCTCCACTGCCATAAGGGCCTGTAACTCAAGATATCCTTCTTGCAGAAGTGATTGCTAAAAGGAAAGCGGTTATCCAGGAAAGGAATTTTAAATCTGCAGTAGCAACTGGCTCGAAAGGAGAAAGAGTGAGTTTCTCCAAGACAAAGTTAAGGTCCCAGGCTGGAGTTGGAGCTCTCGTCAGTGGCCTTAAATTTGTGGACCCTCTGAGGAAATGCTTGAGCATTGGATGAGAGAACAGGGGAAGCTCTGTGCTATAATGAGCAGAAATGGCTGAGGCATGAATTTTGATGGGGGAAAAGGATAAGCCCTTATAAAGCATCTCAGTCAAATATTGTAGAATCTGAGGTAAATTGGGCACTGCTGCGCTCATTCCTTGAGACTGGTTCCAGGTACAAAATCTTTTCCATTTTGCAGTATAAGATTTTCTAGTACTAGGCCTCCTAGCCTTTAAAATGATACCCATCGCTGATTTACTGAGGGGGTGGTAAAGGAGAGATTAGGTAATTAGCCAGGCTGCTAGGTTCAGGGTTTGCAGCTGAGGGTGCAGAATCATGTTCTCCTGCTGAGACAACAGGGAAGGAGTCTGAGGCAGGTGCCATGGGGCCAAGCATGAAACACTGCACAGGAGGGGGTACCAGTGTTGGCGTGGCCAGTCTGGTGCAACTAAAATCGTCCTCGGCTGGAGGGCAGAGGAGGAAAGGAATAAACAGATAGGTTTTTCCAGCTGAAGGATAGAGCATCCACTTTCCAAGCTAGTTTGTGGGGAATCCTTGTGCAAAATGTGTCCAATTGATGGTTCTGGGGGAGGCAAACAAGTCTATATCTGGGATCCCACATTTGCTTGTCAACATGTTGAAAATTCTTGGTTCCAGTTTCCACTCGTGTGGGTCCATGAGGTTTCTGCTTAGTCCATCTGCCAGTTTATTTAGTTTTCCTGGCAGGAATTGAGCTTGTAGATTCAATTGGTAGCTCAAGGCTGTGTTCCACAATGCCATGGCTAGTCTGCAAAGGGGATAAGAGTGTGTACCCCCCTGCTTGTTTATGTACCACATGACCATGTTGTTGTCCATCTTTACCATTAGTTGTCCTGGAAGAATGTGGTCCTTGAAGGCCGTCAGAGCACTCTGTACAGCTAGCATTTCCTTTTGATTTTTGTGTAGGTGCATTTGACTTGGGTTCCATTTGCCCTGAATGCACTTCCCTGCCAGATGAGCCCCCCCATGCATAGTCTGATGCGTCTGTTAAGGTTTGGGTGGCAGGGGGTAGTGTGAATGGTAGTCCCTTGTTTTGGTGGCAGGCCTCTGCCCACCAAATGAACTCTAGGTGTAGGCAAGGTATGATAGGAATCATAGCTTCTAGATTCTGTGAATGTTGATACCATTGCAGTTTCTTCATATGCAGCCTTGCATATGGCATTAGAAGAATGCAGGAGGCCATGAACCCCAAGGCTTGCAGTATTTGCCTTGCAGATAACTGGATTTTTGTGGCCACTTGTTTGAAGTAGGTTGTCAAACGAGTTTGTTTCTCTGGCGTGAGGAAAGCCATCTGGGAAGTTGTATTCAAGCTTGCTCCCAAGAATATAATTTGTTGACAGGGTACCAGGTACAATTTCTTTTCGTTTATGGTGTACCCCAGACAGGTCAGTACCCTCTGAACAAAGGCCAGATGATTCAAAAGTATGTCCTGGCTTTCTGCCTGAATTAGACAATCTTCCAGGTATGGATATATTTGAATATTTCTTTGCCTGCAGAATGCAATGACTGGAGCTAGGCACTTTGTGAATACCCTGGGTGCAGTAGATAAGCCAAAGGGCAGTGCAAAGAACTGATAGTGCATGCAGCATGCTTTGAAGCGTGGGTATCTTCTGCAAGACTCCCTGATAGGGATGTGCAGGTATGCTTCTTTTAAGTCTAGTGTTGCCAACCATGCATCTTTGCCTAGCATAGGAAGCAGTCGAAGAGTCAGCATCTTGAATTTTGGAATCACCAGAAAGGTATTTAGAGTAGAAAGGTCCAGGATAGAACGCCATGTATTGTCTTTTCTGGGTACTAGAAAAAAGTCTTGAATAGAAACCTTGTCCCTTTTCCTCTTCTGGTACAACTGAATACCCCCATGCTTAAGAGAGAGAGTACTTGATTTTGAGCCTCTGCCCACTAATTTGGGGGTAGGTCTGGCCACCCGCTTGGTGTTGGTAAGGTGTGAAAGTGAAATCTGTATCCTTGGGACACTATTTAAAACCCATTTGTCATGGGTAATGAGTTCCCAGTTTTTGAGTTTCCACCTAAAGGAGCATTCAGTTGGGAAGTGCTTGGAAGTTTTAAAAGCAAGTCATTGAGACAGTTTTCCACAGGGGGGAGTCTTACTACTCACGGATTTGAGTGCGGAAACCCCCCACTGCTTAGTCTTGTGTGTCCCCGAGACTGAAACCTGGGGTTCTGCTGTCTGGGTTTGGCTTGAGAAGACCTGGAAGGGACTGGAAAGGACCAATTCTTAGAGGACCAGTGCCTACTAAATCTAGGAGGCTGAACTTGTAAGAAATCTTTAACAGTCTGCATAAATTTAGCTTTATCTTCCATATTTTTAAGAACTTCCTCCGCCTTGTTGCCAAACAGGCGGTCCTGATTTAAGGGAGCATCCAACAATTTAGCTTTAACATGATCAGGCAAAGATTGCTCCTTAAGCCAAGCATGCCTTCTGAGCACAGACCCAGTAACAGCAGCCCTGCAGAAGGCTTCTAATGAAACAAATCCAAATTGCAAAGTATGTTTTCCAACCTGTTCAGCAGAATGCATTAAATCCTGTAATTCTTTATTTTCCGCACAATCAAGAATCAACAATTTTCTGTTTAAGCAATCCAATAGCATGTTGCTGGTGAAACTGGCAGTTTAAAGCCCTAATGGCCAAGGTTGCAGAAGTGTAAACCTTCTTACCCCATCTATCCAGCGCCCTGGAGTCTCTATCAGAAGTAGCAGGATTTTTAGCAGCAGGAGCCTTAATACCCTTGGGTCCCTGTGACAGTCTCTGGATCCGCAATAGGATTTTTTTAAAAGGAACATGTGTGAAGCAGGAACCCTGTAATATCGGTCAGGTTTTCTGGGAGCAGGAGGCAAAGAATCAGGGGCCAAACTAGATTCCGAAAAAGCATCAATAATGTCTAGTACAGGAGGAATAGCTAAAGGCCTATGCTGTGGCAGGAGTAAGAAATCCCTAAGCCTCTTTTTTAAATCAGAAAAATCCTGGCTTTCCCAGCAGAAATGCTCTCAGTATGTAAGGTTTCACCAAAAGAAAAATCCTCTGGAGGGGAAGCAGAGGGAATAGAGTCCTCTGCATCAGAATCCTCATAAGTAGATAAGGGCAAATCCAGATCATCAGAAAAATCTGAATCCTGGTCAGAAGATTCATAAATAACTTCAGTCCTAGGTCTCTTAAAAGGGGAAGGTTGGCTTCCTCTGATTAGAGTTATAAGATCTTCAGCCATTCTTATTTGTTTTTTAGGCACAGAGGCCTGAGCATACAGCCTGGGAATCGTTTTTTTCAGACATGGTTCGAGATTTAGGCTTAAATGAAGAAGGAGGCGTCGGTTTAATATGCAAGTATGTAGCCCTGACTACACCCTCAGAAGCCAGTGCCTGCACAGTGGCTCCGGACCCATCCAAGGTAGAGACATCCGCGGGGTCCATAGTTGAAGCATCTCGCAGAATACCGGACTCCGAAATGGGTCTCCGTAGAAGCCTACAAATCAGAAGTAGCAGGTATCAGGGGCTGCTAAAGTGCCTCACTTAGTACTGGTGAACTGGCGACTGGCTTATAAGCATCATCAGCAGTTTTGGACCTCGGCAGCCTGTCTGTCTATTTTTGCATTTCTTCGAAATTCTGGTAGTTTGATGGCTGACGACATTTCTGGATAACTAAAGAGAACCAAAATATTTAGAGGCAAAAATATACAGATGACAGATAGTGCGCTGATTAAATAAAGCACAAAACAGACAGCAAGGTACGTCATGATCAGGGCCTAGGCAAGGAATACAGTACGAATGAAAATCTTTATGAGGTATTTGCTTTCCACAAGTAATGCAATTATTAACTTTTACTGACCTCGGTAAAGAGCAAGAAAAAGTTTCCCCAATGGGGTACTTGGCTTTAGTTGAAGACTTCGGTTCTGAAACGAAAATTTCAGGAGTTGGCCGACCGGCACTTGCGAACTGCTTCTGCTTCCGGCACCGCACGGCAAGAAAGACTGATGTAATGGCATCGGCTGCATGCTTTATACCCCTGACGACCTGATGTCATGGAAGATGAGACAGCAACCGACGCAGGACCCAAGACTTTCATAACCAGGACAACTGAGGGCTACTGCAAGCAGATAACCCAAATGTGATGACTGCAACAGTGAAACACGAAGAACATCCAGACACAAGCACCTTCAGTTATTACACAGTCAACTATACCCCCCCAATTTCCCAGCACAGACAAAATACTGATGATGACAACAATGACGACTCAATAGAATCAAGTGCTCTCATAACATTCACCCAGCTTTCAAAATCTTGATATACCTATATGATGAGCTACTCCCTAAGATGCACAGCTATACTCCCCCAAGACTAGTGCTAAAAACAATATATTCCCCTGGCTGGTTTGTTTGCGTCTTTCGGCTTTTCCCGGTTAGGGGTTGCCACAGCGGAACTCCGGTCCGCTAATGATTGGCAGTTGATTTTTACGTACCGGCTTGCCAGGCCTGACGCACAACCTTTAACAAAAGTACGCCCATTCACGCATGTCTCCACGCAGAAGACGCTCTAGCTGAGCATCGAACCGGACAGCGTCTTACTGTGAGGCAACAACGCTACCGCAACACCACCATCACGGGTCAATATATTCCCCTGGTACAAGTCATAAATCTTCATGTCATGAAACTGTACACTGTCACAACCATAATGTTATAAGGTCCTTCTGATCCATGCAACCTTAAATACAAAAATTAAAAAAAGCAAATAAAATTAATATAAATATATACAAAGCTTACAAAAAATTACAGTTGTGTACACTTACCATAAATGTAGACGTTAGAGTGTATTCACTGTTGCAGTCATCACACATTTGGGTTATCTGCTTGCAGTAGCCCTCATTCGGCCTGATTATCAAAGTCTTGGGTCCTGCGTCGGTTGCCGCCTCATCTTCCATGATGTCAGGTTGTCAGGGGTATAAAGCATGCAGCCGACGCCATTACATCAGTTTTTCATGCCCCAGATGTCAGGTGCTCCCCTAATGTGAAGCAATTAAATATATATATATATATATATATATATATATATATATATATATATATTTATATTACACACACACGCACACACACAAGGTTATACCTCCAACAAAGAAGCAAATACACCAAAAAGCTTTTAAGCATAGTGAAAAAGGAATAGAGGCATAGCCAGAAAAAGTTAGGGGACTGGAGGGAGGGCAACTAGGACTGCAACAGTGAATACACTCTAACATCTACATTTATGGCAAGTGTACACAACTGTACTATGTTCTTCGTGTTTCACTGTTGCAGTCATCACATTTGGGTAGATTCTTAATGCCAAGAATGGGAGGAGGAATTTAAATAGCATCAGGACCAGCTATAAGGCTCTGCAAGACTGCAGTAGCAAAACCAGCCTTGGATTTAGAGAAAATTGACAAATGGTAATGCTTGGTGAAAGTATGTACAGAACTCCAGGTGGCAGCTTCTAGGATGTCCCTGGTAGGGACACCTCTGAGAAAGGCTGTAGAAGTAGACGCAGCCTGGTAGAATGTGGTCTTATCACCTGTGGCATAGGTTTTCCATGGTGCTTATAGCAGAAATAAATGCAGTGGTATATCCATTTAGAGATGGTTTGCTTTGAAATGGCCTTCCCCCTCTGCCCCTGCAGCAAAGGCCACCAGCAGCTGCTCAGATTTCCTGAGAGGTTTAGTTCTGTCCAAGTAATATCTAAGTTGTCTGTGCACATCTAAGGAGTGCAGTATACGTTCCCCTTTGTTCTGTGGTTTAGAAGGTTGGCAAATGAATGGACTGATTAAGAGCCACACTGGATACTACCTTGGGCATGAAGGAGGGATTGGTCCGGAGGGACACCCTGTCCGCATGAAAGATAATGAAAGGCCCCACTGCCATAATGGCCTGTAATTCAGACACCCTTCTTGCTGAAGTGATGGCTAAAAGGAAGGCTGTTTTCCAAGAAAGGAATTTCAACTCTGCACTTGCAGCTGGCTCAAATGGAGGCAGAGTGAGTTTTTCCAATACAAAGTTAAGGTTCCAGGCTGGAGTTGGGGCTCTCCTAGGTGGTCTTAAATTCTTGGCCCCTCTGAGAAACTGCTTGAACAGTGGATGAGAGAAGAGAGGTCGTACTGTGTTGTAATGAGCTGAAATGGCTGAGGCATGAATTTTGATGGAGGAAAAGGAAAGACCCCTGTGAAGCTTCTCAGTTAAGTATTGAAGAATCTGAGGTAAATTGGGTGCTGCTGTGCCCATCACATGAACTTGGTTCCAGGAACAGAATCTTTTCCATTTTTCAGCATAAGATTCTCTAGTACTAGGTCTCCTTACCTCTAGAATGACATCCAACACTTGTTTATTGAGGGCTGGTAATGGAGAGCTCAGGTAATTAGTCAGGCTGACAGGCTGAGGGTTTGAAGATGAGGGTGAAGAATCTGGCCCTCCTGCTGGGACAGCAGGGTAGGGATCTGGGGCAGGTGCCATGGATCCAGCAGTGACACACTGCGCAAGAGGGGGTACCAGTGTTTACGTGGTCAATCTGGTGCAATCAGTATCATCCTTGGTTTGTCCTGTTTGATCTTTAGTAGTACCTTGGTGAGAAGACGCACAGGAGGAAAGGCACAAACTGATAAGATTTTTCTAGTTGAAGGACAGGGCATCCACTTTTCAAGCTTGTTTGTGGGGGAGTCCTTGTGCAGAATTTGTTCAACTGGTAGTTCTGGGGGGAGCCAAACAGTATTTGGGCTCCCCCGTTTGTTTATCAACATGTTGAATGTCTTTGGTTCCAGTTTCCACTTGTGTGGGTCCATGAGATTTCTGCTTAGATCGTCTGCCAGTGTGTTTAGGTTTCCGGGCAGGAATTGAGCCTGTAGGTGTGCTTGGTAGCTCAAGGCTGTGTTCCACAGAACCATGGCTAGTCTGCAGAGAGGGTATAAGTGGGTTACCCCCTGCTTATGTACCACATAACAGTGGTGTTGTCTAGCTTTACCATTAATTGTCCTGGAAGAATGTGGTCCTTGAAGGCTGTTAGAGCATTCTGTACAGCTAACATTTTTTTTGATTGATATGCAGGTGCATTTGACTTTGGTTCCATTTGCCCTGAATGCACTTCCCTGCCAAGTGAGCCCCCCATGCATAGTCTGATGCATCTGTTAGGGTTTGGGAGGAAGGGGGTAGAGTGAATGGCAGCCCCTTGTTTTGGTGGCAGGCCTCTGCCCACCAAAGGAATTCTAGTTGTAGGCAAGGTATGATAGGGAATCATTGCTTCTAGATCTTGACAATGTTGACACCATAGGCTTTTTAGATACCATTGTAGTTTCCTCATATGCAGTCTTGCATATGGAATTAGTAGAATGCAGGAGGCCATGAACTCCAAGGCTTGTAGCATTTGCCTTGCAGATAACAGGTTCTTTGTGGCTACTAGCTTGAAGCAAGTTGTCAAATGAATTTATTTCTCTGGCATGAGGAAAGCCATCTGGGAAGTTGTGTTCAAGCTTGCTCCCAGGAATACAATTTGATGACGGGATACAAGATGTGACTTCTTTTCATTTATGGTGTACTCCACACACGTTAGCACCTTTTGTACAAATGCCAGATGATTCAAAAGTATGTCCTGGCTTTCTGCCTGAATTAGACAATCATCCAGGTATGGGTAGATTTGAATTTTTCTTTGCCTGCAAAATGCAATGATAGGCACTAGACACTTTGCGAATACCCTGGGCACAGTAGATAAGCCAAAGGGCAGTGCAGAGAACTGATAGTGCATGTATTCTGCTTTGAAGCTTAGGTCTATCTTCTGCAAGATTCCCTGATTGGGATGTGCAGGTAGGCTTCCTTTAAATCCAGTGTTGCCAACCAGGCATCTTTGCCTATCATGGGAAGCAAATGGTGAAGAGTTAGCATCTTGAATTTTGGAATCACCAAAAAGGTGTTTAGGATAGCAAGGTCCAGGATAGGATGCCACGAGTTGCCTTTTCTGGGTACCAGGAAAAGTCTTGAGTAGAAACCTTGTCCCTTTTCCTCTTCTGGTACAGTCTGAATAGCCTTTAATCTTAAGAGAAAGAGTACTTGCTTTTGATCCTCTGCCCACTGATTTGGGGGTAGATCTGGCCAACCATTTAGGGTTGGCAACGTGTGGAACTGAAATCTGTACCCTGGGAAACTATATTTAAAACCCATTTGTCCTGGATGAGGAGTTCCCAATTTTTGGCCTGCAGAGCAATATTTCCCCTTAAAGGAGCAGTCAGTTGAGAAGTGCTTGGAAGTTTTAAAGTCAAGTCATTGAGACAGCTTTCCATAGGAGGGAGTCTTACTACTCCCTGATTTGGAAGTGGAAACCCCCCACTGCTTAGTCTTGTGTATACCCTTGGATTGAAACCTGGGGCTTCTGCTGGTTCTGGGTTTGGGTTGAGATGGCCTGGAAGAGGCAGGAAAGGACCAATTCTTAGAGGGCCAATGCCTACTAAATCTTGGAGGCTGAACTTGTAGGAAATCTTTAAGTTTGCATAGATTTAGCTTTTTCTCTCCATCTTTTTAAGAAAAACTTCTGCTTTGTTGCCAAACAGGTGGTCCTGATTTAAGGGAGCATCCAACAATTTAGCTTTAACATGATCTGGCAAAGATTGTTCCTTAAGCCAAGCATGCCTTCTAAGTACAGACCCAGTGACAGCAGCCCTGCAAGAGGCCTCTAAAGAATCAAACCCACATTGCAAAGTATGTTTTCCAACCTGTTCAGCAGAATGCATTAAATCCTCTAAATCTTTATTTTCAGCACAGTCAGGAATCAACATCATTTTCTGTTTATGTAATCAAATAATATGTTGCTGATACTTTTAACATATGAAACTGACAGTTTAAGGCCCTAATGGCCAAGGTTGCAAAAGTGTATACCTTCTTACCGCATCTATGCAGCGCCCTGAAGTCTCTATCAGAAGGGGTAGGATTTTTGGCAGTAATAGCTTTAATGCCCTTGGGTCCTTGTGAAATAGTCTCAGGATCCGCAGTAGGATTTTTAAAAAGGAACTTATGAGAATCAGGAACTCTAATATCAATCAGGTTTTCTGGGAGAAGGAGGCAAAGAATCAGGGGCCAAACTAGATTCTGAAAAGGCATCATCAACAATGCCTAGTACAAGAGGGATAGCTAAAGGCCTGTGTTGAGGCAAGAGTAAAAAGTCCCTAAGCCTCTTTTTTGAATCATAGTAATCTTGGCTTTCCCAGCAGAAATGCTCCCTAAGAGTATGCAAGGTTTCACCAAAAGAGAAATCCTCAGGAGGGGAAGGAGAGGGAATAGAGTCCTCAGCATCAGAATCCTCATAAGCAGATAAGGGTAAATCCAGGTCATCAGAAGAAACAGAAATTTCAGAATCCTGGTCAGAAGATTCATAAGCAAATTCAGTCATAGGTCCCTTAGAAGGGGATGGCTGGCTTCCCCTGATTAAAGTTATAAGGTCTTCAGCCATTCTTACTTGTTTTTTTAGGCATAGAGGCCTGAGCATGTGGCCTGGGCGTCTGTTTTCTAGGCATGGTTCGCGCTTTAGGCCTTAAAAGAAGAAGGTGGCGTTGGTTTAATATGCAAGTCCGTAGGCCTGAATACACCCTCAGAAGCCGGCACCTGCACAGCGGCTCCAGACCCATCCAAGGTAGAGAGATCCGCAGGTTCCACAGTTGAAGCATCTCACGGCATACTGGACTCTGAATGGGCCTCAGTAGAGGCCTGCGAATCAGAAGTAGCAGGTATCAGGGGCTGCAAAAGCGCCTCACTGAGTACAGGCGAACTGGCAACTGGCTTAGGAGAAGCGTCGTCAGCAGCTTTGGACCTAGGCGGCCTGTCTCTGTCTTTATCTTTGCATTTTTTCGGAATGTCAGTAGTCTGATGGCTTACCGACAACATATCTGGATAATTGAACCGGGAACCGAAATATTTAGAAGCATAAATATACTGACAACGGATAGCTTGTTGGTTAAATAAGACACAAAACTGTCTTGGTCAGGGCCCAGGCAAGGAATACAGTACGAATGAAAATCTTTATGAGGCATTTGCTTTCCAGAAGAAATACAATTACTAACTTTTACTGATATTGGTAAAGAGCAAGAAAAAGTTTCCCAAACGGGGTATTAGCTTTAGTTGAAGACTTTAGTTCTGAAACTCTAAAACGAAAATTTCAGGAGTCGGCCGACTGGCACTTGCGAACTGCTTCTGCTTCAGGCAGCACACGGCAAGAAACTGATGTAATGGCGTCGGCTGCATGCTTTATATCCCTGACGACCTGACATCATGGAAGATGAGACAGCAACAGACGTAGGACCTAAGACTTTGATAATCAGGCTGAATGAGGGCTACTGCAAGCAGATAACCCAAATGTGATAACCAACAGTGAAACACAAAGATCATCAACAAACTAAATTTGTAATTTTGAGCCTTTCAGGGTAGCAATCTCTCAAGTAACTTACACTTTCTCCCTGCTCCAATGATGAAACTCTCTTGTAAATCTTTAAAATGCATACATTTAACAATTTTAAAGTAGTCAACTATATTTGACAAAACTGTTATTTTTCCAACTATTCACCACCCCCCACCAAAGTCTGGCTCTGGACATTTAAAATAAATGGATGTAATAGGTTCATAGGTTCATACTAGGCTATCTGCCCAAGGGCATTTATAAGCCTAGCCCATAGTTATGTGGCTTTCGCCACCCCTTTAGTTTGAATAAAAACTATGCCTATCATTTTGCTGTGCCTCTGTCAAGCAGTGACACTGAAGTAATCCCTGGGGTATATCTGCAATCTCCCATCCATTGGTCAAGATTCCTCTTGAACAAGGCCAGAGAGGTGCTCTGCCTCACATGTACCGGGAGACAGGAAGCATTGCATCCCTATATAAAAGTAAGTTAACAAGCTACATAACATTTCCTATCGAGGACAAGGTTGTCACTGACAGTAATCAGTCCCATCACAATTCAGGTGAAATACAAGATGAACCTTTCTAAAATGTTCTCTGTCATACACGGTATATACATACACAGATGTATATATATATATATATATATATATATATATATATATATATATATATATATATATATGTGTGTGTGTGTGTGTGTGTGTGTATATGGCACCTGAAAGGTTTACACATACAAAGCTTTTCCAGTCATTTATGAATTAGAAAAATGAATACAGTGTGTGATGCATATTTATAAACATAACTGAGAATAAGTATCAAAGAATGAGCAGTGACATCTGCTATAGATCTTATGACTTAAACAGTCTTCACTGTAGCTAAGGTTACCAGCGATTATTATGTTTTTTGGACTGCCACTAACCAACCCTATATTATACAATTTACTGATATTTTCTTCCTGGCATATAAATGGTAGTTTTAAGTGAGGACATAAAATTCAAAAATACACAGAAAATGTTAGCATTAATTCTTACTTGTATATAAATATGTAAAAAAATATATATATATTTTGACAGCAATTAGTTATACAGGTCTTAAAACTGGCAGCAACCATGAACTGGATAAACTCAATGAGAAAAATGGGTGTCATATGTCACTTTTGCAGGACAGCCACTCCCCTGCACCCCCCCCCCCCCAAACACTAAAGCTGTGCATCACATCAATGGATTCTAGGTTTTGCAGGAAAAGTACAGTTGCATTAGCAAACTCACATTAACAGTTGTTTGAGTAGAATCACTGCTGAAACAGTATTCATAACGAATGGAAACTGGCCACAGTTAGACAGCCTGACTCTCAGAGCACTGAGCACCATGGCGTGGGCTGACTCCACAACCAAATGGGGATGCAGTGCATCCCCAATAACAGAGCTAACCCATAGCCTCTTCTAGTCTTTTTTTATATATACAAGTAAAGGGGAGAGGTGTGAAGGAAGCCCCCCCCCCCCCCCAACTCAGTCTTCTTTGGCTGAAAAGTCACAGAGAATTCAAAGCTTCTTGATTTTGTGCATTAGTCCCTGGCTCTCTAAAGCAAGTGCATTTTACAGTCATCCAGGTTAAAGTATCATCTTATCCAATTTCCTTCTTCCATCCACAGCCACAACACATGCATCTTGCAGGATCACTTGGGGGACCCAGCCTCCTGTGTTGGTAGGTAGGTGGAAGATAGCACTCACATGAACATCTGCTATTTACAGGTTGGTTGTAATGCGTTATGGTCGAAGACCATTAGTATGCAGGTTCTATATTTTCAGAGTTTATACTGCTTCCAAACCAAGAGTCTAATAATTTTTTAAATGCATCATATGCTGCAAAGAAGATTCTATTTATTGGTAACCTATTTCAAGATCTCACTAATGCTGTCTGATAAATTTGGCTCAAGTAGCAGTTTTACATTTTGGAATCAGGAATACATAATCTTTACCTCTAGACGATTTACATGATGGTTAACATTTCGATGTTTAACAATAACCAAAATTCTTAATCATGCACTGCATGATGTGCCAGACATAACTTGTGGGAGAGGGATGGTGAAAATGGCAGCCACATGCACTTTGACTTAACATTGGGATAGCCCTGTTGCAAACAGAGCTGACAAGTATGGGGTTACCACAGGCAACCCACATAACCAAGAATAAGTTACGGAATATAATTTAAGCCTCTTCAAATGTTCTTTACAATATAGATTTTGGTGTTCAGTAACATGACTTGGTGAACTTCTTTTGAAGATTTTCCAGTAATGTTAGACTCCCTTTGAAATATGAACAAAACAGAGTTAAATTCAATAATTGGTCTTACACAGCTGTAAATAATTTAACAAGAACCTTCTCTGAACTAGTGCCAACATTTAATAGTACCATACCTCACACTGCCTTTAACTTGACTGCACAAGCGTTATTCTTAAAATCCAGATTGCATGTTCTGCAGAAATGCAAGTCATTACACTCTCAATCTCATAAAATCTGCATCAAAGTTGAATTTGTTTATAGGTCTGGATGGACGAAATTAAAAAAAAAATTACCACTCTTTTCATAAATTATTTATACATTATCCCTCAACCGTTGGTATAGCTTATGGACGTAGGAGTTGAACTTAATATAGTCAATGCCACTAGATAAAAATAAACCTAATTTCATAGTCTGCATACTTGAACATACAGTATGTATTATTAGCTAAAAAGACTATACAAAATTGAATAATGGGGCCAAGAGAGAGCCCTGAGGGACACTAGGAACTATTTCAGACCAACTATAAAGCAGTTCAATTTAACACGTTTCCCGTCACTAAGCCAACTCTTTAGCCAATAAATAACATATGGTGGCACAGTGGCACAACGGACAGCGGTGTCACCTCATAGCAAGAGGTGACCCAGTTTGATTCTCAGCAAGGGTGTCTTCTGTGCAGAGTCTGCATGTCCTTCCTGTATTAGCATGGGTTTCTTTTGGGTGCTCTGGCTTTCTCTCACATTCCAAAGCCTTGTAGTAGGTGGACTGGACACACTAAATTGGCCATTGCTGTGAAATGTGTATGTGAGTGTACGGTATGGAAGAACTACTACTGCAGGGCAAGCCACCCGGTGGTGTAAATCTTGGCTCTAGATGATTATCACTGTTCAAATGACCCCCACTCCCACCCCATGTGCAAAAAGTGGAAAAAGGGATTGTGGATGGATGGATGGATTAACCTCCATTTTACAATCACTGTACTACATTCTTCATATGGATCACTGATGCAGCAACATTCATGACCACTGGGAAAAGACCCAAAACAGTACCAACTCTGGGAGATGAAAGAAGCAATTCCTGTAAAGCCAACATTTTAATTTATTGCATGGAGGGAATATTAATTGGAAGGTACTATTTTAGAGCAGGTTAAAACACATGACAGTAAGACTTTTAAAAATGAACAGTCTCTTTATACAACAATTTAAAGCATGGAACACGGACACCTGCTGGACTAAATGCTGAATTTAACTGGAAATTTTTATTGTGAAATTTTATGTATGATTTGACTGGATTCTTTTTAATTCATGCAAACTGTTAATAGTATTTAATAGGATGTAAAATTGGTAGTTGCTGACTCCTTGAAGGTCTGTGTGCCGAGGCTCTAGAGCTACTACTTATTACACAAGCTTTTGAATTACTGGCTGTGTGTTGATGTATTTTAAGAGAAGACCCTGCAGGAATGCAGTTTCAATTTGTGCTCTGCATTGAGATTGCATTTACAGTTTAAAATGTTCCGTAAATGTGCAGATGGAGAACCAAATGGTTGCTGCACAAATACACAGAGCAGACATGTTTAAAGGCGGCTGCTGAAGAAGCTAGCAGCAGCTCTGGTGGGGGTATGCTGTCCCTGTAAGTTTTTTTTTCCACGTCTCTCATTTCAAAACAAAACTGTAAGCACAAAAGGGGGATCTGATTCTAAGACTGATCCCGTCCCTGTGGAATACTGTGAATGGTTCTTTACACATCACAGCAAGGCTATTTTATTATTGCTTTTTCAATGGAGCAGAGAATGCTTGCTCAAATGGCTCTTGGGTCAGCTTCTCCAGGATGAAGCAGATGTCCCAAGGTACAGGAACAGCACTCTGAATGACAGATGTGATTACCTGGTTAAAAAAACGACTTTACTACAAGGTGACTAGTGAAAGGTAGGTTGTAGTGGGAGGCATAGTGAAAACGGCAGTCACATGCACTTTGACTTAAAAGTGGGATAGCCCTGCTGCAAACAGAGCTGACAAGTACGGGTTACTAGAGATAACCCTATTAAAGCAGGATCATAGCTCTTCTTACATGTCGGACAAAGAACCATCTACATTTTACCAAGTGCAACTGCCTTACATTTCTTTTCCATGGCCTCCTCTGTATTTCTGAGCACATCCCACTTTGAGTGGAATGAGTGTCAGATCATTTAACTGCACCAGTCAAATACCCTGCAGGTTTGAGTGTACCAGGGTACTGAACTTCTGCATAAGCTGGCCTACTGTCAGAAGTCAGCTTAGAGTGGCTCTTAAATAGCTGCATGAAACAAGTCAGTCAGTTTTGTCTGGGCCAGTAAGGGGCCAACAGAATTATCCTTGGTCTCTTTCTCTCTCCCCCCTCACCTGAAGCAACCTCCTTGTCAGGATGAGTTGGAGAATACGAATGCAGAAAAACACTTCCACTGAAATGAAAAAAATTACTGCCCATGCAAAGCACAATCACACAGAAAAGACCCCAAGGGCAAAAAAACAAGAAATTAACAAAAAGTCCCAACAAAAGGTCAGGCCGCGATGAACTTTAATGGCTGATAAATCCAATCCAATAACGAAGCGCTTTCGCCACCAATGTGGCTTCTTCAGAGTCATTGGAACAAACAAATACCTTAGTTTAAATAAACAAATACATCAAATTGAACCAATCAAAACAAAGCTGTTAAAAACGTTATGGTCCAACCTCACCATGTTTTACAAATATTTTGGAATATAAAACACTGATAAAAATAAAAATAACTAATGACTAATAAAAAATGCATGCACCATCCTTATTCCCATTTTAAATTTTTAGAAACAAAGCATATCATTATTGAACAAATATATAAAAAAAAAATATATATATATATATATATATATATATATATATATATATATATATACACACACACACACACACACACACACACATATATATATGTAAAACCTTGTATCTAATGTGTGTGAATACAAGTGAATTTGTTTGTAAATTATTTACAAAATTTGTTACAAACCCCAATCGTCAGGGAACACTGAAGGAACTCTATGCCCTAACAACCAAGGACCTAGGTTTCCCCTAAACTATATAGGATCTCTGCTTCAAAACAGACATAAAAGAGATGCCCTCATTTAGTCCAGGTGTATGTGTGGTGTTTAACCTTAGTTGCCGCTTGTATTCCTTATTTTCAACTAAAAGTACTGCCCATGCACTCTTGTATGAGAGTCTTGTGCAGAAAAGGGGAGTTGGTGATTTTCTGTGGATGCAAACAGTTCTATATCTAGTATCCCCAATGTCTTCATAAGGTTTCCAAGGCAGATGTCACCTACGGATGCAAATCAAAATTCTGCTTAGGGTGTTTGCTGTCTGGCTGAGGTCCAAGGAGATGTCACCCTGGAACTTTCATGTGACTGTCATAAGCTCTCAAGCTTGTATTCTTAACTTGCAGAGAGGGTACTACTGTATGTCCCAAAGTTGTTTGCACATCACAGAAAGCAAAACTGTATACTTAAACTTACCATAACAGCAGATGTTCGAATGATTACTACTTAAGTAGCCTTAGCCATATGGATAATATCTTGCATAGGATATAACAGCTTTCCAGCTTCCAAAACTTAAGGGCACCTTCTACAAAATCCAGACCTACAGCTGGATAAAATCATCGGTCTGGGTGCCAAGCCCTTCAGAGCTTTCATTCCAACTGAAAGAGATGGGCTAGTGTCCAAAAAAGGTCAATAATGGGTAAATAAATGAACATCCTCACCCTTGCAAACAAAAGCCATACAAAAATAAGGTGGGGTGGAGGAAGGGAGAGAGTGGCTACTACAGCAGTGATCATTTGAACACCTGCTTTCATGTTAAGTTCACTTAAACTGCACTATGTTCTTCAAACTAGCCTGATGAGCTGGTTCAAATAGAGCAAGAGTTAATTTATCCAAATCAAATTTAAGATCCCAAGGAGGAGCCACCTGTTTTTATAGGTGAACATGTATACAGAAACCCTTTTAAAAATATTTTTTCATGGGAAAACACTGAAAGACGGGGGATCCATAGGCAGTCTAACTGGTAGACATATGAACTTTGACAGAGAAGTAAGAAAGACCATGGGATAGTAACTCAAGAAACACTGTAGAGTAAGAGAAATGCTAGTCTTATAAGGATCTTGGTTCTTAGTATGGCACCAGATACAAAATCTTCTCCATTTGCTAATATATGATTTTCTGGTAACAGGTTTCTTTGCTTCTTTAATACTTGGGGCACATCCTCAGAATATAGGTGCATATAAGGCATTAATACTTATCTAGACAGTTAGTAAGCTGGGGTGTATAAAAAAATACGCTCACTGCGTGAGAAGGTCCAGTGAGAGAGGAATCTTGTGGTAGCTCTCCTAGGCAATTTCCAAAAGAAGTGAACTGCTGTTGCTTGGGCCTGAAGGGGGTCCTTCTGAATCTTCAGAATAGGATCATAGGTGTTTACTAGGCCAATGATCACAAGGGCCTTTTTAAGCCTAGCCATCCATCCCAAATCTCTGACAAGCTCTGATACCCTTGTTAAGTGTAAGCAGGGGCCAGGGAGATTAACCATTTACAGGTTTGCCTGCGTCTATTAGAGAGACAGGTGCCAAACCAGGGATGAATTTCCTATTCCCCATCCAACTGTCCAAGTTGCACTTTTGGATTAGGGAGGAACTCTGCCTCACTTGGATGGGGAGCCTGTTCCATAGATGGGGTAGTCTCTGGGATATTCCCCTCTCTCTCCAGCAGGTCCTATTTTACATCATAGGCAAAGTTCAACTCTTTAGAGCAGGTAATTCTGGTGCCGTTTGTTTTGTGGATATGCAAGAGGTCCAGAGTGGGGTTTGATAATGCCCTGTATGCCAGGCACAGATCTCACCTCAAAAGCCTGTAGGAGACTGACTACAGGGATAGGGTCTTGAGGCAGTCTGCACAGGACATTTTACTTACTTCCTGTATTCTTTTAGTGAGGAACCTCTGTGGATGTGCCAGTTGTTGGATATGCCTGGTTATGCACATACCAATGGGGGCACTGTGCTCAATGATAGGCCTGACTCATGCTGAATACAGTGGAACAATGACTTCCTTGGACTTGGATGCCTTACCTTTGTTTATAAGTTGTGCAACACAGAATGATTTCATCACTACTGTAGACACATGGTGGTCAAAGGCTAGATTACTATCTATATGTGTCCCTAAGTCCCCGACTACTGGGTCAACTCTAAGGGGTGTGTTTGTCAATATGACAGTTAGAATAACCTGGATAACAGCAGAAAGGGTGGAAAGGCATACAGGAACATTCCCATCCAAGGAAATAAGAATTAATTAATTTTTCCAGGTTTGCTTGGAAACAGTCCTGGAGCAAAATTTTGATAGATTTATTCACCTTCATTCATAAACTACTTCCCCAGAGCTGAATCTTATCTTAGCAGTCCTCCTGATTCAGTTTCACTTTGTGAGGGTCTGTCCTGGTCCTGGCTCAGCTCGTCTGTTACACCATGCAAGATGCATGTAGACTTAGATTGTGCTGAATAGCTATTATCCCAAGCTACTATGGCTAATCCACACAGAGGGCAGTATCTGGATCCCACCTGTTTGCCTACGTAATACATCACGTCAGTGCTGTCTGTAATCACTTGCACTGGTTCTGGGGATCACAGTTGATTGAGAGAGCAGAGTGCATTTATAATTGCCAACAATGTGTTTTGTTCTTTTCTGATGCAAACACCCCTATACATTTATCCCAAAGACGGAGCTTTCCATGTAAAGTCCAAGGCATCTGTTGTTACACACTGCAGTGGAAATGGAAGAGAGAGAATGGGAGACCTGGACTCAAATAAGACTGGTCTCTCCACCAAAGCAGTTCCCTCTCTGCAAATCCCAAAACTGGTATCTGTAGAGTCAGACGGAGTTGATGTTGAAACTATACAGATTTAGGTCCCACTGAATCTTTTATCGTGTCAAGTCTGGCAAGAGGAATCATGAAAATCATAGATGTCATGAATCCTAGTATCCTGAGAAAGTTCCTTGCTGAAGTCCTGGCCTGAGTGGAAAAACTCAAGAAAATCAACTTAGATGCAGATTTTTTTTTCCTGTGGAAGAAAATCTTTCTTACCTGAGGTACCTAGATGACACCCCAGGAATACAATACTGTGGGAAGGAGTCAAATGAGGCTTTTGAACATCTTCATGGAAACCCAGTCTGAGGACAGATTCCTGACACTTTGAAAAGAAATTATACATGAACCAAAACCACCGATAAACCGCAAGCAAACATAAAATAAGGTTCGCGGAACCTTTCTTAATGGCCCCATTCAGCCCTCCTCACTGTTTGGGCCCAAAGTTAAAAGCACACTGGCCAGATGTGAACAGGACGGTAAGACCCTTTCTGCCGTAGGTGTCTGTTATTCTTCCCCTCAATATGCTTTCTCCCGAAACCAAGAGTGGGAAGATATGGTTCAAGAAATCTCAGGGTCCTTTCCGTGACACACAGGTCGAGTTCTCCCCCAGAGGCAGAGGGGAAGACTCTCTTTTCGGGGCAGAGGGGGACCGCGTAACCAGGATTCCAAGGATTCTTTCCCTGGTCAATCCTACCAGTGCTCCTGAAGAATGGCCCAACTCCTTTCCTCTGGAGGTGATTGGGGGACGTTTCTCCTTGTACCCTTCTGCCTGGCTAACCATCACCACCGATTCTTGGGTACAAAGGATTATAACCAGAGGTTATCATATCCCCTTCGATCTTTGTCCCGTCCCATCAAAAAATCTTCCCGATGTTCCACCCAGTCAAAGGGAAGCAGCAGCACTAGAGAAAAGCTGCTAAGAAAGAGAGTCATCCAAATAGTCCCTCCAGACCAGATAGGATCCGGATTCTACTCTACTATTTTTGGTGCCAAAGAAAACTGGGGACTGGAGACCAATTTGGATCTCAGTGTATTGAACAAGTTTGTGAGTGTACAAAAATTCCAGATGGTCACAATACAGTCTATCCTCCCACTTTTGGAAAAAGATGACTGGATGTGCTCTATAGATCTTCAAGATGCGTACTACTACATAAAGGTGGAAGGTCCATCAAGAAGATTTCTGCACTTCTGTGCGGGAACCAGTCACTACCAGTTCAGAGTACTGCCCTTTGGACTCTCTACAGCCCCCAGAGTGCTCACAAAGTGCATGGCAGTTGTTACAGCTCACTCGCAACTTCAAGGATTCCAGGTGTTTCTATACCTAGACTGGCTCATTTACGCCCCCACCAGGCATCTACTGAAAAAAGCCCTGGCATACTCTCTCCTCGCTGCTCAAAGGCTAAGCATAACCATAAACTGGCAGAAACCAATCTCACCCCATCTCAGTCAACAGAATTCATAGGGGTTATCTTGGACACAAAAAACTGCAGAGCTGCTATTCCACAGCACAGAATTTTAAGGACAAGGCAACAACTAATTCCAATCCTTTCAAAGGAAAAATCCACGGCTCACTCGGTTCTACAGCTGTTGGATTCCATGGCCACCTCCATCACCATTGCTCCCCTAAGCCAGGTTTCACATGAGGCTTCTACAATGGCTACTGCTCACCCAATGGTATCCCTTTCAGCATCCTCTTTCAACCATGATTCGAGTAACCCACAGGTGCAAACAGGATTTAAATTGGTGGATGACACACAATCTCTCACAATGGTCTCACCCGTTCTCCCCCCAGCAACCCAAGGCCAGAGTGACCACGGATGCCTCCCTGATGGGGTGGGGTGGGGGCTATGTCAGGGACAGACAGTTCAAGGCACTTGGTCCCAACTGGAGGCCCATCTGCATATAAATGTTCTAGAGCTGAGGGCGGTGCTTCTGGCTTTGCAAGCATTCCATCCCCTGCTGCCGTCTGAGACCATTGCGATTCAATCAGACAACATGGCGGTGGTCTGGTACATCAACAAGCAAGGTGGAACCAAATCTTACCCCCTTTGTCAAGAGGCCATGAGGATATGGCAATGGGCGATGGCTACCAACAGTTTTCTTCTAGCAACGCACATTCCCAGGAGTTCCAACGTGATAGCAGACAGACTCAGCAGGTGCATTCTTCAACCTCACAAGTGGTCCCTGAATCCCTTGATAGCGACGGAGATCTTTCACCGCTGGGGCCGTCCTTGCTGCGACCTCTTTGCATCCCGACCAACTAAAAATGCAGCAACTACTTCGCCCTGATTCCCCCTCTGGGACAGTCACCCAGGGACGCTCTAGTTCACGATTGGCCCTCGGGTCTTCTCTACGCATTTCTGCCCTTTCCTCTCATTCCCCAGTTTCTGAAGAAAGCCCGGCAGTTGAAGAGCAAGGTAATCTTCATAGCACCATATTAGCCTCGACAGATTTGATTCCCATTCCTTTGGCCTCACCTACTAGATCGAACATGGATTCTCCATCCAATCCCGGAGTTGATCTCACACCCACAGAACCTGATTCATCCCAACCTGAACAGCCTGAAGCTAACTGCTTGGCTACTCCAATTCCCTTGATTGCCAGGCAGAATGATCTTTCTTTACCAGTACGTGATATTCTCATTGCTTCTCATAAGTCTTCCACTAGAATTACTTATCTGAGCAAGTGGAAAAGATTTACCTGTTGGCTGAAAGATAAACAAGTAGACCCCTTTTCAGCACCAGTGTCGATAATACTAGACTATCAGGCCGACCTGTTTCAATCGGGTCTATCGGCCTCTATCATTAGAGTTCATATGGCTGCAATTTCTAATTTTCATGAGGGTGCCTAAGATTCCTCTCATGTCCCATAAGTTGTGCAAGACCTTCATAAAAGGTGTGAATCATCTGAAGCCACCTTTTAGAGAACCTATTCAACCATGGGATGTATTAGTTCTACAAGATCTGACAATGGCACCTTTCGAACCAGCCTCTTCTTGCGACCTCAAGTATTTGTCATGGAAAACCTTGTTTTTGGTCACTATTACTTCTCCCAGACATATTTCTGAACTTCAAGCTTTATGTATCAAGAGTCCACACTTGATTTTTCATAGAGATAGAGGTGTCTCTGAGAACTAGTCCGTCATTTCTGCCTAAAGTGATCTCTGAAATGCCCATTAATCAAGCCATTGAATTGCCAGTTTTCTTTCCCAACCATTCAAACAGAGGAGAGCATTGCCTACATACCCTAGATATACACAGGCAAATTCGTTTTTACTTAAACAGGCCTAAACCCTTTCGTAAATCTGACCAGTTATTTTTGGCCTTTTCTGGATCTAGATTAGGATCTGCTGTTGCTAAGGTCACATTACCTAGATGGCTGAAGGACTGTGTGACCTTTATTTACATACAACGTAATATCTCGTTGCCTACTACCACGAAAGCTCAATTCAACAAGATTGGTGGCAACTTCTGCTGCCTTCCATGCCAGAGCTTCTTTACATGACATCTGTGCAGCTGCAACTTGGACTATGCCTCATACCTTCATCAATCATTACAAATTGGATTTGGCCTCCAGGGGGGAAGAGCATCTTTCGGTTCTATGGTGCTCAGGAATGTCCCTCCATGAGAGCCTCCCAGGAAGAGAAGTAGCTGGGGACTCTGTCCCATGCATAATGAATGAATGAGGATTAACAACATCAGATAAAGAAGTTGTCTCTTACCCTAACGTTCCATCTGCATTGTTGATCCTCGTTCAGTCATTACGACTCTCCCTCCTTCCCCCTCCTGTGGTTTCTAGTGGATCTCACCATCCGGTTCTCTTAAGTTATTTGACAAGAGGTAGCCTCTACCTTCTTTAACTTGCAAACTCAATCTGAGGTAACAGGGAGAGGGGAATTGTGGGTAAGAGTTTAGCTCGAGAGTTTGAAGCTGACGCGAGCTTGGAAAATGGCCGGCTCGGTTCTGAGCTCGGAACAGATACCCATGCGCAATGACTGAACGAGGATCAACAATACAGATGGAACGTTATGGTAAGACATAACTTCTTTTTACTTGAGACACAGACACAATGTGTACTTGGAGAAAAAAAAATTTCCTCAGTAGAATGAAAACTGGCAATAGCACTCCTCACATTCTCAAATGAAGCAAACAAAAACTTTAATATGTGAGCTTGAAAATTAAAAATCCTAACAGTAAGTGTGGCAGAAGAATACACTCTTTCCCAACTCTAGGAAAAGCTTTCCCATCCTTATAAATGAGGAAAGGAGCAGAATTTTCTAAATGTTCAGCTGCAGAAAGATTTGTCAAGGAAATCACTGCAGGGTCAGTTCAAGGATTAGAAAAAAATGGTAAGACTGAGGAACTTTATATAATCTGTGTTCTCTGGGCCTGCAGGCTTGCTGGCAGGCATTTTGCAGGCTGTTATAAATAAAACATTCTCCAAAGCTGGAAGAACAGAAGCAGCACAGCAGGTTGAGGACGTGCCAGTTGCAATAAATCATAAAAGTTTAGGAAACTGGAATGTCATCATGTTCCTGATAAGGCTGGCTCAAACGTGGTTTCAGAAAAAGAAAATTCTTCCAAGGGACAATCGGAACAAATACACTCATCAGAATCAGTTGCCTTAGGAGAAAAAATGTTGCTTGCTTGCAATCACTTCCTTGTTCATCACCATTGGAAAGCATCAGAAAACTCATTTCTTTTTCTCTTACCAGTAAATAAGAGTCTAAACTAAGCCCGATATATCATCCCCACCTAAAGTAACAAAGATAAGAGAAGGTACACGTTTAACTATCTGCTTCTTTTTAACAGAAATCTCCATAGAAACAGACTCCTGTCAGGGACATATCCCTGGGAACAGGCATCTCAGTCCAGCTAGGCAGAGAAGCATTCCTTGCTCCTTCCTCAGGGACTGACAAGAGTTATTCTTTCATTCCCTCTAAGGACCCTCCAACAGCTGCATAAGACCTTTCTCACCCTGGACCAAGGTGGCTGAAGGGACTACAACAGAGGAAACCAAGGGTAAACATGAGTGGTTTGAGGAACTAGGAATGGCCACTGTAGAGTCAACCATCTGTGACTGAGGCAAAGTAGTAGCCTGCTGAAAGGGGAAAAGTGTCTGGAAATATTCTTTTTGTAGCCAGAGGAAGGAAGAACCAGTTAGTTGCTCCAATGTAATGTTAGAAGGATGTCAAGTTTGGGTAAAACTGACAACAGCAGTCAGTGGAAATGTAAGTATCAAAAAGGTAGGGTTTTCACTTCAAAAACAGCATGACAAGCACCATATACTCCTACTCTAGTCCCTGAACACAAGTTATACATTTTTTCACAAAAAAAAATTAGTTTGTGTCTTTCGGATTTTCCTGGTTAGGGGTCGTCACAGCAGAACTCCGGTCTGCTAATGAGATTGGCAGTTGATTTTTACGTACAGGCTTGCCAGGCCTGACACACAACCTTCAACGAAGGTACGCCCATTCACGGATGTCTCCATGCAGAAGACGCTCTAGCTGAGAATCGAACTGGACAGCGTCTTACTGTGTTAAAATAACACTTTACACCAAGTAATACAAGAGCTGAGGTTTAATTGATAGAAAAGCGGCGTGATAGTCCAACAGAAATTAAACTCCTATTATAAAATAATTTTACTCAAAAAGTACTGTTTTAGTTGTATAATAAATTGTGGAAGTTTTATCCTTCTGAAGGGAACGTATCTGCCCAGCAATGAATAAGAATTAGAGAACCATCAGTCCTCTAAAGCTCATAAGAGGAGCACGTTTCAGCAGCAGTAAATCTCTGGAGGACTTGGCTCTCTGACCTCTAATTTTATCATGCTCTGCTCATGGTCTGGGCAGGTGGAAAGTGCCCCTAAGCTTTGGAAGGGGTCTGGCTGCTGCATTCTATGCATGATATAACCTATAAATATAGATAAGGCTACTGTAGCAATTATCAAATGATGAAAATCTGTGGTACTGCACGTGACAAGAGCAGCTCTGCTTCATACCACAAGGACTGGAATGCCTTGACAGCAAGGATGACAGCTAAAATGCCCTTTATTTTGATGTGAAAGATTTTCTGGGCTATGGCCCATTTGCTTTTGAACCTCAGATTGCTTGAATGAGCTCTCCTAGCCTTGTCTGATACACCAGTAACCAGGCTTTGACTGCACACAGAAGGAAAGAAATGCACACCAAAGTTCCCCATCTTCCAAGATGTCCACCACATTAACACCTTCTGAATATACAGCAGGACTGCTATTGCCTTCTCTAACTAATGGGTGGGGGTTGCTTCAGTGGGCTTTTACATACCACTAGCCTTTCCACTTGTGAAATCTTAATATGGGTGCCATTAAGATAACAAATGGTATGAACCTCAGGGATCTGAGGAACTATCTCACTGCTACGGAGATCTTTTGAGCCGGATGGAGCAAGCTTTCCAGGAAAAAATGCTTTGAGGGCAGAAATGTCTGGGACACCCCAGTATTTACTGCACCTCCTAAGATGACTTTGGATGAACTGGCATCAGACTGAATTTGAAGAGGGGAAAAATTCTGCACGCAGTTCAATACAGACTAGCTTCTTGAGTGATTCAAAAGGTAGTAAAGGTCAGTTTTTCCAAACACAAAATTCAAGTTCCCAGGTTATCTTTCCGCTTAGGAGACCTCAGGTGGAGTATGCCCCCTCAGAAATTGCGTCACTGGGGGGATTCTTGGATGCAAGCTGGGGAGGGGTTCTACAGGCGGTAGTAGTGGAGAGAGGCAGACTCACAGAGACAAGACAAAACTGAAAGGAACACCTCAGACAGATACTGGACAACCACTAGCATGTCTGCTTGCTGTGGCTGCTGACTGGAGAACCACTAACGGCTTGCATCAGGTGTTGATGCCTCCTCTGCCACCACAGGAAGAATCATTTTCATTTCTATGTAGGATTTTCATTGTACTTGGGCCTTTAGCTCCCTTCGTGATTTATAGCATGACTTCAAAAAGAAAGTCGCCAAGCAGTCATGTCTTCCAAGCTAATGGTCTGAACATGGGCAGCTTAAGGTGTTAAGGACTCCCTGCACTGTATCAACAGGTTCACAGGCTTCTCTGTTGCTCTCTGTACCAGGTAGGAAAAACTAGTGCAGCCTGGGCCAGAATAAGGCAATTAGAACTATTACTGGACTTTCTTCCTTCAACTTTTGAACTATCCTGGGGAGCTGGGGTATGGGAAGGAAAGCACAGAGAAACAGAAAGTACAGTTTTGTACCTACCATAAATGTAGATGTTAGTGTATATACACTGCTGCAGTCATTACACTTGGGTCATCCTGCCATCAGGCGGTTCCCCAGTCAGCCTGAGTTCCAAAGTCCCGATCCGGCGTCGGTCGCTGTCGCCTCCTCCCTGATGTCAGTGCGACAGGGGCATATAAGATGCAGCCGACGCCACTTTCTTCAGTCTTTCTTGCCCCAGATGTCAGGTGCCTCTAAATAGGTAGGCAATTCCAATTGCTAATAAAACATACATAAGAAAAGCAAACAACTTACAGCTACCAGCAAATACTCCCCATAGGTAGTAAAGGGTAGAAGACATAGGTACGTACCAGCCAGTAAGAGGGGAAGGAAGGAGGGTAACCTGGACTGCAGCAGTGTTTACACTCGAACATCTACATCTATGGTAGGTACAAAACTGTACTATGTTCATCGTGTTACACTGCTACAGTCACTACACTTGGGTAGAATTCCAAAGCTGAGGTAGGGTGGCTGGTTCTATAAGGCATTAGGGGTGGCTATAAGGCCCTGCAGCACTGCAGTGGCGAAGCCAGCTCTGGATTTAGAGTATAGAGGCAGATGGTAATGCTTGGTGAAGGTATGTACAGAACTCCAAATTGCTGCTTCCAAAATATCCTTGGTAGGTACTCCCATGAGGTAGGCAGTTTAAGTGGCTGTTGCCTTGGTGGAATGAGATCTAATGCTGCTAGGTACAGGTTTTCCATGGTATGTGTAGCAGAAACGTATGCAATGTCCTATCCATTTTGAAATAGTCTGTTTTGAAATGGCTTTTCCCTGTGCTCCTGCAGCATATGCTACCAATAATTGCTCAGATTTTCTGAAAGCATTGGTTTTGTCCAAGTAGAAGCATAACTGCCTGTGAATGTCCAAAGAATGCAGTAGTCTCTTCCCCTTTATTCTGTGGTTTAGGATAAAAAGTTGGCAGGTGAATAGTTTGGTTTAGAGCCACACTGGATACCACCTTTGGCATAAATGTAGGGTTAGTTCTTAAGGACACCCTGTCCTGGTGGAAAATGAGGAAAGGTTCCACTGCCATTAGTGCCTGTAATTCTGAAACTCTCCGTGCTGATGTTATTGTCAGGAGCAGAGCAGTTTTCCAAGAGATGTATTTTAATCCTGCTGTGTTAGCTGGCTCAAAAGGAGGTAAAGTTAATTTTTCCAAAACAAAGTTGAGGTCCCAAGTTGGAGTAGATGCTCTATGGGGCGGTCTTGTGTTTTTAGCCCCTCTGAGGTACTGTTTTAACAGAGGATGAGAGAAAATTGGTGGATCCGTGTTGTAATGAGCAGAGATGATAGAGGCATGGATCTTGATGGATGAGAAGGAGAGGCCTTTGTCCAGCATCTCAGTTAAGTATTGTAGTATCTGAGGAATGTTTTGGAAGAGAGGGTCAAGGCTGTGAGCTTGGTTCCAGGCACAGAATCTCTTCCATTTAGACGAATAGGCTTTCCTGGTACTAGGCCTTCTGGCCTCCAGAATGACATCCATAACAGCTTTGGAGAGAAGCACTGCTTGCTTGACTAAGGAATCTTCCCCATGCAGCTAGGTTTAAGGTCTTTAGCTGGCTGTGCAGTATTTGATTGTTATGCTGAGTCAGTGGATGTGGGATTTGAGGCAAAATCCAGGGAGGTTCTTGTGCTAAGCTCCTTAAGATTGGGTACCAGTGCTGGCGTGGCCAGTCTAGTGCAATCAGGATCATCTTTGGCTCTTCTTGCCTGGCTTTTATGAGTACCTTTGGCAGGAGAGGTAGTGGTGGGAAAGCGTATACTTGTAGGTTCTCACAGCTGAATGAGAGGGCATCCACTTTCAATACTTGTGGATGGTAACTCCTTGTGCAGAATTTTTGTAGCTGGCAGTTATTGGGGATGCACACAGATCTATGTCTGGGATCCACCATTTCTGTGTTATCATTCTGAATATTTGTAGATTCAATTCCCATTCATGGGGATCCATGATGTTTCTGCTTAAGTAGTCTGCCAGCGTTTCTCTCTCCTGGCTGGAATTGTGCTTGCAGATGAACTTGAAGGTTTATAACGGTGTTCCACAAGGTCATGGCTTGTCTGCATAGGGGGTAGGAGTGAGTGCCCCCTTGCTTGTTTATGTACCACATAACTGTGGTGTTGTCTGTCTTTAGCAGTAGTTGTCCTGGATGCAGCAGGTCCTTGAAAGCTATAAGGGCATTTTGTACAGCTAGCATCTCTTTTTGATTGATGTGAAGATGTCTTTGTTCTGCGGGCCACGTGCCCTGAATACATTTGCCTGCCATGTGTGCTCCCCAGACATAATCCGATGCATCTGTTGTCAGTGTTTGCCTGGCTGTGGGTTGTGTAAAAGGCTGTCCCCTGTTGAGATGACAAGCTTGAGCCCACCATTGAAACTCCTGTTGAAGGCAAGGGATTAGTGGTATAACTGTTTCCAAACTTTGACAGTGTTGAGACCATACATTCTTTAGGTACCATTGTAGTTTCCTCACATGCAGTCTGGCATATGGAATTAGTAGTATGCAGGATGCCATGTAACCCAAGGCCTGCAGAATTTTTCTTGCAGGGAGTTGGGTCTTTGTTGCCATCAATTGAAAGTATTGAGTCAGTTGTCCTTGCTTGTCTGACGTGAGATAAGCCATCTGGGCTGTTGTGTTCAAGCTGGTACCCAGGAATATAATCTCTTGTGAGGGCACTAGTTTTGATTTCTTTTCGTTTACTGTGTACCCAGGCAACTTAACTTTTTTACAATCGCCAGATGCTTTAGAAGAATGTCCTTGCTCTCTGCTTGAATCAGGCAGTCGTCCAGGTACGGATAAATTTGAATTCCTTTCTGTCTGCAAAATGCAAATACTGGTGCCACGCACTTTGTGAAGACCCTGGGCGCAGTAGATAAGCCAAAGGGCAGTGCAGAGAATTGGTAGTGCATTGAACCAGCTATGAATCTGAGGTATCGTCTGTAGTTTTGTCTGATAGGGACATGCAGGTATGCCTCCTTGAGGTCCAAAGTCACGAGCCAAGCTTTCTTGCCCAGCATGGGAAGAAGCTGCTGTAGTGTCAGCATCTTGAATTTCGGAACATCCAGGTAAGTGTTTAGAGATGAAAGATCCAGAATGGGCCTCCAGGCTTTGTCCTTTCTGGGTACCAGAAAGAGTCTTGAGTAAAATCCTTGTCCTTGCTCCTGTGATGGTACCTTTTGAATAGCTGTCATATCCATGAGTGCTGTAATTTGTTTTTGAGCCTCTGCCCATTGATTTGGTGGCAGATTTGGCATTCCTTGTAACCTTGGCAGAGCGTGAAAGTGGAACCTGTAACCTTGAAATACAATGTTGAAAACCCATTTGTCTTTGATCATTTGCCAATTGTGGTAGAAGAGTGCCAGTTTTCCTCCCAAGGGGGCTGCCAAGAGAGATTTGTTTGGCAGCCGTAGTGGGAAGTCATTGGAGCTGCTTTTTATATGGTTGGGGCCTGTCTTCCCCTTCTTTCTGGCCTAATGCAATCCATTGTCGAGGCCTGAAAGGGACCTTGTGTTTGACCTCTACCTCTTGGACGTCTGTATCTTCCCCTTTGAGGTCTGTCTGTAATTGGAAAGGACCAATTCTTAGTTGGCCAGTTTCTGCTAAATCTAGGAGGCTGAACCTGTAAGAAATCCTTCACCATTTGCATAGATTTTGCCTTATCCTCCACTTTCTTTAATACCTCTTCTGCCTTAACTCCAAATAACACATCCTGCTGCAAAGGTGCATCCAATAATTTTGCTTTAACATGATCTGGTAACATATGTTCTTTTAACCAAGCATGTCTTCTAATGACAGAGCCTGTAAGTGCTACTCTGCAGGAGGCCTCTAGAGAATCAAAACCACATTGCAAAGTATGCTTTCCCACTTGTTCAGCTGCATGCTATAAATCCTGCATTTCTTTAAAATCAGGATCTGATTCTGGAAGCATTTTTTGTTTTAACTGAGACAGTAAAAATTGCTGATATTTTAGCATGTGAAACTGGCAATTTAAGGCTCTCATTGCTAAAGTTGCAGACATACATACTTTCTTTCCCCATCTGTCTAATGCTCTGGAATCTCTGTCAGAGGGAACTGGATTCTTGGCTGATGAGGCCTTAACTCCTTTGGGTCCCTGAGAAATAGTTTCACGGTCAGCTACAGGGCTTTTGTACAGAAATTTGTGAGAGTCAGGGACTCTGTAGTATCTGTCAGGTTTAACAGGGGCTGGAGGTAAGGAATCAGGATTTAAGCTGGATTCAGTATACACATCATCCACAATATCTAACACTGGCGGAATAGCAAGAGGTCTGTGTTGAGGTAATAAAAGGAAGTCTCTGAGCCTTTTCTTGGATTCTGAGTAATCCTGGCCTTCCCAGTGGAAATGTTCCCTAATGGTATGTAGGGTTTCCCCAAAGGAGTAGTCCTCAAGCGGTGAGGCTGATGGAATTGATTCCTCAGCATCAGAATCCTCATAAGGGGGGGGTAAAGAATATCCTAGGTCTGAGGATGAATCAGAAGAGATGGACACCTGGTTGGATGAGTCAGTCTGCATCCTGTCTAGGCCTTTTATCAGGAGGGGGATGGGACCCCCTGATCAGAGTGATTAGGTCTTTGGCCATTTTGAGCATTTGTTTCTTAGGCATGGAGGCCTGTCCTGGAGAATGCTGTATTTGTTTCTTTGATTTTAAAGGAGGCTTAGACTTAGCTGAGGGTTTAATGCTTAACTGAGTAGGTCTGAAGACACCCTCTGAAGCTGTGGGTTGCTCAGCTACTCTGGATCCCTCTGAAAGGTTAGTCTCGGTAAGCTGAATAACTTGTGCATCCGAAGGCCCAGCCATCTCCACGTGGGAGTCAGAGGCGGCCTGTGGTTCTACAAAAGCGGTCGTCAGGGGCTGCGAAACCGCCTTGCTGAAAACTGGAGAACCGGCGACTGGCCTAGAAGAGGCTTTGTCATCAGTTTTGGGCCTCGGATGCCTATCCTTGTCTTTGCGCTTTTTGTGTATTACGGTCGTCGGAAGTTCCGACGGCATGGTATAATTGAATTTTCTACCAAAATAATGTCGGGCAAAATCAAACCGATGTTTCATAGTGCGCTTGTTAAACCTAGCACAAAACAGACAACCAGTGACGTCGTGGTCTGGGCCTAGACATGGGATACAATAGGAATGGAAATCCTTATGAGGTATTTGCTTCCCACAAGAAATACAGTTATTAACTTTTACTGACATCGGTCTGAGGCAAGAAAAAGTTCCCTCAACGGGGTACTTAGCTTTGTAGAAGACTTCGGTTCTGGATTCGGAAAGAAAATCTCAGGAGACGGCCGACCGGCACTTGCGAACTGCTTTTGCTTCGGGTACCGCGCGGCAAGAAAGACTGGAGAAAGTGGCATCTGCTGCATCTTATATGCCCCTGTCGCACTGATGTCAGGGAAGAGGTGACAGCGACCACCGCCTGACGGCAGGATGACCCAAGTGTAATGACTGCAGCAGTGTAACACGATGAACAGCCCAGACTAGGAAGTAGGTATTTACCATCCAAGCACATTTGTATAACTGTTGTAGAATTTCTTCAGTTGTCTATTGCTCAAATAAACAGAGTTCCCTCTATTTCTAATGTCTAAAAAGGTTGTGTTCCCCCTTGTTTAGATACCACATGACTGATCTGTGGAAATGTCTGATACAATATGCAGGATTCCCAGGAATCTAGCCTGCCTGATGGCTTTAACAGCCTGAACTACTGCTACCATCTCTTTTATGTTTATGTGTAGCACTGCTTCCCTGTGATTCCAGGTTCCCTGCATTTTAAGATCAAGGCAAGTACCCCGCCATACCATACCATGTCTGAAGTACCGGTGGTCCAGGTAGGGTTTGGAGGAGGCAGCCTAAAGTACATGTCCTTACTGTTTTTTTAACTTGTTTTACCCACCAACTAATGCGCAAGGAAGTAAACTGGTAAAGGTGTCCCCCCTTACTACAAACCGCAGGTAATGGTTGCATCCTTTGGAGGTACACATCCTTGAGACTGTCATAGCAGAGTGTGGGGGCCCCGATGGAGTAAGACGTCCTGTACAGTCAACATCCTGAATTTTGGAGCTTTTAGGAATATGTTTAGCCTTGATAAGTCCAAAATGAGTCTCCCACGATCAATCTTTTCTTGGAACAAGAATAGTCTAGAATAAAAGCCTTCATTACAGTTCCCTGTAGTAACATTTCTGCTAAAGGGGGAGGGGTGCAACTAAAACGTTCCTGGTCTTCTACATCTGGAAGCCCCCCACCCCCTTTTTTTTGCTGGCTTGGATGTGAAATGCAGTCTGTACCTTCTGGAGGCAACTTCAAAATAAAAAAAAATGATGTATTCACCATCATTAGGTATCTGTGTTGCCCATTTTTATGCTTCCTTGATGAATGGGTTAAGGATCAGATCCATGGATCTGACTATGCTGCATACTATAGACGTTGGATCCAACTTCTGAGCTCATCCCTCTATCCACAAAGCCCTAATCCATCCTCAGTTCCTCAGATTGAGTTTGATGCCATAAAATCCGCCTAAATTAGACACAGAAAGGGACAGCTGAAAGAATAGGAGTCAAACCCAGAAAGTACAGTTGTGTACACTTGCCATAAATGCAGATGTTGGAGTGTATTCACTGTTGCAGTCATCACCTGTGGGTTAACCCTGCGGTGGTAGCCCTCGGCCGGCCCGAATACCAGTGTCTTATTTTTGTGTCAGTTGCAGTCACCTGTAGTCTGATGTCAGGTCGTCAGTGCTATAAAGCAAGGCAGCTGATGTCATTACATCACTTTTTCTTGCCCTAATCGGTCAGAAGCACAAGGAGATAAGGAAAAGTGGCTCTGGTGGCAAAAAGCCACCATGGGAAGCTTATGACCCCCTAGGGGAAGACGGAGGGAGGGAAAAGTACAGTTGTGTACACTTACCATAAATGTAGACGTTAGAGTGTATTCACTGTTGCAGTCATGACATTTGGGTTACCTGCTTGCAATAGCCCTCAGTCAGCCTGATTAACAAAGTCTTGAGTCCTACAGTCAGTTGCTGTCTCCTCTTCCGTGACGTCAGGTTGTCAGGGGTATAAAACATGCAGCCGACGTCATTACATCAGTTTTTTCTTGCCCCAGATGTCAGGTGCCCCCTAATGGGAAGCAATTAAATCTATAAATATACAAGGTTATACCTCAAACAAAAAAGCAAATATACCAAAAAGCTTTTAAGCATTGAAAAGGAGAGAAGAGGTATAGCCAAAAATAGTCAGGGGGCTGGAGGGAGGGTAACCAGGACTGCAACAGTGAATACACTCAAATATCTACATTTATGGTAAGTGTAAACAACTGTACTATGTTCTTCGTGTTTCACTGTTGCAGTCATTACATTTGAGTAGATTCCCAAAGCAAAGGATGGGAGGAGGAATTTAGATAGCATTAGGACCAGCCATTAGGCCCTGCAAAACTGCAGTGGCAAAGCCAGCTCTGGATTTAGAGAAAATTGGCAAATGGTAATGCTTGGTGAAAGTATGCTTGGTGAAAGTATGTACAGAACTCCAGGTAGCAGCTTCTAGGATGTCCCTGCAAGTACGCCTCTGAGAAAGGCTGTAGAGGTAGATGCAGCCCTGGTTGAGTGGGGTTTGATCCCCTTGTGGGATAGGTTTTCCATAGTGCTTATAGCAGAAATTAATGCAATGGCCTATCCATTTGGAAATGTTTTGCTTTGAAATAGCCTTCCCCTCTGTCCCTGCAGCAACTGCCACCAGCAGTTGTTCAGATTTCCTTTGAGGTTTAGTCCTGCCCAAGTTGAATATAAGCTGTCTGTGCACATCTGAGGAGTGCAGTATCCGTTCCCCTTAGTTCTGTAAATTAGGAAAGAAGGTTGGCAAATGAATGGACTGATTAAAGGCCACACTGGATACCACCTTTGGCATGAAAGAGGGATTGGTCCTGAGGGACACCCTGTCTGCATGAAAGATGATGAAAAGCTCCACTGCCATAAGGGCCTGTCATTCAGATACCCCTCTTGCTGAAGTGATGGGTAAAAGGGAAGCGGTTTTCCAAGAAAGGAATTTTAAATCTGCAGTAGCAGCTGGCTCGAAAGGAAGGGTGAGTTTCTCCAATACAAAGTTAAGGTCCCAGGCTGGAGTTGGAGCTCTCCTGGGTGGTCTTAAATTTTTGGCCCCTCTGAGGAACTGCTTGAGCAGTGGATGAGAGAAGAGGGGAGGTTCCGTGTTATAATGAGCTGAAATGGCTAAGGCGTGAATTTTTATTGAGGAAAAAGACAGGCCCTTGTGAAGCATCTCAGTTAAGTATTGTAAAATCAGAGGTAAATTGGGCACTGCTGTGCTCATCCCCTTGAGACTGGTTCCAGGCACAGAATCTTTTCCATTTTTCAGCATAAGATTTTCTATAACTAGGTCCCCTTGCCGCTAAAATGACATCCATCACTGGTTTACTGATGGATGGTAAAGGTCAGCTTAGGTAATTAGGCAGGCTGCTAGGTTCAGTGTTTGAAGATGAGGGTGCTGAATTTGGTTTTCCTGCTGAGACAGCAGGGTAGGAGAGTCTGAGGCAGGTGTCATGGGGCCAACAGTGACACTGCGCAGGAGGGGGTACCAGTGTTGGTGTGGCCAGGCTGGTGTAATCAAAATCATCCTTGGTTTGTCTTGTTTGATCTTTAGTAGTACTTTGGAGAGCAGAGGCAGAGGAGGAAAAGCATAAACTGCTAGGTTTTTCCAGCTGAAGGACAGAGCATCCACCACCTTCCAAGCTGGTCTGTGGGGAGTCCTTGCGCAACATTTTTCCAATTGATAGTTCTGGGGGGAGGCAAACAGGTCTATATCTGGGCTCCCCCATTTGCTTGTTAACATGTTGAAAATCCTTGGTTCCAGTTTCCACTTGTGTGGGTCCATGAGGTTTCTGCTTAGTCCGTCTGCCAGTATATTTAGTTTTCCTGGCAGGAATTGAGCTTGTAGATGCTCTTGGTAGCTCAAGGCTGTGTTCCACAATGCCATAGCTAGTCTGCAGAGGGGGTAAGAATGTGTACCCCCTGCTTGTTTATGTACCACATAACAGTGGTGTTGTCAGTCTATCACTAATTGTCCTGGAAGAATGTGGTCCTTGAAGGCTGTCAGAGCATTCTGTACAGCTAACATTTCTTTATGATTGATGTGAAGGTGCATTTGAATTGGGTTCCATTTGGCCTGAATGCACTTCCCTGCCAGGTGCGCCCCCCCATGTATAGTCTGATGTGTCTGTTAGGGTTTGGGCGGCAGGGGTTAGTGTGAATGGTAGTCCCTCGCTTTGGTGGCAGGCCTCTGCCCATCAAAGGAACTCTAGGCGTAGACAAGGAATGATAGGAATCATTGCTTCTAGATCCTGAGAATGTTGACACCATAGGCTTTTTAAATACCATTGTAGTTTCCTCATATGCAGTCTTGCACATGGAATTAAAAGAATGCAGGAGGCCAGGAACCCCAAGGATTGTAGTATTTGCCTTGCAGATAAGCAGGGTTTTTGTGGCCACTTGTTTGAAGTAGGTTGTCAAGTGAATTTGTTTCTCTGGCGTGAGGAAAGCCATCTGGGAAGTTGTACTCAAGCTTGCTCCCAGGAATATAACTTGTTGACAGGGTAACAGGTGTGATTTATTTTCATTTATGGTGTACAACAGACAAGTTAGTGTGATTTATTTTCATTTATGGTGTACAACAGACAAGTTAGCACCCTTTGTACAAAAGCCAGATGATTCAAAAGTATGTCCTGGTTTTCTGCCTGAATTAGACAATTATCCAGGCATTGGTATATTTGAATATTTCTTTGCCTGCAAAATGCAATGACTGGAGCTAGGCACTTTGTGAATACCCTGGGCACAGCAGATCAGCCAAAGGGCAGTGCAGAGAAATGATAGTGTGTGTAGCCTGCTTTGAAGCGTAGGTATCTTCTGCAAGATTCCCTGATTGGGATGTGCAGGTATGTTTCCTTTAAATTTAGTTTTTCCAACCAGGCATCTTTGCTTAGCATAGGAAGCAAAGTACAGTTTTGTACCTACCATAAATGTAGATGTTCGAGTGTATACCCTGCTGCAGTCATCACACTTGGGTTATCCTGTCAGGCGGTCCCGCAGTCGGCCTGAATTCCAAAGTCTTGATCCGGCGTCGGTTGCTGTCGCTTCTTCCCTGACGTCAGTGTGCCAGGGGTATACAAGAGGCATCCAATGCCATTTTCTTCAGTTTTTCTTGCCCCAGATGTCAGGTGCCCCCCCAAAAGGTGGTCAGTAGATAGTACCAATAATAAAAGTTGAGCACAAACAAAACATCCCTTCAGCTATAAGCAAATACACCACAAAGGGTGTGTATCAGATTTTAAGGTATTGAAAGGTTTTAGTTAGGTCAGAGGGGATGGAGGGAGTGTAACCTGGACTGCAGCAGGGTATACACTCGAACATCTACATTTATGGTAGGTACAAAACTGTACTATGTTCATCGTGTTACCCTGCTGCAGTCATCACACTTGGGTAGAATCCCAAAGCTAAGGATGTGAGGTGGAGTCAAACACGATTAGAAGAGGCTAGAAGGCCCTGCAAAACTGCAGTGGCGAAGCCAGCTCTAGTCTTAGAGTAAAGAGGTAAGTGATGGTGTTTGGTGAAGGTGTGTACTGAACTTCAAGTTGCAGCTTCCAGAATATCCTTGGTTGGCACCCCCCTGAGGAAGGCTGTAGATGTAGCTGCTGCCCTGGTAGAGTGGGGCTTTTTGCTAGCAGGAACTGGTTTTCCATGGTGGGTGTAGCAAAAACGTATGTAATGTCCTATCCATTTGGAAATGGTCTGTTTTGACATGGCCTTTCCTTGTGATGCTGTAGCATAGGATACAAAAAGCTGGTCAGATTTTCTGAAAACCTTAGTTTTATCCAAGTAGTAACGTAGCTGCCTGTGAATGTCCAAGGAATGCAGGAGTCTTTCTCCTTTGTTCTGTGGATTTGGAAAGAAGGTGGGTAAATGGATGGTTTGATTTAGAGCCACACTGGATACCACCTTAGGCATAAAGGAGGGGTTAGTTCGTAGAGAAACTCTGTCTTGATGAAAAATGAGGAAAGACTCTACTGCCATTAGTGCCTGAAGCTCTGAGACTCTTCTGGCTGAAGTAATTGCTAGCAGCAGGGCAGTCTTCCATGATATAAACTTTAAGTCAGCTGAGAAAGCTGGTTCAAAAGGAGGTAGCGTAAGTTTTTCCAGAACAAAATTGAGGTCCCAAGTTGGTGCTGGTGCTCTCCTGGGAGGCCTAATGTTTTTGGCCCCTCTGAGAAACTGCCTTAGAAGTGGATGTGAAAATAAGGGAGGATCCGTGTTGTAGTGAGTTGAAATAGCTGAGGCATGGATTTTAATAGATGAAAAAGAAAGCCCTTTGTGTAACATCTCAGTTAAATATTGTAGAACCTGAGGTATGTCCGGCTGAAAGGTATTTTGGCCTTTAGCTTGGTTCCAGGCGCAAAACCTTTTCCATTTGTCTGAGTAGGCTTTCCTGGTGCTGGGCCTCCTGGCTTCCAGAATAACATCCATAACAGCTTGTGAAAGAGGAGCTGACTGGTTGCTTAGGTGATATGCCATGCAGCCAAATTTAAGGTTTTGAGCTGGCTGTGTAGAATCTGTCTTGCTGTGTGAGCAGATGAGTAACTTGTGGTAAAATCCATGGTGGGCCCTGGGCCATATTCCTTAATAGTGGGTACCAGTGCTGGCGTGGCCAGTCTGGGGCAATGAGTATCATTCGGGGTCTCTCCATCCTGACTTTCAGCAGCACCTTTGTGAGAAGGGGCAATGGAGGGAAGGTATATACTGTCAGCATTTTCCAACTGAATGAGAGTGCGTCCACTTTCCAAGCTTGATGGTGAAATGTCCTTGTACAAAATGTTGTTAGCTGATAGTTTTGGGGGATGGCAAACAGGTCTATGTCTGGGTGCCCCCCCATTTTTGAGTTATCTTTGCAAATACTTGTGGATCCAGTTTCCACTCGTGGGGATCCATGATGTTTCTGCTTAGGTCTGCCAATGTGTTCTTTTTTCCTGGCAGGAATTGAGCTTGTAATTGAACTTGGTAAGCCAGTGCTGTGTTCCACAAGGTCATTGCTTGCCTGCATAGATGGTAGGAGTGTGTACCCCCTTGTTTGTTTATGTACCACATTACTGTGGTGTTGTCTGTCCTTATTGTAAGCTGTCCTGGATGCAAGAGGTCCTTGAAGGCTGTCAGGGCATTCTGTACAGCTAGCATTTCTTTTTGATGTGCAGATTCCTTTGATCTGCAGTCCATATGCCTTGAACGCACCGTCCTGCCATGTGTGCCCCCCAGGCGTAGTCCAATGCATCTGTTGTCATAGCTTGCCTGGCTGGGGGTAAGGTGAAAGGCTGACCCTTGTTGAGGTGACATGCCTGTGACCACCAAAGAAACTCCTGTTGAAGGCAGGCAATGAGAGGCATCGTTTCCAAGCTGTGGCTGTGTTGAGTCCATACGCTTTTTAGGTACCATTGTAATTTCCTCATATGCAGTTTTGCAAATGGTATTAGTAGTATGCAAGATGCCATGAAGCCCAAGGCCTGCAGAATTTTTCTTGCAGGGAGTTGGGTCTTCGTTGCCATTGTTTTGAAGTATTGAGTTAGTTGTAGTTGTTGGTCTGGTGTCAGATAAGCCATCTGGGCCGTTGTATTCAAGCTGGCACCCAGGAATGTCATTTTGTGAGGGCACTAGCTTTGATTTCTTTTTGTTTACTGTGTACCCTAGGCATCGTAGAAGGTGTTTTACAAAAGCCAGATGTTATAAGAGAATGTCCTTGCTTTCTGCTTGGATGAGGCAGTCGTCCAGGTATGGGTATATTTGAATTCCTTTTTGTCTGCAGTATGCAATTACTGGTGTCAGGAATTTTGTGAAGACCCTGGGCGCAGTAGATAAGCCCAAGGGCAGTGGAGAAAATTGGTAATGAACCTGCAATGAAACGGAGGTATCTTCTGCAATTTTGTCCGATAGGGACATGCAGGTATGCCTCCTTGAGGTCCAACGTTACTAGCCAAGCTTTCTTGCCCAACATGGGAAGAAGCTGCTGTAGTATTAGCATCTTGAATTTGGGTACTTGCAAGAAGGTGTTTAGAATTGAAAGGTCCAGAATGGGTCACCAAGCATTGTCCTTTCTGGGGACTAGAAAGAGCCTTGAGTAAAATCCTTGGCCTTGCTCCTGTGTAGGTACCAGTTGAATGGCTCTCATGTCCATGAGAGCTGTAATTTGTTTTTGTGCCTCTGCCCATTGATTTTGTGGCAGGTTTGGCATTCCTTTTATCCTTGGCAAGGTGTGGAAATGGAATCTGTATCCTTGTGAGATAATGTCTAGGACCCATTTGTCCTTTGTGACGATGCGCCAGTTGTCTGCAAAAAGTGCTAATTTTCCTCCCAAGGGAGCTGCCAAGAGAGTTTTGCTTGGCAGTTTGAGGTTTAAGTCATTGTGTTTGCCTTCTAGTAGTTTGGGACCTGTCTTCTCCTCCCTTCTGTGTTGCAGTGCCCCATTGTCGAGGTTTGTAAGGGATTTGTGCTTGTCCTCTGCCCCTTGGGCGCCTGTATTTACCCCTCTGTGGTCTGTCGGAAGCTGGAAAGGACCAATTTTTTGTTGGCCAATTTCTGCTGAAGCGTGGGGGCTGTACCTGTAAGAAATATTTGACCGTCTGCATAGATTTTGCCTTATCCTCCATTTTCTTTAAAACCTCTTCTGCTTTAACCCCAAATAAGACATCCTGCTGTAAGGGTGCATCTAGTAACTTTGCTTTAACATGATCAGGCAGAGTTTATTCCTTTAACCAAGCATGCCTACGTATAACAGACCCAGTAATAGCTGCTCTACAGGAAGCTTCCAAGGATTCAAATCCACATTGTAAAGTATGTTTGCCCACCTGTTCAGCTGCATGCAACAGATCCTGCATTTCCTTGAATTCAGACTGTTGAGGGTGCGTGCTCATCTTTTGTTTTATTTGAGACATTAGGAATTGCTGGTATTTAAGCATGTGAAATTGACTATTTAGTGCTCTCATAGCTAGAGTAGCTGAGGTGTAAACTTTCTTTCCCCACCTATCTAGTGCTCTGGAGTCCCTTTCAGAGGGTACAGGATTTTTAGCCATAGCCCCTTTGGGACCCTGGGAGATTGTCTCTGGGACCAGCAACAGGGCTTTTGTAAAGAAATTTGTGAGAGTCAAGCACTCTATAGTATCTATCTGGTTTGGCTGGAGCAGGAGGCAGAGAATCTGGATTTAGACTAGATTCTAAGTAAACATCATCCACAATGTCTAAAACTGGGGGGATAGCAAGTGGTCTGTGCTGGGGGAGTAAAAGAAACTCTCGGAGCCTTTTCTTTGAGTCTGAGTAGTCCTGACCTTCCCAGTGGAAATGTTCCCTAGTGGTATGTAAGGTTTCCCCAATGGAATAGTCTTCAGGGGGAGAAGCTGAGGGAATGGAATCTTCAGCATCAGAATCTTCATAAGGGGGAAAGGAGTAATCCTGCTCCTCAGAGGAGCCTGAGAAAAGACACTTGATCAGAGGAGGCATAATCCTCCTCTTGTCTAGGCCTTTTGTCGGGGGGGGGGGGGTTGGGAACCCCTGATTAAAGAAATCAAATCTTCATCCATTTTAAGCATCTGTTTCTTAGGCATGGGGCCTTGAACTGTAGACTGAAGTGCAGTCTTTTTTGGTTTTAGAGAAGTCTTAAGTTTAGCATAAGATTTTATGGTGAGTGTAGTCGGTCTGAAGACACCTTCTGAAACTGAAGGTGTTTCTACAGCACTGGCTTCTCCTACTGCAATGTCGTCGGTAGGGCCTAAAGAAAACGGCTGCGTCGACCTAGAACTCTCTGCTAGAGAATCCAAAGCGGTCTGGGGTTCCAATTCTGTGGTAGCCAGGAGCTGTGTAGACGCCTCACTGAAAACTGGAGAACTGGCGACCGGCCCAGCCGAGGCCTCGGAGTCTGGCTTGGATCTAAGCTGCCTGTCTATCTTTGCATTTTTTATGCACGCCGGTAGTCGGTTGCTCCGACGGCATAGTGTAATTAATTTTCCTACCGTAGTGTCGTGCGAAATCAAAGCGTCGCTTTATAGTTCGCTTATTGAACCTAGCACAAAACCGACAACCAGTGATGTCGTGGTCTGGGCCTAGGCAAGGTATACAATAAGAATGAAAATCCTTATGAGGTATTTGCTTCCCACAAGAAATGCAATTGTTAACTTTTTCTGACATCGGACTGAGGCAAGAAAAGGTTCCCCAACGGGGTACTTAGCTTGGAAGACTTCAGACTGAAACTCGATTCGAAAATCTCAGGTGTCGGCCGACCGGCACTTGCGAACTGCTTCTGCTTCGGGCACCGCGCGGCAAGAAAGACTGAAGAAAATGGCGTTGGATGCCTCTTATATACCCCTGGTGCACTGACGTCAGGGAAGAAGCGACAGCAACCGACGTCGGACCAAGACTTTGGAATTCAGGCAGACTGCGGGACCGCCTGACGACAGGATAACCCAAGTGTGATGACTGCAGCAGGGTAACACGAACATCTGAATTTTGGAATCACCAAAAAGGTGTTTAGAGTAGGCCGGTCCAGGATAGTACGTCATGAATCGTCTTTAATGGGTACCGGGAAAAATCTCAAGTAGAAACCTTGTCCCTTTTCTTCTTCTGGTAGCAACTGAATAGCCCCCTATGCTTAAGAGGGAGCGAGTACTTGGTTTTGGGCCTCTGCCCACTGATTTGGAGGTAGATCCGGCCAACCGCTTGGAGTTGGTAACATGTGGAAGTGAAACCTATATCCTTGGGGACGCTATATTTAAAACCCATTTATCCTGGGTAATGAGTCCCCAGTTCCTTGCATGAAGTTCAATCTTTCCCCCCAAATGGGCAGTCAGTTGAGAAGTGCTTGGAAGTTTTAAAAAAGTCAGAGACAGTTTACCATAGGGGGGAGTTTTATTACTCCCAGATTTGGAAGTGGAGGCCCCCCCACTACTTAGTCCGGTGCGTCCCCTGGGACTGAAGCTTGGGTGCTCTGCTGGATCTGGGTTTGGACTGAAGGTCTGGAAGAGGCAGGAAAGGACCACTTCTTAGAAGGCCAATGCCTACTAAATCTTGGAGGTTGTACTTGTAAAAAAAATCTTCAACAGTTTGCATAGATTTAGCTTTTTCGTCCACCTTTTTAAGAACTTCTGCCCCGTTGCCAAACAGGAGGTTCTGATTTAAGGGAGCATCCAGTAATTTCGCTTTAACATGATCTGGCAAGGATTGCTCCTTAAGCCAAGCATGCCTTCTAAGTACAGACCCAGTTACTGAAGCCCTGCAAGATGCCTCTAGTGAACCAAAATCACACTGCAATGTAGGTTTACCAACTTGTTCAGCAGAATGCATTAAATCCTGTAAATCCTTATTTTCAACACAATCAGGAAACAAAATAATTTTCTGTTTAAGCAATCCAATAATATACAGCTGATACTTTAAAGGGAGAGTGTCAAGATTTTCTCCAGCTCTCATTGCTTTGATTAAGCTGGTAGGTCATGTGATCCCATTGTTTACATTTAGGCAGCTTTTAGGCTGAGGGCTCAGGTTTCAGTACCTTGGGGGAAGGGTAATTTAACACTTCAGGAAATGCTAACAGTTTCCTCTGTGTGCTCTTTTATTTACAGCCCCATTGTGATTGGAAAGCCTTATCACTTTACTCTGAAATGTAGAGAAGAAGTTCTTACATGAGCTACAGTTTTTTTTTCCATATTTCACTTTGTAGGCAGATGCAAATGTGAGTTTTTAAAAATATTTTCTGCAACACAGTTGCTTGGTAGTTTGGATGTATATCTAATGGGAAAAGATGTACTGGATGTTTACTGCTCATTGATGAGCTTTTTACATAATGTCCCCTTCAGTTTATTGCTGTGCAGAGTCCTACTGCTGTTTGTTATATGAGAAAAGGGCTCCATGATTATGTCCTTAGATGAGCAGTACAGGATGCATTACTGCTGGTGGAGGAGGAATAATCAGAATGTGACAAAAAAGAAACATTGTTACATTATAAGCACTCAACAGCTAAGTCAGATTTCAGTAGTAGGCATGTGGAAAAGACAGACTATTGTTCCACATTGCTAAAAAATATCCTTGGTCCTGATGTACAAACAGTGTTTCAGGGAGGTCATCTGTAAAACCTGTTCAGCTTGGGTACCAACCAGAAAGAAAGAAAGCCCAAGTTTGTTCCGAATTAGTACTTAATGGTACCACTCACACTGAGCCTGTTGACTTAGCCAACCTGCTAGCTGAAAAGTTCAGCGCAAACTTCACCTCCCCCTGTCGCCCACCCAAAGGCCCAGTAGACATCCCCAATACTTGTCCCACACCTCACATCTCTGTAGATCAAGTGTTAAAGGCCCTATCCAAGGCAAAGAACACAGCTTCCATGGGACCTGACAGTATCCCAGGCTGTATTCTGCACCATCTCCAGCAAGGACTAGCTTTGCCATTGAGCACCCTATTCAACCACAGTCTAATTACAGGCATCATTCCAGTAAAGTGGAGAACTGCCATTGTCATCCCCTTGCACAAAGGTGGTGCCACTGCTGACCCGGGAAATTATCACCCCATTAGCTTCACAAGTCTGATGTGTAAAGCCATGGAGCGTAATATTATGGATCTCATAAACAAGGACATAGGCAATCTCCAAACACTTGACCCCACCAATTTGGATACTTCAGGGGTAGATCTTGCCTGTTGAACTTGGTTGGCTTCTTTAAGACTGTCACCAAGGCCCTGGATGAGGGATAGTCAATGCATACAGCTTACCTTGACTTGGCCAAGACCTTTGACACAATCCCCCACTCGGGCATAGGTTCATAGGTGTGTACTAGGCTAATGGCCCTGGAGCCTTTACAAGCCTAGCCCACAGGACTACCCTGGCATTGTGCCACCTGACCTTAGTTCCCAGTGCCTCTGTCGAGTAAAGCCACTGGAGTGATCCTGGGGTGAATTTTCTATTTCCCATCCACTCATCAAGTTTTCTCTTGAAGAGGGCCAGTGAGGTGCTCTGCTTGACATGTATGGGAAGTCTATTCCATAGCATGGGCAGTCTCTGGGTTATGAACCTGTCCATCCAGCATGTTTTGTTGATTGTGGCAATGAGGTTGAGGTCTCTGGAGCGTGTGGTGTGGAGGGATTGGGATTTCTTTAGATGTAGCATTTCTAACAGAGCTGGGTCAGACATGGCTTTGTAAGTCAAGCAGAGATCGCCTCTAAGTAGGCAATATGAGACAGAGAATAGTTGGAGTTTTTTAAGTCTGTCCATATAGGACAAATGTTTAAGGCCTAGGATCCTCTTTGTGAAGTACTTTTGCTGCCTCTCCAGTTGTTGCAGGTGTTTAGTGAGGTACATGCCAAATGGGACATGATGCAGCATGGAAAAGCTAACACAACTTGGTGTTAATCCCTATCTTGTCAGATGGGTGGCCAACTGGCTCACCAATAGGACCCACAAGGTCAAAATAGGCACCACAACCTCTGACAGCAGACCTGTCACTAGTGGTGCTCCCCAGAGATCTGTCCTGGGACCCCTACTGTTTGGCATCTACATCTCAGAGGTCCAGGCAAAGACAAAGGGCCTGTGGCTGACCAAGTTTGTGGATGACTGTAAGTTGGGTGCTGTCATTGACTCCCCAAATGATGTTAACATACTGCAAGAGGGTCTCACAGCTACAAATAACTGGTGGCAAAGTCATGGCCTTAAGTTAAATGCAAAAAAATGTATTGTCCTACCATTCAGCAAAAACACGGCCCCTACTGTTTACCACATCAATGGCAACCCCCTAAGCACACAACCTGTGGTGAGAAACCTGGGTACTCAGGTTGACAACAATCTCACATTCGACCATCATGTGGCAGCAGTGGTCAGAAAAACCTTTTACTTGGTTCATCTCATAAGTAAAGGGATTACATCCAGAAAAAATGAGGTTATTACCACTCTGTACTCCTCCCTCATTAGGCATATAATTGAGTATAACATCCCATTTGGTATGTACCTCTCCAAACACCTGTACCAACTGGAAAGGCCACAGAAGTACCTCACAAAGAGAATCCATGGCCTCCAACACCTGTCCTATGCAGACAGGCTCAAATCACAGTCACTGTACTCTGTATCATACAGATTGCTCAGAGGTGATCTGTGTCTCACCTACAAGGCAATATCAGACCCTGCCCTACTAGAGATGCTCCATATCCGTAAGTCTAACTCTTCATGCATTACCCACTCAATAGGCCTAAATCTAATATACATCAACAAAACCTGCCGGAAAGACAGGTTTATCTCCCAGAGGCTGCCCCATTTCTGGAATAGACTTCCCATACATGTCAGAGTACCTCACTGACCCTCTTCAAGCGCAACCTTGATGAGTGGATGGGAAACCACAAATTTGTCCCAGGGGTTCCACCTTTGTCCCTCATTTATAGGGGAGACAGGTGCTGACTGGTTTCCTTTTTGGGGATAAACTCTTGGCTAGGCTTGTAAGGGCCCTAGGGCCATTATCCTAGTAATCTCATCCTAATACTTTAGGTGAATTTAGTTCACAACTGTAAAATCTGAACTCTCCTAAAGCTGTTTTAATATACATATGCACAGTTTTTTTTTTCATTTCTGCTTTGTTTATGCAACTCACCACATTGCATAACAAATCATGTGCAGCTTAAAACCTCACTGTGCCATCACTACAAAGTTTCAGAGAGTGGATGAATGCATTCCTTCTAACAAACACCATACCCAAAATAATCATGGTTTGCAATAGACTTATAGAAGGCTGTTTTACATTCCTGAACCACGTGTCATTGAAAAGCAAAATACCAAACATAAACAATGGACACCTACAAGCTGTTAAAAAAGATATCAAATAAATAAAATAAATGTGAAATAATAATCTGGCAAATAAAAACAAAGAAAGAACAGTAATGCGCCTTGCCAGTCCTCCTGTACCCCATGTAGGGACTGTTCCACCCACAGTCCTACTACTTGAATAAGCCTACTCTGAACTTGCACAGCTGTGTACCAAGTGAATTACAGAGTTTATAGCAATAAGTACTGATTTGCTTGTCCTAAAAGCTATGCAGTCTCGGAAGGGGAATCTTAAAATAGTGTGGGGTAAGAGTAGTCTTTTGCCTCTATGTTAATGTTCTTTATGATTGGTTATTTGTACTGCTCAAGTGTTAACTCCTTGGCATACTTTGTCTTTATGAATAACTCCTCTGTTACTCAAGTGATTCTATAATGGTTATCTTAGGTGTTGTGGGTGGCTGCCCCCCAAAAAATCCCTCTAATATAAATATCCTCCAGGGTATTTGTGGGGAGAGGAACTGAGTTATGAGAGCCTACTCTGCTGCCTGTGCCCTTTGTTGCTACTAGTAACCACTGCTGTTATTATTTCTGTTTTACAGTTGTGTTAGTTTTCAGGTACTGATTGTCATGTATGAATGTGAGATTTGTTTCAGAGAAGCAAACAAACTCCTCATGTAGGACAGTGTGGATAAAATGAGAACATTGTTTGGTCAGATGATTGCAAGAGATAGCTGACATAGGCTACATGGACTTTGGTCATGTAGCTAACAGTACCATATTAACATATAGCCAACAAATTTGGGAGCTGAGAATGGCTCGAATGATGATGTCCTAATAAACTGGCAGCGCTATCAGGCCTAAATAAAATAACTTCAATCCAAAGAGAATGAAAATGGGGGTTAGCACTGGACTTACAATTAGCTTATTATGAGAGTTCAGTCTCATGTTAACAAAAATTCATAGGTATTTAATAGACTAACTGCCACCAGGACCTTTATAAGCCTAGTCATAGGTTCATAGGTAGGTACTAGGCTATCGGCCCTAGGGCCCATACAAGCCTAGCCAAAAAATGTACCCTGGCTTTCGCCACCCAAGAAAATTATTTTCCTGTGCCCCTGTCGAGCAGAGCCACAGAAGTGGTCCCCGGGGTGAATTTCCCATTTCCCATCCAATCATCAAGATTTTTCTTGAAGAGTGCTAATGAGGAGCTCTGTTTGACATAGATAGGTAGTCTGTTCCAGAGTATGGGAAGTCTCTGGGACAGGAATCTATCCCTCCAGCATGTTCTGTTTATTGTGGTGACAAGGTTTAGATCCCTAGAGCATGTAGCTCGGAGGGATTGGGATTTCTTTAAGTAGAGCATGTCCAACAGCTCTGCGTTTGACATAGCTTTGTATGTTAGGCAGAGATCACCCCTGAGTAGGTGATATGCGATGGAGTAAAGCTGTAGTTTTTTAAGACGGTCTGCGTAGGGCATCTGTTTGAGGCCAGTAATCCTCTTTGTGAGGTATTTCTGTGGTCTTTCCAGTTGTTGTAGATGTCTTGTGAGGTACATACCAAAAGGGGAGTTGTACTCTATAATGGGTCTAATGAGTGATGAGTAGAGGGGAACAATGACCTCTTTTTTTCTGGATGAGAATCCTTTTGTGATGAGATGAGCCACGTAGAAGGATTTCCTGACCACTGTGGCAATGTGATTATCAAAGGAGAGACTACTGTCCACCTGTGTCCCAAGGTCTCTTATCACATTTTCGGCATTAAGTAGACTACCAGCTATGTGGTAGTTCATGGGTACAGAGTTTTTACCAAAGGGGATGACAATACACTTTTTGGCATTGAGCTTCAGGCCATGGCTTTGACACCAGGTATCTGTCTCAGTGAGGCTGTAACCCAAGCCAGTTGTTTCCCTATGTATCATGGGCATTTATTTGGACAGGTATGTTAGTTGGGCAGTTTCTAGAGGTTATGTGGAGGATATGTTAGTTTGAGCATTACTGACTGTCTCTATATATCAGAGATATGGGGCCAGACCCTATTTACTACCAACTTGCAGTGATATATAATCAAGTACTGGTCCATTCCTATGTTAACATCAATGACTGTATAGAGAGATTCTGCTGTATTTCTTTAGATGATCCTATGATCTTCAAGTGGAATGAAGCACAGACAGAGCAGGCATGAAGCATAATGGTGGAACAAGGAAATCTGTATATATAGAAATCATGGTCACAGTCAAAGAGAACTGGTACAACAGACCCAGTGCACAAAGTACACAGTGCTGGTGGTAATGATGGGGCAGATACAATGACACTGGAAAATACTTAATGTTTTACTCAAACTAAAGTTAAGCTGGGACTAACATATTTTAACTAAACAAAAATCCCAAGTCTATTTGTTTCATGATGATCCCATGAATGCAAATTCTCTAGTGGACAAGTCTGGCAAAACATATTTGAAAGGAGTAATAGCCTGGCATCAAGTGTAATGTGGGACTCTGAAATGCTACCCAGTAGTATATCACCAAAAACAGTGAAGTACGTTCTGCATACTATACAGTATGAACAAGAATACTGGTCATGTTGAGCCTCCCCCACTAAAAAAAAGATATGAAGTAACTGAGATTTGGTTTAGTATATTATTTACTACCAATACGCAGTGATAAACACATATGCAGGCAAAAATGTCCAACAAAGTGAGCACCATTAGCATAATTCTCATTACTGTACTTAGATAAAAGGCTATCTGTTAAATTGCCACAACCCCTGTCCTCAGCATGTAGTATAGACAGTACCCCACTTCAAAATGAATAAGTTGTTAGGGACCTTGTATCATTGGCTGATAATTTCCTCTCAATCATCATATGACAGTGGTTTTCAGAAAAGCATTTTACATAGCACAGCTAATTGCTAGTGGAATACTGTCTAGATCTAAAGATGCCATTGTTTCCTTATATTCAGCATCGATTGACCAACTATTAAGTACAACACCCCCATCAGGATGTACCTCAGACATATCAGACAACTACAAAGTCCATAGATGTTCCTAAGTTAGATGATCATGGGCTTAAAGCTTTTGAGTTAACAAGAACTGTGAAATAACGTATGACCTAACCTTTGACAAAATTGTGTCCATTGTCATAAGAATGTCCTACATGGCACAGCATATAAACAAAGGGGCTACATCTAGATCTGGGGGTGTCATTGTTCCCCTTCACTCAGCCCTCATTAGACCACTCATTGAGTATAATGCCCACTTTGGCAAGTATCTGTCCAGATGGATGCAACAACTGAAACACCCACAGAGATATCTTACTAAAAGTATGCAAGGCCTAAACAACATATCCTACATGGACCACCTCAAAGCCTTGGCATTATAGCTGGTATCCTACAGATTACTAAGTGGTGACCTATTTCTGGCATACAAGGCATCCTCTGACCTAATACTGATAGATTTACTGCACATCACCAAATCAAATGGCATCACAAATACTTGGTCTAGGAATCTAAACCTCTCCTGCAGCATCAACAGAATGGTTTGGAAGCACATGTATATCTCACAAAGGATACCGCTGCTCTCGAACAGTCTCCTCATCAACATAAATCAAAGTCCATCCCTGTCTCTTTTCAAGTGCAACTTAGATCTATGGATGGCATGTCTCTGCAGTGTTTCTTCTTATCAGTTTATGATCTTTGTTACAAATATTTTTGTTTATTTGCCTCTCTTTGGTATGGTCCCATTTGACAACAGTAGCCCCTTACTGCATCATACTTTTGTTTGATAATGTTTCTTATGTGAATGACTTGCTAATTTAATGACAGGGAAATGTAAAAGTGCATTCACCATTGAAGACAGACTAAACACTGCCATAAACATCCTAATTCTGATACAAGCAATGAGTCATTAATGAGCTTTTGTTCTGGATCCACTTTGCATGTTCGAAAGCCCAAGTACTCGAACATTATTTTTGCAAGACGAAAATAACAAAAACTAAAATACTGAACCATGCATTTTTCCCAGGAAAAATAAACAGTTGCCCAAAACTTCACGAAAATACACAGTAGTATCTGAAACCCACCTGCACCCTACCACCCCGGAAGGATTCACCAATCGTGGTCTGAAAATAAATGCAATAAAATTCATTACTGTATCCTTTGGGAAGTCATCTACCCCAAGGAACTATCGCATTGACAATACACCCCTAAGAGTTGACCCACTTGTTGGATATGGGAACTTATGTGGACAGTAACCTAACATATGACCAACATGTGTCTGTTCTAAGTAAGTCCTTCTGTACTGCACAACTTATAAACAAGGGGAGTGTGTACAGATCTACGGATGTCATTGTTCCCCTTTACTCAGCCCCATTAGGCAAGTCATTGAATATAATACACCCTTTGGCATGTATGTCTCCAGTCATGTGCAACAACTGGAATGGTTACAGAGATACCTTACTAAAAGTATACAAGGTCTAAACAATATGTTCTATGTGGACTGACTCAAACCTTGTCACTGTACTCAGTATCCTACAGACTGCTAACAGTTGACTGTGTCTGGCATCCAAGGCATTCTCCAACCCATTACTGATGGATTTAATGCATATCAGCAAGTCAAATGGCATCAGAAATAATTGGTCTGAGGATATAAATCTCTTCTGCAACATCAGCAGAATGGTTTGGAAGGACAGGTATATTTTCCAGATGATACTGTTGCTATGGAACAGGCTTCACAATCACAAAAAAAAAAACAAAGTTCATTCCTGTCCATTTTCAAGTGGAACTTAGATTCCTGGATGGGAAACTGAAAGTTTTTCAAAATATTTATTTATCGACCATGGGATGGGTAAGGGCAATCTATGACAAATGGGATAGCTTACTTCAAGCACAAAAAGGGAAATTGGCTAGGGTTAAAAATGGGCCGCAATGTCAGCTAGCCTAGTACTTGCCTATAAACCTATGAACATAAAAGGACTCACTAAGGAAGGTGAGTTCTTCTCAAGTATACTGTGGGAAATGTAGAAACGAGTGTCACTGGTATAATGTGAAAAGTTATGGAAAGGCTTGTTATTATGGAGATGACAACTATGAAACTTGTGTAGAAAGATGGAGATGTGACTTTCTTCCTCTAGGTATGATCCACACAAAGTGATGAGCACCAGTATGATGGCACTTTTAATATGATGTATCAAAATTATGTAATTAATATGGTTGCACATAACATGTTTTCAAAATACTGAACATAAAGTTAATAATAGTATGCTTCCCTTTAAGACAAATATGTAAACTTTTTGGTATTATTTGAGAGAGGCTGTCAAAGAGAGTGCTGTACAAAAGAGAGGCCTATGGCCTTGGTTGTCAGCAAAACTGGATTTTTGATATAGGGAGAGTTTGTGCCTGGAACTGTCATTTTGTGAAATATACTGTAACGAAGAAGAAACAAGCTGAGAGAACCTGAAGTTGCCTGGAGATTTTGTATTCAAAAGGAAGGTTGGAGAAACCACCTTCGAACTGTAGCAGAACTAGTATGACAGATAGTAGAACTTTTGTTTTCTTATCATTGCCAAAGAGTCAGCATTATTTTTTCCTGTTTAATAAAAATCTGATTTTTTTTATGGACTAGTTGCCTCTGCTATTTTATTTGATACAATAAACATAAGAAAGTACCTTTGTCAATCAGTCATTTGCAAATCATTTTTTTTTGCTTTCCACAAGAAACATTTCATTGCAAATATACCATTTTTTGTATAAATCACAATGTAACAGTGATCCGTTGTCAGTAGCTTAATATAAATCAGAGTATAAAACCAGAATAACTACACATTTTCAGAACAAATTAACCATTGACAGCATTAATTAGAGACACTTATTCCATAGGTAAATTGAGATAAAACTAGAGATGCTTATTTCATAGGAACAATGAGATATGACTTTCAATTATAAATAAAAACAGCACCAGAGGTTCTGCAACAGACTTACTAGGTCATTGGTTAAGCCTGATGTTGCATTAACCTGACATATCCAGTGCTATAATCCACGTCCATCCATCTAACCAGTTAGTTCTTCTCTAAAGCTTACTACCACAGGATCTATTTAATAGTCATGATTTCTCTAGCTCTAGGATTATCAGTGTTAGTTTCAAATTTTAATAACTCTCAAATTAGCTGAGAGAACTCCCTACATGGTGGAAGGCCCCTACACTTCAAAACCTAGTAATCACTTTCTTCCCTACCAACATCATCAGCTGGCTTCCATTTCACCGACAGCCTACAATGCTGAATTTCAACATACTAAATCTTAAACCATACACAAGCACACTTAGAACACCAATAACTAACTCTTTCCAGCACTTAAAAACTACTTACTAACCCTCTTAACATAAACGGGACAATATACAACCAAACTAGGTGGGGGGCTACCCCCCCAATTATATAATCAAACTCCAGGATCGCACTACACTGGGGAAAAGGGCATATACCTTTCAGTACTCTACACACTGCCACTACTGCTGGAAACATACAAAACATTTGCCAAATTACTTTACATACTTCCCATTTTATTTATTTATTTATTTATTATTTATTGACATTTGTTAACCGGGTTAGTCCAACTGGGATTGTGGCCAATTTTCAGTGCAGACCCAAGGAGAACAGCTCTAATGATACATTTCTAATACAAAGTATAATACTACACAAAAATATTGAGGTGAGAAGCAATTATATAGAGCAAAAGTTTTATATTTGTTGAGTACATACATAAAAGTTAAAGTTCCAAGTATGGAGAAGGGAAAAAAAATGAAAATATGAAACATATATTTTTATTGTGAGATAATGCAATAGGCTGAGAGAAAAACAAAGTATATATATATATATATATATATATATATATATATATATATATATATATATATATATATATATATATATATAGAGCTGCTATATGTGTGGAGTTATGCAAATACTTTATGTGAGGTGTGTAGGGGGACTAAGTAGGGTTCTCAATAAGGGCAAGTGTAGGGGGGAGGGGACTAAGTGGGGTCATTGCAAGGGCAGGTCCTGGAATTGAGAAAACACGTTTTTAGTTCATTTTTAAAGTGGGAGGTGTGTGAAATTGAACGTAAATCAAGGGGAAGTCTGTTCCACGCATGGGCGACTGAGTGTTTATAGAGTAGTTTACCTACAGACTTTGCAGGCTGGTAAATATCAAGTAGTTGTTGATTAGAAGTGCGGAGGGTGCGGGATGGAGTGTAGATAGAGACTAAGGAGGAGAGAGATGGACAGAAGGAGGGTTTATAAAGGATAGAGTGAAGCATGTGAAATTGATAAAGTAGCAGTAGTTGGGGAAGTTCAAGCCATTGGAGATAGTTTAAAGCAATGCAGTGGTTTGAGTTGTATGGGGAGTTAGTAATGAATCTGGCTATTTTATGGTATGTTTGTTGATGTTTGTTAAGAGTGGTGGCCTGAATGTTGGTAATTACTGATACGGCATATAGAAGGGTAGGGAGGAGGAGGGCTTGTGCCAAGGTAAGTCTAGCATCAGGAGTCAGGAATTTTTTGTTTTGATAAAGCAGGCCTAATTTCTGTTGTGTTCTTTTTATACATTGGTGTATGTGTAGGTTAAACTTTAGTTCATCATCGATGATGACCTCTAGGAGTTTTGTGTGGTTATCAGGTTGGATAGTTGTATTATTAGAAGATGTAATAACAAAGGAGGTTTTATGGTGGGAATGAGAACGGGGAAGGAAAAGTAGGAGTTTAGTCTTTTTGGGATTAAGGATCAGTAGGTTGTGAGAAAGCCATTGTTCTGTGGAGAATAGGGCTTGTTGGGTTAGGGAGTGTAGTTCGGAAATGTTATCAGAGATGGAGATAAGTGTGGAGTCGTCAGCATACTGAATGAGTGACGATTCTTTACAAGAGGTGAAAAGATCATTGGTGAAGATGTTAAACAAAAGGGGCCCTAAGATGGAGCCTTGAGGAACACCAGTAGAGATGGGAAGAAAGAGGGAGGAGGCTGAGAGCCATTTGACAGATTGTTCCCTGGCAGATAGATAACTATTGAACCAAGCAAGTGAGGAGGGGGATAGTTGTAGGCTAGCAAGTTTGGATAATAGTAGAGGATGAGAGACAGTATCGAAAGCTTTGGAGAGATCTAGGAAGAGACAGGAAATGAGTTTATTGTTGTCTAGGGCCATAAAAATGTAAATAGAAAAACTATTAATAGAAAGACTACAACGCTACTTTCTACATGACTATCGGAATTCTAACAGTCAGCACTATAAGTCACAGTAATTCTTTTTATCACAAGTAACTCACAGGTGAAGAAAAATCCACAACAAGTCTATGTCTTCACTGTCAGTGAAATGGGAGTCAGTCAAATGAGTTTTAGTTCAAATGAAATTTAGGTCACTTGGGTGTCCGTCATAGCTTACGCCACCCAAGAAAGTTATTTTCCTGTGCCACTGACCAGCAGAGAGACAGAAGTGATCCCTGGGGTGTATTTCCTATTTCCCATCCACTCATCAAGATTTTTCTTGAAGAGTGCTAATGAAGAACTTTGCTTGACATAGATGGGTAGCTTGTTCCAGAGTATAGGAAGTCTCTTGGACAGGAATCTATCCCTCCAGCATGTCCTGTTTATTGTGGTGACAAGGTTTAGGTCCCTAGAGCATGTAGCTCGGAGGGATTGGGATTTCTTTAGGTGTAGCATGTCCAACAGTTCTGGGTTTGACATAGCTTTATATGTTAGGCAGAGATCACCTCAGAGTAGGCGATATGCTACGGAGTAAAGCTGGAGTTTTTTTGCGAACTTCGTTAGCCAGAGGCCTTCTGTGTTAACCTGTACTTCAGAGAAGTAGATACCAAACAGGAGAGGTCCCAGGATGGAACCCTGTGGTACTCCACTTGTCACTGCTTTGAGGTCAGAATTGGAATCTGCAACATTTACAGTGTGGGTTCTGTCAGTGAGCCAGTTGGCAACCCATCTTGTGACATAGGGATTTATACCTAGTTTAGTGAGTTTAGCTATAATTCCAGAATGGGGGATGGTGTCAAAGCCTTGGCGAGGTCAAGATAGGCTGTGTCAACCACCTTACCCTCATCCACTGCTTTGGTGACTGTCTCAAAGAAGTCGATCAGGTTCAGGAGGCATGATCTGCCTTTCACAAACCCGAACTGGGTGGGATCCAGAGTTTGGAGGATACCAATGTCTTTGTTTATGAGTTCCATGATGATACGTTCCATGGCCTTGCAGACCAGGCTCGTCAGGCTAATAGGTCGATAGTTCCCGGGATCAGTGGTGGCTATATATATATATATATATATATATATATATATATATATATATATATATATATATGGGTCTACTTGATATGGCCGACATTTTAGAATGTCGAAAACCATATGGCTGAAACCATATGATCGACATTCGAAATGTCGACCATACAAAAAAAAAAATACAACAAAATCTTACCTTCATGCTGCAAGAAGGGGGGCTACACCCCCCTCTACTCCCCAGAACCTAAATATAGCAACTCCGATATCGCACTACAGTGCGGAAAATGCAGATGTATTCACACATGCATCATATATGTATTTCATTAATCACGTAATCTGTATAAAAAGTCCTACAAAATGTCTGGCTATCAAAGGACCACAGAGCCTAAAACAAATATCATCTTCCAGAGCAAAATAATCAACCATAGCACAGTCAACAAATATAACTAATGAAAATAGGGTAAAAACTTGAGAAAATGTCAAGTATACACTGAAATAACTGCTCTCACAAAAGTGCAGCAAAATTGGCAACCTGTAAGAAATGAAATAAAGTGTTACATGCAACACAATGTACATTAAATATATCATTTGGACTTATTCCTCCAGCAGTTACATCAAGTAGAAGAGGTGGCATCAGTAATTTTTACAGCTTAAATAAGTCCCCAAACATGAAAACGTACACTTATCCATAATGTACAGTTGTGTGTTGTCAGTATCTTATGTAAAATCCACATTCTGCAGTTGATTGGACCTCCAGATGACCTTCACTAAGCATGCCTACTACCTGACCAACAAAGCATTGCCATCATTTCTTGCATGTGCTACACTAGGACCATTGCTCCAATGTACATTTTCTATACAGCCTGCTGAGTCTTACTTACAAGCCCACTGTCAATAGCCACAAAGCAAACAGTGTAAATAATAACAATTCCATCCTTTCACTATGACTGTGAGTCCTGAACTTAGCTGAATGCTGCAGAAACTGACAAACATTCATTACCTCCTAAAAAAAAACATGCAGTAAACACACCTCCAACCAATAAAAAAAAAAAAAAAAAAAAAAGAAAGAAACGTGGGCATTATTTCCCTAAAGAAAAACACCCAGGCAATGCCTAAAATCATTACTTTATGAGTGCTTTAGCATGTTAATGAAGTCAAATAAATAAATGCAGTGAATTAATGAAACATTTTAAACAACTCATTATTTAAGCCTCTAATTCAGTGAAATGAGAACTAGCCAGTATAGATTTAGCTTAAAAGCACAAAACATCTTCACACCCAAAGCTGTCCCATCAGGGGGCCAATGGTGTGCAAAACAATCACTTTAAATGCTAAAGAACAGTCCTAAGTTTTGATTAAATTTGTGCAAATAGGTTCCTGTACAACACAAATCCAACCTATTAGCACATCATTACAGCTTGCAATACCATCAATGGTATTTACAGGACAATTATTTGGTTTCTCTGAGGGAACATTCACAACTGAGTCTCTCTGAAAGCACTGGATACCATCATCAACCCTCCTACATCTTGAAGTCTTACTGCTAAGTATATGTTGTATTTCTTGAAACCAAACAATAGTTTCTTTCCACCCATAAGTAACACATAACATGTTACTAGCAGACATGTCTTGACATATAATAACGTCCTATAACTCAACATACAGACTGGAAACAAACAAACTTGTAAAAACTAGACAAACTATAAACAATTTAAGCCAACAAAGATCCCGCTGTAAAGCAGATAATATTCTGAAGTTGTTTGACATGTCATAGAACCGGCACCTTTTTTTCCCCAATATTTCACCCTCAGCCAGGTTACAAGGCAAAGCATCATTAAAAATGTTATTATAATATCATGCAAAACAGTTTACAAACATAAGTGAGCAGTATCTATCAAACAAATAAAAATAGTAAAATAAGCAACATAAATAAAATAAGGTTAACATAAAATAAATAGTTAATAGTTATGGTGACATTCACAGGACCAATACTTACTTCATAAGGCTAGTGAATAGGTATTAGCAATTACAAACAGTTATATAAGCTATGATAATATAATGTCACAATTTATGTTGCTACAATGTACAGTTACTTTTCATGTGGTTCCTCTTATGCTTGAAACAACATGCACAAAATAAATGTTGGGTTTAGTCACTTGAATTACCCTTCAGATGAGTCTGGACACCAACATTTACCCTTAAGATATTTAAGGAGCTCTACTTATTTTCTGTCTTGCATAACTTTTGTGAAAGAGCCAGTTATTTAAGCAGTAAACCACGGCTGGGTGTGGGTAAATGCTGTATTTACCCTTGGTTGGTGTGGTTTTCCCAAGTGACCAAATAAAGCCAACTGCGGGTAAATCCAGCATTGCTCACACCCAGCCATGGGTTATTGCTATTACACAATGACATTATTTAAGAAAAAAAATACTTACTTTTCTTAAATAATGTCATTGTATAATGCCTACATGCTGCCCTACCGCAGTTTTCCGGTATCCTGGGGCATGCTCTCTCCTACCCAACATGGCTTCCGCCCTGAACACAATACCAACACAGCCCTTCTCTCCTTTCTACACTCCATCAACTCAGCCCGAGACTCAGGTAACTTTGTTTCATCTGTTCTATTAGATTTATCTAAAGCTTTCGATACCATCTCTCAATCCCATCTACTAAACCATCTATCTATTTTATTTATTTATTTTATTGAGGGGATTAGTCTGGATACATACATGTCCATTTCAGCCCGAGGAGGCCGGGGAACAAAACCACATTGACAGTACTTCATTTATATTATTACAGGTTACATATATATTCAATTGATTAAAATAAAAAAAAAAAAAAAAAAAACATCTCCACCTTAACATCTCCACAGAAGCACTATCCTGGTTCTCCAGCTATCTTTCAGACAGGTCACAAGCAGTGAAATGGGGACAATCTTGCTCCCCCTTCCTTCCAACCCCCACTGGAGTTCCCCAGGGTTCCATTCTAGGCCCTCTTCTATTTAACATCTTCATAAATGACTTCCACAAAGCCATTCCTAACACCAAAATTGTCCAAAACGCAGACAATTCCACTCTGATCTGCTATGCCTCCAACCAAACTGAACTCAAGTCTCTAACTCAAACTGCCTTCTCAACCACTGAAAAATGGATGAACCAGAACCACCTCTCACTTAACGCAAACAAAACTAAAATCCTCAAAAAAAATATAAACACAAAACTAAACCAGTAAACAAGTCGGGTAGCAGCAAAACCAATGCAGACCAGTAAAAGCCAAAAAGATTTAATAAGATTAAGCGCTTTCCGTTTGCTCTGTCAGCAAACTTCTTCAGACAACAAAAGTAATCACATCGTGAGTATATATACATTTCGCTCTGGGTTAATTAGTTGATTAATCAATTAACTTACAGAGGCAACCAACTTCTCTAATTACAGAGCCATCCACTGACAGTAGTAAAATACTTATGCAAAAATACTAAACAGCATTCACAACCAAATAGTGGTAGTAATAAATCTAAAAATAAAGGGAAATTCTAATAACACTAATAGTTATGGCAATAATTTATATAAAAAATAGTAGATATAAGAAAAACTATATATCTATATATATTATTTATATATACTAAATAACATACATCGATACGTGTCTTTTTTGTGTATAGAACATTTCTTATATATAAGTAAAACCATACTAGAGTAGATTTCAGTGTGAACATTCAATATAAATAAATCAAACATATATCAACAATTCACTTTACAGCTTCTCCTATCTAAAATATGTTTATATCTAATTCATAGGTTCATACTAGGCTATCTGCCCTAGGGCATTTATAAGCCTAGCAGAGTGTGTTTGGCTTTCGCCACCCATTTTAAATGAATTTTGCTATGCCTTTTTTTGAGGTTAGTATACTGTGCCTCTGTCTAACAGTGACACAGAAGTGATAGCCGGGGCAAACCTACGATCTCCAATCCACTCAAGATTCCTCTTGAAGAGAGTCAATGTGGGACTCTGCCTAACCTGGACTGGGATTTTATTCCAGAGTGAAGGGAGCCCCTGGGTTATGAATCTGTCCCTCCAGCATGTCCTATTTATTTCAGTGCTGAGGTTCAAGTCTCTCGAGCGTGTAGCTCGATGGGATTTGGATTTTCTGAGGTGCAGCATGTCCATTAATTCCGGGTTGGACATGGCTTTATACGTCAGGCACAGATCGCCTCAGAGCAGGCAGTATGCCACTGAGTAGAGCTGGAGTTTCTTTAACCGGGCAGCATATGGCATCTGTTTGAGCCCTTTGATCCTCTTGGTGAGGTACTTTTGGGGTCTTTCCAGTTGCTGCAGGTGTCTGGTAAGGTACATCCCAAAAGGGGCATTGTACTCAATTATGGGCCTGATGAGGGATGAGTAAAGAGGTACGATGACCTCCCCTGATCTAGATGTGAATCCCTTCATGATTAGGTGGGCTATATAAAATGTTTTTCTAACCACTTTGGCCACGTGGTTGTCAAATGAGAGATTGCTATCAACTTGGGTCCCCAGGTCCCTAATGACTTCTTCTGTACTTAATGGATTACCACCTATGTGGTAATTTGTGGGCACTTTGTTTTTGCCAAAGGGATGTCTATACACATTTTGGCGTTTAGCTTGAGGCCATGGCTCTGGCACCAGTTGTCTGTTTCTATGAAGCCCTTCATGGGGATGCTTGTGTCGGCTGGAGAGTTGATTATAGCACCCAGTTTGCAGTCATCTGCGAACTTGGTCAGCCACAGTCCTTCCGTGTTGGCCTGTACCCCGAGAAATATATACCGAACAAGAGAGGTCCCAGGACTGAGCCTTGTGGGACGCCACTTGTAACTGGTTTGGAGTCTGACATGGCTCCAGCAATTCTAACCATGTGGGTTCTGTCCTTGAGCCAGTTTGCAACCCATCTAGTGACATAGGGGTTTATATTTAAGCTGGTGAGCTTATCTATAATGCCCGAGTGGGGTATTGTATCGAAGGCTTTTCGAGGTCCAGGTAGGCTGTGTGGACCATCTTCCCCTCGTCAATGGCCTTGGTGACTGTTTCAAAGAAATTGACCAGGTTTAAGAGGCAGGATCTGCCCTTAAAGCCAAACTGGGTAGGATCCAGTGTCTGTAGGTCCCCAATATCTTTATTTATGAGGTCCATGATGATCCTTTCCATAGCTTTGCAGACCAAGCTAGTCAGGCTTATGGGGCGATAGTTTCCAGGATCTGTTGAGGCACCACCTTTGTGGAGAGGGACCACTGTTGCTGTACGCCACTCTTTGGGTACATATCCTGTAGTAAGGCTAAGATTGAACAGTAGTTTTATGTTTGGGTTTAGCTCTTCTTCTTGGAGTTCATGTAGGACGCAGCCCGGGACACCATCTGGTCCCATTGATGCTGTGTATTTTGCTTTGGAGAGGGCGACTCTTACCTGAGCATCTGAGATGTCAGGGGGGCAGCACTCTGTTGGGATAGATATTTGCCCTTTTGGTGGGGAGAGGGGGGAGAAGTTTGCACTGAACCTGTCAGCTAGGATGTTGGCAATGTCTGTTATGTCTGTTATGTTAAAACCAGATGTACATAAAAATGAATAATTAAATTAGAATAATCTGACATTCTATATTAATATATTTTCCTAAATTCATCTTTTTAGACTTTTAAGCTTTAACACACTGCTCAAACTACAGGTCTCATTTATACCTGGTAGATTATATGCATTAAGTCTAATCTGCCAGAACAGTTCCAGCTCTTCGAGTTGCAATGGTGCAGGACCATCTCTAACATTGAGCTCTGGCTGGTCTATAACTAAAATTCTGAACTGAGGTCCAGAAAATTCTGCCACATGTTTAGCTAGGGCATTGTCTTGTTTGTTCCTGCTAATGGCATATGAGTGTTCATACATACGGTCACTGAGTCTCCTCTCCGTCTTACCGATGTAAAATGCCTGGCATCCCTGCCATTTAGCCAGGTACACTACCATTCATTCTAGTGTTGCAATTGGCCCTACACGTCAGTCTATATTGAACATTAGAATGGTAGTGTACCTGGCTAGAGCTCGATGTTAGAGGTGGTCCTGCACCATTGCAACTCGAAGAGCTGGAACTATTCTGGCAGATTAGACTTAATGCATATAATCTACCAGGTATAAATGAGACCTGTAGTTTGAGCAGTGTGTTAAAGCTTAAAAGTCTAAAAAGATGAATTTAGGAAAATATATTGATATAGAATGTCAGATTATTCTAATTATTATTAATTTTTATATACATCTGGTTTTAACATGAATTAGATATAAACATATTTTAGATAGGAGAAGCTATAAAGTGAATTGTTGATATAGGTTTGATTTATTTATATTGAATGTTCACACTGAAATCTACTCTAGTATGGTTTTACTTATATATAAGAAATATTCTATACACAAAAAAGACATATCGATATATGTTATTTAGTATATATAAATAATATATATAGATATATAGTTTTTCTTGTATCTACTATTTTTATATCAACTATTACCATAACTATTAGTATTATTAGAATTTCCCTTTATTTTTAGATTCATTACTACTACTATTTGGTTGTGAATGCTGTTTAGTATTTTTGCATAAGTATTTTACTATTGTCAGTGGATGGCTCTGTAATTAGAGAAGTTGGTTGCCTCTAAGTTAATTGATTAATCAACTAATTAACCCAGAGCAAAATGTATATATACTCACGATGTGATTACTTTTGTTGTCTGAAGAAGTTTGCTGACAGAGCAAACGAAAAGCGCTTAATCTTATTAAATCTTTTTGGCTTTTACTGGTCTGCATTGGGTTTGCTGCTACCAGACTTGTTTAAAACTAAAATCCTCCTATTCCCTCCCTCCAAATGCACTCCTTTAGATAAAAACTCATTTCAAATTACCAGCCTCAGCAACTCTATCATTGACATTGTACCCTCTGCCAAACTCTTGGGGGTCACCATCGACAAGCACTCAAAATTCAATACCCATATCCAACTTAACATCAAGAAAACCCACACTAAACTCAGCCTACTGTACAGGAATAATCAGTTCCTCTCCCCCTCTACTAGACATAGCCTGGCCACTGCATACCTCCTCCCATCTCTTCTTTACGGCGCTCCACTGCTTACTAATCTATCTACCACACTCATCTCCAAACTAGAAGTATGCTACAATAAAATCTCCAGATTTGCCACAAATGCAAATGCCCTCTCTCATCACTGCTCCTCCTTACAAACTTTAAACTGGCTTGAACTCCCCAATCAGCTAGACTACATCCAAATTGTCACAGCCCAACTACTATTTCAACCCACCAACTGCCCAGCTCTATCCAATATCCTCTTACCATATAGCCCTCCCAGACCCCTTAGATCCACTCACCAAAACCTTATTTCCATCTTCAAACCTAAACGTCCTGGTCAGCTCTTACTCTCCTTCACTATAGCCAAAAAATGGAACGCCCTGCCCTCTACCTTGACAGCCTGTGAAAACCTAAACAACTTCAAAAGACTTCTTCACTCTTACCTACTTCTTCATAGAAAATGTAACTGCACTCTTCACCCCATACCTCCTAGCCTCCCCTCTTCCTACTCTCCAGGCTAATCCTTTCCTTTCCCTTTCTAACCTTTCTTATAGTCCTTCACTATTTAGCAGTAACCTATCCCCCCTCCCGTCTCATGTTCTATGCCTCTCATCCTCTCCTACAAACTCTCGCTTTAATATCTTACCAAATAAGTAATCAACACCTTCTCATTCAACTACTCTACCTGCTGCTCTACTGTAAAACTCCACAATGACTACAATTACTCATGTTTCTCTTCATTATGCTGTGTAACTTTGTAATTGTTGCAATTTTATCTTGTAATGGAACTTGTTTCAAGGATCCCCCCCCCCGAGGGATCCCCATTCTCCATATTGTAATGAAATGGAAATTTTTGCTATAGTTGTCAATATCTTTAGGTAAATGTTTGTATTTCTATATGCTATGTAACTTGTGTTTTGAAGAGCTTTTCTACCCGGGCCTCCACTGAAAATGGGCTCTTGAGCCCAGTGGACCTCCCCGGTAAACAAACTGGAAATAAATAAATAAAAATTTCAGATGTACTGTGCATGCGTAAGAGACTTGTGTTCCCACGTTTATGCAGTACATCAGTGCTGTGCAGAGGTAGCAACGGAGAGAAGAAGATCTCCGTTGCTTTTTTTTAAAACTTAAAATAAAAAAATAAAAGAAACCAGGAGACTTTTTTACATTCAGGAGAGCAGGGACAGACAAAATAAAAGGATAATCAGGTGTGTCTTTAATTTTGCAGAATGTACCTGATTATGTTATTTTTGTCTGCGCCATCTCCCTCGTTCATTTCAGGTCTTCCGTTTTCTTTTTGGGGGGCAAAAAAAAAAAAAAAAAGTAAAACAAAATTAGGAGATATACTAATGGGAAAAGGTCCTTTTTTCGTTAGTATATTTCGGATTTACAATGGGCACGCTGATTGGGATGGCCAATCAGCGTGCTCGTTTTTGAATATTAATGGCCAGTCATTGTATAATTATATTTTATGTCCATGAAAAAAATTATATTTAAAAAAATGTCTAGAATGTAAAGCAGGTAAGGCTAGTTTTGGACCTTGGTTCCCCATTTTGTCTGGTTCTGTCCAGAATTCTTAATCAAATAATTTGCGATATTTATTTATTTACTATTTGGTAACTAGATGGGTGGGGTTGTCTGAAGACCGTTTTCAGCGATGACCCGGGCACAGAGGCAAGTACAGACAAAACAAATGATACAGTAGTGTCAAACAGAAAATCAGACATCATTGTATAATTATATTTTATGTCCATGAAAAAAATTACATTTAAAAAAAATGTCTAGAATGTAAGGCAGGTAAGGCTAGTTTTGGACCTTGGTTCCCCATTTTGATTGGTTCTGTCCAGAATTCTTAAGCAAATAATTTGAGATATTTATTTATTTACTGTTTGATAACTGGATGGGTGGGGTTGTCTGAAGACTGTTTTCAGCCATGACCCGGGCACAGAGGCAAGCACAGACAAAACAAATGATACAGTAGAGTCAAACAGAAAATCAGACATCTTAAATTAGTAAAGTAGTTTCGAGCCACTGAAATGTAAAGAGAACAATATATGAGATAATCAATGGAAGGAAACAGTGTAAGGGAGAGCTTGAAGCCACTGAACAAACTAATGGAAAGGGCAATATATATATCTAATATAATATAAAATGGAGTTATAATCAGGGTCAGCAGATGTTGTCAGTAGTCAGCATCAACAAAGTTAAGTAATTAAGCATTGTCCTTAAAACAGGTGCATCTAGGCTTCTTATGGAGGTATCAAGCTAGACTTTTCTTGATCCCTTGGAAAGGATTTTATTTCTTTGCATATTTTGTAATTTATTTCAGAGGTGAGGGCCAACTCTGCTGAAAGCCTGAAAATAAGAAACATGCCTGTACTACACCTTGACTTTACAATGTCTGCTGTCCTGATGCTGTGAATCAGAAGACAAATCCTGAAGCCAAGGTGCAGCACAAGGCACAGTCATATTTCTGATTTTCAGCCTTTTTCACAATTTAAGTAAACAGTCAATTATTGAAGCATATTATATCAATAAACAATAAAAACTGCAGGAGTACAATATTCAGGCATTGATATGACACTGAAAATGTTAAGTTCTCTAACCAAGTAATCTTTGTTCACTGAAGTTAGCTTCTTATGTGTGTAACTGTACATACCCATTCTGGACCCAATATAACCATGAAATAGGCTGTGAAGGCAAGGTTAGACGTGTACATGCAGCACAGACACATTACCTCAACGGCCTTAGAAATCACACTTGTCAGTGATTTCCTATGGAAAACAGCATCAGCATTTCATTCCAGGCATCTAGTGTGCTGGACACCATTGATACTTAAGGAACAGTAACTTGATATGTTAAGAAGCCATAATCTGACGTTGTTAATCTTCATTCATTCCTTACCGATGCTCTTTTCTATTTGTCTTACCACACTTCCCACTGGCTTCCCTAATTTTAAGATCTTTCCTTCCCCATTTTCCTTACCCTATCTTCCTTCCTACCTTTAAGGTAGCCCTCGTTTTACCATTGTTGATTATTCCTCTATCCTTTATCTTTCTCTTAAAAAAAAACTATTTCTGTTTTTGGTGTAGTAGTATGTTTTTCTTCTACTTGTCCTTAAGTCTGAGTGTTGTGTTTTTCTAGTCATGTTGGAAAAGAAAGGCACCACTGGTTTCAAACAGTGTAATGAGTGTAGTCATAAACTACCACACTCAGACACCCATGATCTTTGCGTTTACTGCTTGGGCGTCCCTCATCTTTCTATTCAACTGCTCTATGGTATTTGTGAAAACTTCTCATCCAGAACTTTAAATGAGTGAAAGAACAAATTGATTTTAAAAGGCCTCCTTAAACCCCTTTTTTGGGGGCTATCTCTGGTACAGAGGGTCAATCCGCTCCTAGCAAACATCACAAAAAGCGACCACATGCTCATTCGGTTCCATTGTCTCCCTCCGGTGACCTTAAGGAATCTAAGACAAAAATTGTCTGAACTGACCTTGACAGTTGCATCGACCTTGGCTCCAGCCTTGGCACTGTCTTCATTGGCTATGTCCCCAATATCTACCTCGATGCCAAAAGCGTCTACTTCAGCACTGACTTTACAGGCCTCCTAACAGACCTCAGCACCGACATCATTGGTGCAGGCTTTTTCAGCACCGTCACTCTCAACACCGTATCCATCTTCTGAACCGTTTTCAGTTCCAACTGACTCGAAATTGGATGCATCTATTCAGGCAGCCAGGACAAGATATTCTCCACTGATGGACCCTTTTCTGGGGCACCGTACAGCCCATTCTTAGAGAGGCCTGAATCCCCAACAAGATTGTCCATGCAGTTAACTAGGAGCCCTTCAGAACTGGATGTAGTGAGCCTTTTCGATCAGTTGCTGATGGCCAGAGAGATCCCCACTCCAGCTAATATTACTCTCCCTGTTGACGGTAGTCAGATTACTTCCCAGACTCCAAGCTATTCTCCTCTTTCAACTTCTGTGCAAGCCTTGAAGCCCCCTGAACCAACATTGGTGTCCCCTATTTCGATTCGACTGATGAACCTCACCATGGTATCGGACCCGTCCCTGTGGCTCCAGGTGCATTTGGCACTGGGACCCTCTCAGGATCGTGGCTGTCCCATCGGCACCAGAATTCCTGGCTCAGCACCTAGTTTTTCCATGGTGCCTTACACGGTTCTGGGTGTCCTTTCAGTACACAGCCCTATTGGGACTCTTAGTTTGGTGGCTGGTTCGTCGGAGCGAGGTGTGACCCCAGTTCCAAGGTTGTCATGCTCTGTTCCAGGCTCCCATCCCTCTTCGGGTGGGCCAGCCTTCCAGGCCATGGAGAGGGCCCTTGCCTCAGTAGGTAAGCCTTTGGTGTCAGAATTGTTACCCTCCTCCCTCTCTGCACCGCAGCTGACACAAGCCACTGTTGTTAGACACCGGGTACAACAGCCTCAGGACACCCTGCCTCAGGGTGCTGCTTCTTCGGAGTCTTCCCCAGAAGGTCCCACTGAGGGAGTTCACCATAAGAAATCATGCAAGAGGAAGCACGTAGACACCCCTGAAGAGCCTTTGACCGAAGACACGGATTTCAATGATGGGGAAGGGTCCTCACGGTCCCCCTCTGATAAGGTGTCCTTTGAAGACATTCCTGAGATTTTGAAACAGAGGGGTGGCTGACAACCCTCCAACCCCTCCTCAGAGGCATCCGTGTTCCTGCAGGCTTTTCGTGTCCAGCCCCCTACCTCCTGGGTGACCCCCACCTGCAGACAAGCTTGTCTAGCTCATCGTGCAGCATGCATGGAAATGTCCTGACACCATTGAATCGATTCCTCTGAGGCCGGACAAAATTTTACCACCCCCATAACAGCATCCACACTGGTCAAAGGCTCTGGTCAAATCACCCTGGCAAAGCCATTGCTTAAACCATTTAACCTAAGTTAAGCTACAGTTTTTGTGCCTGAAATTTGGCACACTGCAGTGGGGCTTCTACTCCATAAGGGAGTCCCTACCACCAACCTTGGGGATTAAAGAACCATCAGTCTTATAAGTCTCATCTACAAAGCTATGGAACACATTACAGCAGACCATATAATGCTTGATACCATATATCTCATGGGACCTAACCCACAACAATGGTTTGTCAAGGGAAAATCAAGCTTAATGAATATGGTTAACTTATTTGAGAGGGTTACGAAGGCTGTTGACAGTGGTCATACTATTCAACATGGCATATATTGAATTGGCCAAGGCATTTAACACCATACCCTATGTTGGCATTGTAAGCTTAACAAATTTAAACAGATCCATAGGTGGTAAGATAGATCGCAAACTGTCTAAAAGACAGAGCCCATATAGTGTGAGAAGCAGGTGTCTCATCAGACAGTATGAAAACGAGTGGTGTCCCCTAAGGTTCAGTGTTGGGACCCCTTCTTTTCGGCATTTACTTTTTTGATTTCTTGACTAGAAATAATGACCTCTGGTTAACTAAGTTTGTAGATAACTGCAAACTGGAAGTTATTGTCAAGTCCCCCCTCTAATACCCAAACCATTCATCAGAAACTTACATAAATCACAGGTGTACTGAAAATGTGTTTAAATTAAATGCAAAAAAAGTGTAATACTGTCACATTTTGTAGGAAGAGATCTCAGATTTAAAGAAGATGAGTTAGCAGGAAAGATGGAAATCGCTGTTCCTTTATTCAATACTTTATAGCCTTTTGAGGAGAGAGCTTTATCTTACCTTCAGTGTAAGAGACCTACTTGCCTTGTATTTCTTGTATCTTCACATAAATCTTAATCATCAGATAAATAAAACGCAGTGTGGGATCAACCTAAGGATGGGTACCGACAAGGTGCAAATGGTTAAGGAAGTCAGTTGCTTTGAAATTACTATGAATCTTACAAAAACATCTGATGTCACTTTCAGAATAAAGAATATATTAAGTGAAGGGTTTATAGGTACATAGGTTACTAGGCTACTGACTCGATGATCTTTACAAACTTAGCCATTAAATCTCAATATAATACTGGATGAGAGTTATTATCTATGCCTAAGATTTTTCTAGCAAGGACTGCCCATGTCCAGGAGAGAATCAGGGAAAATCCTCGGCAAAAATTTACAGTTTCACATCCAGTCATCCAAGCTGCGCTTAAACAGGGTCATGGAGGCACTCTGCTCGACAAGGTTTGGAAGCCTTTTCCAGAGGAGTGGCAACCTCTGAGACATGTTTCCGTCTCTCCATTAGGTCCTATTTATGTAGCAGGCTAGACTGAGGTCTTTGGAATGGGTAACTCTAGTCCCATTTGACTTACGGATGTACAGCATTTCCATTAGATTTGGGTTACAGACAGCCTTGTAAAACAGACATAAGCTGCCTCTAAGTAGTCTACATGCTACTGACTACAGTGACAGCATCTTCAGGCTGTCCGTATAAGACATGTGCTAGAGACCCTGAATTTTCTTAGTTAAAAAACTCTGACTTCTCTCAAGTTGCTGCAGGTGTCTGGTATGGTACATACCAAAGGGAACATTATATTCAATTATAGGGCTGATGAGGGACATAATTCAGGAGAGTTATAACCTCTTTTACTCTTGAGGTGATGCCTTTGCTAATCAAGTGAGCAACATAGAATGTCTTCCACACCATGGTAGACACATGGCGGTCGAAGTTGAGGTCACAGTCAACTTGTGTTCCCAGGTTTCTCACTACAGAATTGGTACTTAGGGTATTATTGTTTATTTTATAATCAGCAGGGACATTGTTTTTACTGAAGGAAATGATGATGCATTTTTTAACATTTAATTTAAGACCATGGTTTTGGCACCATTCATTGGTCTGTGTAAGCCCCTTTTGAAGAATGCTAACATCACTAGGGCATTCAATGACAGCACCTAATTTAAAGTAATCTGCAAGCTTAGTTAGCCACAGCCTATCTATTTTAGCCTGGGCTTATGAGAAGTATATGCCAAACAAGAGGGGTCCCAACACTGACCCTTGTGGGACCACACTGGTGACAGGACTCCTGGTAGAGGTGAAGTCTCCCACTTTGATTGAGTGTTGTCGATATGTGAACCAGTTTGCAACCCACCTGAGAACATAGGAGCTGATATTCAGCTGGGTTAGTTTGTTAATAATGCCTGAATGTGGGATTGGGTCGAAGGCCTTGGCCAAGTCAAGATAGGCTGTGTGCATTTGCCTTTCTCTATGGCTCTGGTGACATTCTCGAGGAAGTCCACTAGGTTTATCAGGCATGACCTACCCTTGATAAAACTGAATTGGATGGATCTAAGGTTTGGAGATTGCCTATATCCTTATTTATGAGATCCATGATGATTCATTCAATTGCCTTACAGATGAAGCTGGTTAAACTTATGGGTCTGCAGTTAACCAGGTCTGTTGTTGAGCTGCCCTTATGCAGGGAGATAACAGAAGCTGTTTTCCATTCAGTGGGGACAAAGTCAGTACTCAGACTATGGTTAAATAGGGTACCTAGTAGAGTAGTTAGCTCTTGTTTAATAACATTAAGAAAGCAGCAGAATGCCATCTGGTTACATGGAGGCTGCGTTCTTGGTCTTGGAGAGAGTACTGATGACTTGCACTTTGGAGATGCAGGGAGAAGGAGATGTTGAAGACATGGTTGTGATATGCTTGGGGGAGGATAGGGTGGTGAAGTTCTCACCAAACCTGTCTGCTAGCAGGTTTACAATTTCCACAGGGTAAGTGTGTGCGATACCATCCACAATTAATTCAGCACACATCCAAGTCCTACCTTTTAGGTTCCAAGTGTAGTTGAAGAAAGCCTTATGGTTATCCTTGGCTATGGTTGCTAACTTTTTCTCATAGTTGTTCTTTCAGGATTTTACGAGTTGTTTTATTTGCTTATTTAGGGTGAGGACGGTGCACTTCCAGCTCTGGGTTCTCACACTTTTTGTATTTTTAGACAGCAGCTTCTTTCATTTATTGTATAATCTATCAATGCTAGACATCCACCAGGATGGTTTATTTTTTTTCTTGAGGATCATGCTTTAATCATATCGGGCTTGGCTATGTCTATACATTTGTGTAGATGTTTATACAGGGCATCAGTCTGTACCTTAGTATAGCCATCAATGTCATCTGTGGGAACTGGTGTTTGGAAGTAAATTATACCACCTGTTAGGAGGGTATAGTTAGCTTTGGTGAGGTTTTTTAGCCTGACTTCTCCTTTGGGGAGTTCTGGTGCTATTGCCATTTCAAAAATGACTGATCTATGGTTGGATTTAACCAGTGCAGGCCCTACACTTGAGACGTTGCATCGGTCACTCATATTGTTGAGGACCAGGTCTAGAATATTAGAGCCCCTTGTGGGGTGGTGCACTATTTGTTCCAAACTATTTGAGTTAACAAAATCCAGGAACTTTTGTGTGAGCGAGTTTGGGCTCATATACGTTTCCCAATTAATGGAGAGTTGAAATCACCCACAATTAGTGTGTTAGGTTTTACTTTAATTGTCCCAAGTAGGTCTAAATAAGCTGTATGGGCTTCTTGGTTAATGGAAGGAGACCTGTAACTGGTGATGACATGAAGGGGATCTTACCTACAGTAGTTTGGACTTGGAGTAACTCCATAGAGTTATCTTGTCTAACCAGTCTAGAGGCATAATTGTCTTTAATGAAGATAGATACTCCACTCCTTTGGTTCTTACACCTTCAATTTTTGGTCTGAAAATGTGGAAGGCGTTGTAGCTTTGCAAGGCCGGGGTACTTACTGCAGCCTTGAACCAGGTTTCTGTGACTGCATTGATGTCAACATTTTCCTGGGAGAGGAGTGCTTCTAGACAATGCAGTTTGTGAATTAAACTAGTGTTTAGCAGCATAACCCTTAGTTTCTTTGTGTTTGATATTTTCACGTCTGAAATTTTGTTTTTGGGACCTTGCCTAAAAAAGGCATTATGAGAGAGGCAAGCACCTTAGCCAGTAACCAAAAGCCTAGAATTGCCAAATGAAGTGCATCTCTGGCAAAGCAACGTGGTCTATCCACAATGTCATCCCAGACTGACAGGAACTGGATCCTATTAGAATGACACCAGAAACTTAGTCAGTTATTGACGTCAATCATTTTTTGTTAATATTGTGATATTATCCTAGGCAAGGGTAAAACGCTGCTCAAAGTTAGGAACATACCTGTAATGTAAGCATTTTGCTTCCCATGCTAAGCATCAGCTTTATAATAGAAAAGTAAATTTGGGCTCATCTATAAGTACCTTTAGGTACTGTTCAATCAAGTGACATGTGATTCAGTGGAAGGAAAGTACAGCATTGTTGGGGAAAGAAAATAAGCAGCAGACCTCTCAACTGTTCCTGATTTTGCCTAGTAGTTTGGTAAAATGTATGAAGTGAAAGAACATGTCTCAACTGTGCCTGGCTTTGCCTCATATTTTTCTTAGCCCCTTGCTACATTTTTGAGTTACTGGTAAATCAATAAAGATTAATCAGGTAACTGTGGGATACAAAAGAGTTTGTACTTCAGAAAATGCACACTAATGGAAATCCTGTCAGTCTATTTATTTTTCAGGATAATTGGAGCAATATTTAAAAATGTTTCCCGATTTTAGGTCTTTCCACTAACATTTTACCCCCGATTCTTTTGAGAGTTATGCAGGAAGTGATTGGTACAGAGCATTACAGTATGGATATTGCTGTAAAGCTATTGCCTCCTGCACTGTCAAATCTCCATTATAAAACCTGTAATTTTATGTTAATTAGTAAGGATTACATTCAGTGAACGATGCCGGACACTGTTTCCAAAATGAATGGTCATGCAAGACCTGCCAGAGTAATATTTAAAAGCTCTTCCTGATTTTGTGTATTTGCCTGCAGTTGTACCTAAGTCTCCAGGCTCCCTGTAAACTAAATAAATAAATAAATCTTCTGTAACAAAGGAAAAATAAAACAAACAAAAATATTTTGTAAAACTGACACAAGCTATATGCTAGTAATGTAAAAAGCAGTTTGCTACAGTTAAAACAATAGGCGCGTTAGTGCTTCAGCCGTGACCACAAATGCATTATCGGTATTCATTTATGAAGTTGATACTGCACTGCCGCACCATCGCACTGTTGCAGCTGGTATAACAGTGAACAGACCTAAAAAAAGACACAAGGTGGTGAATTATATTTAAACTTATGTTAATTCACATTACATTTTCTGTCAACATCTAATATATATGTGAGCCTGACTACCCGATTATTTATGTATCCATAATCCTAGAGACAGCAGGTTAAGGGCTAAACCGCTGATGTCCCAGACAAGTTAGCATCTGTCAAGCTCCACTAACTCATTATCCACACCTTAGGACAGTCTAGCCAATGAAATCATTCCTAAATCCTTGAAGATAATGGGTGACATAGGGTTTTATTCCCTTCTGGTTTCAAATTAAGAAATGTCACAAGAGAAACCGGGAGAAATAATTGCGAGGTGTCTGGTTGAAAGACACTAGCGGAGTTAGTTTCTGAAACAAGCTTCATTTTATTATTTTCTTTTACAAAATTGTAACCTGAGCCTCATTACAGCTGGTCAGTTTGCAACAATTTATCTAGGTGTAACAAGGGAGAGGTACTGTTTTGCTAGCACATTCTTGAAATATTAGGAATGCTTACTTTAACTGTCCCCAATTTAGTCTCATATTTTTGTCCTGACCTTGCTAAATAATTGAGGATTACAGTCAGTGAATAATGCTACATATTAGAGTTTTGTACTTCATATCAGAAAATGTACAATGATGAAAATCACACTGATCTATTAACGTTTTGGCTTTCCACCCCCACTCTGTCTTAAGCTAAGAAGTTGACAAATATGAGTAAGAGATCGGCACAGAGCAGTCCGTTCAGTACCAACAGTCTTGTTAAGTTGCTTATTGCTGCCAAGATACTGCTGCATTTAAGCATTTTTCTTTTCTTTTAAGATTTAAAAGCTATTATTTTAATGCAGCCATGGCTCTTCTTTATATTTTTTTACCAAGAGAGTGTATTAATAAATACGTAAATAAGCTATTTTGAAATTACCGCAAGCAAAGTAGTTCTATTCTGCAAACAAGCTTTGGAGGGTGACAAGAAAGGAACTAAAGTAGTATTATATCCGTTTTCCCTAGGGAATGTAAACAATACTGGGAAAGGTCAAGCAGGTGTATTTTTAAAAATAACGGGGTGGGGAAGGGGTGTGTATAATGATGTCACAATGTGGGTGGTCTTACCTTGCCAGACTGAGAGCGGGCGCTCCAGAAGCAAAAACAGTGAATTTGCACAAAAAGGAAGCAAGAAAGTAAAGATTCAATGATGTGGGTCCCATTGTTAGCACAAACTACATTTTGGTGATGAAAACAAAAAAAGTGTTCTGAAAGCTGCATCTTTGACACTCTCCCTTTAACATATGAAACTGGCAATTCAAGGCCCAAGTTGCAGATGTGTATACCTTCTTACCCCATCTATCCAGCACCCTGGAGTCTCTATCAGACGGGGTAGGATTTTTGGCAGTAGTAGCTTTAATGCCCTTGGGTCCCTGTGAAACAGTTTCAGGATTCGCAGTAAGATTTTTGAAAAGGAACTTGCGAGAGTCAGGAACCCTGTAAGATCTATCAGGTTTTCTGGAAGCAGGAGGTACAGAGTCAGGGGCCATGCTAAATTCCGAAAAGGCATCAACAACAATGTCCAGTACAGGAGGTATAGCTAAAGGCCTGTGCTGGGGCAGGAGTAAGAAATCCCTAAGCCCCTTTTTAGAATCAAAAATCCCGACTTTCCCAACGAAAATGCTCCCTGACAGTATGCAAGGTTTCACCAAAAGAGAAATCCTCTGGGGGGAAGCAGAGGGAATAGAGTCCTCAGCATCAGAATCCTCATAGGTAGAAAAGGGTAAATCCTGGTCAGAGGAAACAGAAATTTCAGAATCCTGGTCAGTCAGAATTATCATAAGCAAACTCAGTCCTAGGTCTCTCAGAGGGGTAAGGTTGGCTTCCCCTGATGAAAGTAATAAGCCCTTCAGTCATTCTTATCATTTGTTTTTTTAAGCACAGAGGCCTGACCATGCGGTCTGGGCGTCAGTTTTCTAGGCATGGTTCGAGTTTTAGGCCTTGAAGAAGAAGTAGATGGCATCAGTTTAATATGCAAGTCAGTAGGCCTGAATACACCCTCAGAAGCCAGTGCCTACACAGCAGCTTCGGACCCACCTAAGGTAGAGACATCCGCAGGTTCCACAGTTGAAGCATCTCGCGGCATACCGGACTCCGAATGGGCCTCAGTAGAGGCCTGCAAATATGAAGTAGCGGGTATCAGGGGCTGCGAAAGCACCTCACTGAGTACTGGCGAACTGGGCGGCCTGTCTGCCTTTACCTTTGTGTTTTTTTCGGAATGTCGATAGTCGAATGGCTTACCGAAGACATATCAGGATAATTGAACCAAGCACCAAAATATTTAGAAGCGCAAATATACAGACGGATAGTTTGTGATTTAAATAAGGCACAAAACTGACAACGAGGTACGTTGTGGTCAGGGCCTAGGCAAGAAATACAGAACAAATGAAAATATTTATGAAGTATTTGCTTTCCACAAGAAATGCAATTATTTACTTTTACTGACATCAGTTTAGAGCAAGAAAAAGTTTACCCAACAAGGTACTTGGCTTTTAGTTGAAGACTTTGGTTCTGAAACTCGAAAACGAACATTTCAGGAGTCAGTGGACCGGCACTTGCGAACTGCTTCTGCTTCGGGAACCGCACAGCAAGAAAGACTGATGTAATGACGTCGGCTGCATGTTTTATACCCGACGACCTGACGTCACGGAATAGGAGACAGCAACCGACGTAGGACCCAAGACTTTGGCCAACTTAGGGCTACTGCAAGCAGATAACCCAAATGTAATGACTGTAGTACGAGTTTGTCTGCAAGTCTAGCGAGTGTAGAATTCTTTCCCTTTTGTTTTGATGGTTGGGAAAGAAGGTGGGTAGGTGTATGGCCTGGTTGACGGTCACATCAGATACCACCTTGGGATTAAAGGAGGGGTTAGTCCTCAGGAAGACCCTGTCTGCATGGAAAATGATGAAGGGCTCAACAGCTATGAGAGCCTGAAGTTCTGATACCCTTCTGGCTGAGGTGATAGCTAGTGGGAATACAGTCTTCCAGGAGAGGTATTTTAATTCTGCAGAAGCAGTTTGAAAGGAGGCAAGGTTAGTTTCAGGGTGGCATGGGAGGCCTTCCAGGAGGTCTGATATTAGAAGCCCCTCTGAGGAATTGCTTAATCAAAGGATGAGAGAAGGGGGGGGTCTGGATCGTAATGGGCAGAAATGGCCGAGGCAAGGATTTTAATAGAGGAGAAAGAGAGGCCACTATTGAGCAACTTGGCTAGGTAATCCAAGATAAGAGGGTCGGAAGGTCCTGGCCCCTTTAGACTGTGCAGAATTTTTTTCATTTCTCTGCATATGGTTTTCTGGTGCTGGGCCTTCTGGCCTCTCTGATGATGTCTAGGACCTGTTTGCTTAACAGGGACTCCTTGCTGGCTTTTGGTATAAGCCATGCTGAAACACAGTCGTAAGTCTGGGTGCAGTATCTTCCCCCTCACCTGGGAGGTCTGAGATCGGGGAAGCTGCTTGGGGGGGGGGGGGGCTGTAAGATCAGGCTGCGTAGTAAGGGGTACCAATGCTGTCTGGGCCAATCTGGAGCAATGAGGATGGACTTTGGTCCCTCCTCCCTTATTTTGATCAGTACCTTGGGAATAAGTGGCAGGGGAGAGAAGGCGTACACAAACGGAGTTCCAGGGGAAGGTCAAGACATCCACCTTCCACGCTAGGAGGTGATGCTCCCTGATACAGAACAGTCGCAGCTGGTGGTTGAGGTGTGAAGTAGAGAGATCCACTTCCGGAGTCCCCCACTCGAGTGATTTGCAGAAAGATTTCCCTGTGGAGCTGCCATTCATGGGGGTCCAGTAAGTTTCTGCTTAGGTGGTCCGCCAGTGTTGTTGACCCCTGGTAGGTATTGGGCAATTAGGTGTAGACCCAAAGAGGTAGCTGTAAGCCAGAGGCTCATGGCTAACCTGCACAGGGGGGTATGATTGGGTGTACCACATCACTGTGGTGTTGTCTGTTTTTATAAGGAGAATCCCTGGCCTGAGATGGGGTTTGAGGGATGTGCCTTTTGTACTGCCATGATTTCTTTCTGATGTGAAAGTGAAGTTGCTGGGCATCCCAAAGACCTTGGGTAGACCTGCCTGCTAGGTGAGCACCCCAAGAAATGTCTGAGGCGTCGGTGATGGTCTGGCCGGAAGGGTGGAGGATGAAGGGAAGACCCTTGTTCCTGGCACTGGCCTCTGCCCACCAGAGAAACTTAGCTCTTATACATGGGATCAGAGGGAGAGAGGTCTCTACAGACAGAGTGCTGGCACCAAAGGTTCGTTAAATACCACTGAAATTTTCTCATGTGAAGCCTGGCCAGGGAAATGAGAAGGATGCAAGATGCCATGTATCCTACGGCTTGGAATTTCCTCGCAGCAAGGTAACCTCTGGAAGCCAGCTGGGTAAAGTAGAGAGGCAGGAAGCTCTGCTTTTCTGGGGATAGGAAGGCCATTTGGAATGCTGTGTCTAGCACAGCTCCAAAGAAAATGATCTCCCTGGTAGGGTTTTGTTTTGATTTCTTTGTTGATGGTGAACCCTAGGGAAGTTAGTAGTGATTTGACAAGGAGAAGGTCCTGCAGCAGCTTTTCTTTGCACTCTGCCTGAATGAGGCGGTCGTCCAGGTAAGGGTAAATCTGTATACTTCTCTGTCTGCAGAATGCTATGGCTGTGGCCAAGCATTTGGTGAATACTCTGGGAGCAGTACATAAGCCAAACAGCAGCGCAGAGAACAAAGTGTTGTGAGCCTGTTCTGAAGCGCAGGTATTTTCTGCAAGATTCCCTGATGGGGATGTGGAGGTAGGCATCTTTTAGGTCTAGGGTCACTAGCCAGGCATTTATTGTTAGCATAGGCAGCAGCTGCTGCAAAGTTAGCATTTTGAATATGGGGACTACCAGGGAGGTTTCAGAATGGATAGTGCCAGGATGGGGCACCAAGTGCCCTCTTTTCTAGGAACCAGGAAACATCTGGAATAAAAGCCTTTGCCTGTTTGACCTGAGGGGACAGGTTCTACTGCCCCATAGGATATCTGTTTGGACCGGTTTCAGCTGAAATTCAACTTCTGGTAGCGACCAACCAGCACTCGTGTGAACTGCTTCTGCTATAGGCTCCATGGCAAGAAAGACTGATGTAATGACATTGGCTGCCTTGCTTTATAGCACTGACGACCTGACGTCAGACTACAGGCGACTTGCAGCAGATGCAAACCCACCCCCCCAAAAATACACATTGACTCTGGTATTCGGGCCAGCTGAGGGCTACCACAGCAAGGATATCCCACAGGTGATGACTGCAACAGTGAAACACAACGAACATCTATAAGTTCCAATAAAAAGTCCAACAGGTTCCTCCAGAAGTTTTTGGAAAGAAGGATTGATGGGGGGGGGGGGGTTTGAATGAAAATGGGCAGCACAGATGTACATAACTTTTAAATTTGATGTTGCCCTTTTCATTCTTCCCGAATGAACGAGACAAAGTCCTCAGCTACGTTAATCTTGAGTGGCCCTCATGGGAGGATACTCTGGGGGAACTGCTGAGCCATAGGCAGCGCTACTTCATGTATCTAGCTGAGTGGGCTTTTGGTGGTCTTGGAAGGGAAATGGCTTGAGAACAGATCCAAAAAATGCCATCTGCAATCCACTTAACTAATGCAACTTTACAAACTGGATAACCCAATCTTTTTGGTGAGTAGAAAACAAATAGGTGATCTGAGTTTGTTTTGTTCTGTGTAGATAAAAACATAATTATCTGTGCACATCTAAGAGATTAGCATGTATTCTCCTTTGTTTGAAAATTTTGGAGAGAGAACCAGTAAAAGAATGGATTAGTTAATGTTGGACTCGAAAGCCACTTCGGGTAGAAAGGAAGGGTTTGTTAATAAAGTAACCCTGTCTTTATGAAAATAATGTAGACAGTATGATGACAGAGCCTGGAGTTCAGAAATTATTTTTAGCTACTAAGAAGGCTGTTTTCTATGAAAGAAATCTTGGATCATTTTTCGCTGAAGGTTCAAAGGGTTTTTGAGTCGGCCCTTGCAGCACAAAAGACAAATCCCAGGAAGGAACCCAACTACTGAGCTCCTCCCTCTACACATAATTCCCTAGTCCATCCTCGATCAGAGGAATTGAGGCTGGAGTAGGGCATTATGGGTAGACAGAGGAGCTCAAAAGTTGGATCCAAAGCCTAAGGTATGTGGCAGGTAACTCATTCATTGAGGGAGAATGAAAATAACACAGATGCCTAGTTATGGGGAGTAGGTACTTTTTAATTTTGCAAGTTGTCTCCAAAAGGTACAGACTGCATTTCACATCCAAGCCAACAAAAAGGGGGGACACTTCCAATTCTACAAGACCAACATTTTATTTACACCCTTACCCTTTAGCAGAAATTCTACTACAGGAAAATGTAGTGAAGAGTTTTTACTCTAGAGTGTTCCTAGTTCCAAGGAAAGACTGACCACGGGAGATACATTTTGGACTTAATCTAGGTTAAACAGATTCCTGAAAGATCCAGACGTTCAAGGAGAAAAATTCCCTGTAGAAATGCTTTACATAATTTGGAAGAGGCTAAAGAATAATTTCAGTCTCCTGTATGAAAGTCTGAAAGGGCTGCCAATTACAGTTTAATCACAGAAAAACTAGGTCCTTCTTTAAAAAAAAAAAAAGACAGCCAAAAATTCAAGAGCAGCAGAAATCAGGGAAGAAAACGCCTAAAGGGAGAATCTTTTCCACTTGCTCTTGTAAACTTTCTTGGGGGAATCTTTTTGTGAGGATACTATAAAGGTGCATACTGTGAAGAAAGCCTGGGCTGTCCGACAATTACTGGAAGTGGAGAAACCATCATGTCAGTTTGAGGGCTTGAATATTGCGATGACTCATCCTTAAGAGGTGCGACAGGAGATCTGGAGTTAGGTCCAGTATCCATGATGGATAACGAAGATGAGACCACAGTAAGGGGAACCACACCTGTTGAATTAAGTAGGGAGCAATGGTGATGACCAAGCTCTTCAACCAGGTTGCTTTCTGTATAAATTTTGGAATCAAGGGAAGTGGAGGACACGCATAAAGGAGAACGGATGGCCAAAGGTGGACTACAGCATCTCTCAGTGACTCCCCTTGAGGGGGGACCAGAGCAAAATACCTGCTGCACTTATTGTGGGGGGACGCAAAGAGGTCATAGCAAGATTGGCCCCAACAATGTAAAATCCCTTCCACCACAGACTGAGAGACCACTTGTGAAGTATCAGAATGGACTTGCTTAATTTGTCTGCTAATACACTGGCTTTCCCTGGGATGTGTGTTGCAACTAGAAAGCGGTTTGAGGAGATTGCCCATTGCCACACTCTCAATACCTCTCTGCAAAGAAGGTAAAGGATCAGACTCCTCGTTTGTTGATGTACCAGACAATAAACATGTCAGTCTGAATCATAACAGCCCTTAGAGGAGCAGCACCTTGGAATGCCTGTAATGCAAAAAGGACTGCTCTCATCTCCAGTACACTGACATGGAGATTGTTCTCTTAGGGGGACCATGTGTCTTGGACAGTCCTTCCCAAGGAATGCCCCTCATCCCAACTGGGAGGCATCAGTAGCCACAGTGGCCAGTGGGGACAGCAGAACAAAGGGTCAACCTAGATGAAAGCTGTTCAACTGGATCCATCAATGGATGTGAGGTTTACAAATTCATTTAAGCTTGGACAGTTAGAGTCCACTGAAGAACACTCGTATATTATGCTGAGGGGAATAATACTGCTGCTGCCATAGATCCCAGTGCTTGAAAAATGAATCTGGCAGGTGGAGTTGGATGGAAAAGGATCTGATGAACCTGAGATCTGAGCATGTCTATGTGATGAGTTGGGTAAGGATGCAGTTTGCATTGTGTCCAGACGTGCACCAATAAACTCAGGCTCTGAACTGGTGTTAACTTTGATCTGGCATAACTGTTATCCCTAGTGAATGACAAATCTGGAGCAAATAGTCCATGGACTGTTGAAGATGATGCATGAACACTCTAGACAGAGGAGCTCTCTGATTATGTAGCCCAGGCCGGTATGACCCTGACCAGCATCTTACCCTCACCAAGAATGATGCCACAGTACAAAGACAAAATGATCAGCTTTAACAATTGGCTTAATTAGTGGTGTCATTCAAAGGGGATCCAATGTCTGTCTGCTTGGGATGATATGCTTGACAAGCCACGCTGCTTTGCAAGGGACAGCTTGTACCAGTCACCCCTGGGCTTCCGGATATTGGCCAAGGCTCTTGCCACCCCCATAGTGCCTTTTTTAGGCAAGGCTCAAAAGACAAACCCACCTCCCTAGAAAACACAAGTGGGAAAAAACGAAGGGTAATGCTGCTCAACGCCAGAAGTCTAAACCTCAAGATGCACGCACTCGAAGCCCTCCTCAGTATGGAGAACATCGATGTCTGTGCAGTGACTGAAACCTGGTTCAAGGCTCCCGAGAGCACCCCAGCACTACCAGGTTATACCTCATATCATGCTTTTCGGCCCCAAAACTTGGACCGAACCACAAAAGGAGGGGGAGTATCCATATTCATCAAAGATGCCCACACCTCCAGGTTAGTGGCAACGCATGAAGCATCGGAGACCATCCATGTGCAACTAACCACAGGCAAAACTGCCCTACAGTTTGTAGCATGCTACAGACCACCCTCTCAAACTCAGGAACCCCACTCAGCCTTCCTGAAGACACTGGAGAGTATGAATGTCTCTCCAAATACCATCATATTGGGAGACTTCAACTACCCAAACATAAACTGGGAGCATTACTCAAGCCCAAACACCCTAGCCCAAAGGTTCCTAGAATTCATAAACTCAAATGTGATGGAACAACTAGTCACCACTCCCACAAGAGGAGATAATATATTAGGCCTGATCATCACAAACATGGGGACACAATGCTCTACACCGGAAGTATACCCCTCATTGGTGAGATCAGACCATAAATTAATCTCACTGGAAATCCACATCCCGCCCCCACCCCCAGCACAGAAGACCACAGTGAAGAATTTCTCAAAAGCTGACTTCACACTTCTTAAGACTGAAGTGGTATTCTTCAAGGCCCCTGGGCCAGTGGAAACCACAGCCCACACCTCTGAATCCTTTATAAATGCCTTCTACGGACACCTTCAAGAATGCATGGATCATGCAATCCCAAATAAAACCAAGACTCATTCCCCCAAAGGCAGGTGTCCTATCTGGTGGACCCCAGCCATTAATAAGCTTTACAACAGGAGGAGGAAGCTACTACATGACAGAGCAAAATCCCTAAAAGGGAAGGCATCTAGCAAAAAACTACGATCACTCATAAAATCATCCAAGGCCAACTTTGAGAGAAAAATCACAAAAGACACTAAAGACAATCACAAGGCCTTCTTTAGTTATGTTAGAAACCTGGGTGGAAACTCCCAAATATGCTCAGAGTTAGTCCAAAATGACAAAAAATACACTGAACCCACAGACATTGCCAACATACTGGCAGACAGGTTCAGTGCAAATTTCTCCCCCCCCCCCAAAAGGACATCTATCCAAGCAGAATGTAGCCTCCCTGACATCTCAGATGCCCAGGTGAGAGCCACCCTCTCCAAAGCTAAAAACACAGCATCAATGGGACCAGACGGTGTCCCAGGTTGCGTGCTACATGAACTCCAAGAGGAACTAAACCCGCACATAAGGCTGCTGTTTAATCTTAGCCTTACTACAGGATACGTGCCCAAAGAATGGCGTACAGCAATAGTGGTCCCACTCCACAAAGGAGGCGCTTGGCTATATGTATAAGAGATAAGTTGTATACATTTATATCTCTTATTTTTATTGTATATAGGTTTTATGGTATGTTGTATTAACTTAAGAATGTTTAAAATGGTGATAAGTTAGGATTTACTGTGATACTCTATTTTTATACACAGAACATTATGTGAAAAGTCAGCTATGACTTTAAATTTAAGGGTTTTATTAATTAATGAGTTAATTACCTTAATTGGATACAAAGCATACACTATTTAAACTAAGCTCTTTGAGCAAATGAATGAAATCTGATGAAGCGTATGGTACATACGCGAAAGCGCTCATTTTTTATACTTTTACCTTGGATTAAAGAAGAAACTTTTCATCACTACGTTGTTTGGCTGATTAATGGACTTTGTGAGTACATGCTGCCATTTCGTACTGGATACACTTGTGTTTTCTTACTACAATTTTCGCTGGTTCTGACAAGTTTTCCAGCGTGAGGTGAACAGTTTCATTGACTACTATGTTAGAAACCTGGGTGGAAACTCCCAAATATGCTCAGAGTTAGTCCAAAATGACAAAAAATACACTGAACCCACAGACATTGCCAACATACTGGCAGACAGGTTCAGTGCAAATTTCTCCCCCCCCCCCCCCCAAAAGGACATCTATCCAAGCAGAATGTAGCCTCCCTGACATCTCAGATGCCCAGGTGAGAGCCGCCCTCTCCAAAGCTAAAAACACAGCATCAATGGGACCAGACGGTGTCCCAGGTTGCGTGCTACATGAACTCCAAGAGGAACTAAACCCGCACATAAGGCTGCTGTTTAATCTTAGCCTTACTACAGGATACGTGCCCAAAGAATGGCGTACAGCAATAGTGGTCCCATTCCACAAAGGAGGCGCTTCTACGGTCCCTGGAAATTACCGCGCCATAAGCTTGACGAGCCTGGTCTGCAAAGCTATGGAGAGGATCATTATGGAACTCATAAACAAAGACATTGGGGACCTACAAACACTGGATCCCACTCAATTCGGCTTTGTCAAGGGCAGATCCTGCCTTTTGAACCTGGTCGACTTTTTTGAAACAGTCACTAAGGCCATTGATGAGGGTAAGGCAGTTCACACAGCCTACCTTGACCTTGCAAAGGCCTTCAACACAATATCCCACTCGGGCATCTTAGACAAGCTCACCAGCCTAAATGTAAACCCACATGTCATAAGATGGGTTGCAAATTGGCTCAAGGACAGAACCCACAAGGTCAGAATTGCTGGAGCCATGTCAGACTAAGCCAGTCACAAGTGGTGTCCCACAGGGCTCGGTCCTGGGACCCCTCTTGTTCGGCATTCATTTTTCCGAGGTGCAAGCTAACATAGGAGGATTGTGGCTGACAACGTTCGCAGACGACTGCAAACTGGGCGCCATAATTGATACTCCAGCGGACACGAGCATCCTTCAGAAAGGCCTCATAGAAACGGATAACTGGTGCCAGAGCCATGGCCTTAATCTGAACACCAAAAAATGTATAGTCATACCCTTCGGGAAAAACAAGGTACCCATGAATTACCACATAGGTGGTAATCCATTAAGCACGGAAGTAATCAGGGACCTAGGGACCCAAGTTGACAGTAACCTCTCATTTGACACTCACATTGCCAAAGTGGTTAGGAAGACCTTCTATATTGCCCACCTTATCATAAAAGGATTCACATCTAGATCAAGAGAGGTCATTGTGCCCCTATACTCTTCCCTTATCAGGCCCATAATTGAGTACAATGCCCCATTTGGGATGTACCTTACTCGACACCTGCAGCAGTTAGAAAGACCCCAAAAGTACCTCACCAAGAGGATCAAGGGTCTCAAACATATGTCATATGCTGCCCGGCTGAAGAAACTCCAGCTCTATTCAGTCGCATACCGCCTACTCAGAGGCGATCTATGCCTGACATACAAGGCCATGTCCAATCCGGAATTAATGGACATGCTCCACCTCAGGAAATCCAAATCCACCAGAGCCACGAGAGCGAGAGATCTGAACCTAAACACAGAAATAAATAGGATGTGCTGGAGGGACAGATTCATAACCCAAAGGCTCCCTACACTCTGGAACAGAATCCCAGTCCATGTTAGGCAGAGGCCCTCACTGACTCTCTTCAAGAGAAATCTTGACGAGTGGATGGGAGATCGTAGATTTACCTCGGGGGGTCATCTCTGTGTTACTACTAGACAGAGGCACAGTAAACTAAACCCTAAATGGGCACAGTATTCTCATTCCAAGGGGTGGCGAAAGCCACACACACTCTGGCTAGGCTTACAAATGCCCTAGGGCAGATAGCCTAGTATGAACCTATGAACCAATATCCAAGGTAGATACTTCAGATGAGACCTTAGGAAGGAGAACCATGCCTAGCGAGGCCAGAAAGGGGCAATGAGGATGAGGGTGTCTTCAGGTGACTAGCTTTCTGTAATTCTTTGGGTATTAGGGGAGGAGGAGGATAAGCACAAAGGAGACCCAGAGGCCAATCGTGAATGAGAGTGCCCCTGGGAGACTCCCCTGCTGAAGGATCAGGGCAAAATAATTGCTGCATTTGTGGTTGCCTGGGGAAGTAAAATGATCGCAGCACAATTAACCCCAATTGTGGGATATTTGTCTTGCCACTAACGGATTCGGGGACCACTCTTGAGGACTCAAGACAGATCTTCTGAGTCTGCTGGCCAGCAAGTTGGAACTTCTGGGAATCCGAGTTGCAAGAAAGTGCCTGGAAGATATCACTCATTCCCACACACTCATGGCCTTCTCTACACAGAGAATAAGACCATGTTGCCCTTGCTTGTTGATATATCAGACCACCACCATGTTATCCGTTTGAATTGCCATGGTCCCCAAAGGGAGGCACTCCTGAAATGCTTGCAATGTTAAAAGGACTGCTCTCATCTCCAGGATGTTTATGTGCAATCTGGTCTCTGAGTGAGACCACATGCCTTGAACTGTACTGCCCTGAAATTGCCACCACACCCCAACAGGGAGGCATCTCTGGTCACTGTGGCCTTGAGCAGGGGAAGACAAAATGACCTGCCTAGATACAGGTCCTGAGACTGAAGCCACCAAGCAAGATGATTCCTGCATACCTGAGTCAACTTTATCATCATGGATATGGGTTGGAACCAGAATGGACTGCTGGACTGCCAAGGTCCACTGAGCACTCACATGTGATATCTGGCGAAGGGAACTAACTGAATGGCAGCCGCCATTGAACCTAACACTTGGAGGATCAAACAAACTGATGGGTATGCTAGCTCCAGCAAGAGAGAGACTGAACTTTGAATGAGTTGAATCCTGCAGGGAGGCAGTGCTGCAGTTTCTGATAGTGTCCAGCAGGACCCCGATGAACTCCAGGTTTTGGCAAGAAAAAAAATTGGACTTGACAGATTCACAGTGATACCGAGATATTGGAAAAGGCTGAGGATATATCTGGTGGCCACGGATAGCTGATGCCTCCTGGGAGCCGTTAACAGCCAATCGTCCAGGTATGGAAAGACCCAGAAAACTTGCAGCCAGAGAGGAGCTACTACTATTGCCATGCATTTGGTAAACACCTGGGGGGTGGCTGTGGTGAGTCCAAAGGGCAGGACTTTGAACTGCTAATGACTGGCCCCTAACCGAAAGCGTGTCTCCTGGAGCATCTGTCACGCTTTATACGACAGTATGCATTCTTGAGATCCACTGAGCACATCCAACTGCCCTTGCGCAAGACGGGCAGAATGGACTGAACAGTGACCATCCAGAACTTGGACTTTTTGACAGAGATTTAGTTCACCAATGTCCAAAATCAGATGCAGGTCCCTGGTCTTTGTCAGCACAAAAAAGATGCAAGTTCTTGACCCTCATTGTCCTGTTGGGATTTCTTGGATGGCTCTTTCGTGAAGGTCTTGAATCTCAAGATAGGCCAACTCTCTTTGGCGGAGTGCAACGTCCGGGAGAAAGTTTCGAACTGGAGGGGGCTGAGAAGAGAGAATGGACCAACCCCTGGAAATAATTTTTAGCACCCACTGATCGGAAGTGAGACTTGTTCAGGCTAGTGGGTGAAGGGAGAGTCAACCCCCAACTGCCTCCAGGGTAGGACAGTCAGGCAGCATCTCAGGAACACTGAAAGGGCTTCTCAGAGAAAGGTTCTCAGGAAGCCCTGGCTCTGCGGACCCCCTCTACTCCTGCGGTGACGTCTGCCATTGAATTCCCTGCCCTGGCTTACAGAAGTGGATTCCTGGGGATCATCCTGAAAGGATGACAGTCCTCCAGATCCAAAGTTTCTTTCTTACGTTCTGGGTCTTAGAAAAGGACTGCTGGTGAGTAGAAAACTTGATCCCTACAGTGGAAACAGTCTTGCCTTCCTGCTCGTTGTAAGTTATGGTTTCCTTAACAGATGGACCAAACAAGGTGGAGCCATCAAAGGAGGCGCTGGTGAAAGACGCCTTAAAGGGTTCTGCAAACCCACAAAGGTGAAGCCAAGTATGCTTTCGAATGGCAATACTGGTGCCTGCCGCTCGAGAGGTGGCCTCTGCAGAATTGGAGATCAACCTCATCAAGCATTAGCTAGTCACCAAGGCCATTGACGAGGGGAAGGTGGTCCACACAGCCTACCTGGACCTCGCAAAAGCCTTCGATACAATACCCCACTCGGGCATTATAGACAAGCTCACCAGCTTAAATATAAACCCCTATGTCACTAGATGGGTTGCAAACTGGCTCAAGGACAGAACCCACATGGTTAGAATTGCTGGAGCCATGTCAGACTCCAAACCAGTTACATGTGGCGTCCCCCAAGGCTCAGTCCTGGGACCTCTCTTGTTCGGTATATATTTCTCGGAGGTACAGGCCAACACGGAAGGACTGTGGCTGACCAAGTTCGCAGATGACTGCAAACTGGGCGCCATAATCAACTCTCCAGCCGACACAAGCATCCTCCAAAAGGGCCTCATAGAATCAGACAACTGGTGCCAGAGCCATGGCCTCAAGCTAAACGCCAAAAAGTGTATAGTCATCCCCTTTGGCAAAAACAAAGTGCCCACAAATTACCACATAGGTGGTAATCCATTAAGTACAGAAGAAGTCATTAGGGACCTGGGGACCCAAGTTGATAGCAATCTCTCATTTGACAACCACGTGGCCAAAGTGGTTAGAAAAACATTTTATATAGCCCACCTAATCATGAAGGGATTCACATCTAGATCAGGGGAGGTCATCGTACCTCTTTACTCATCCCTCATCAGGCCCATAATAGAGTACAATGAACCTTTTTGGATGTACCTTACCAGACACCTGCAGCAACTGGAAAGACCCCAAAAGTACCTCACCAAGAGGATCAAAGGGCTCAAACAGATGCCATATGCTGCCCGGTTAAAGAAACTCCAGCTCTACTCAGTGGCATACTGCCTGCTCAGAGGCGATCTGTGCCTGACGTATAAAGCCATGTCCAACCCAGAATTAATGGACATGCTGCACCTCAGAAAATCCAAATCCCATCGAGCTACGCTCAGAGACTTGAACCTCAGCACTGAAATAAATAGGACATGCTGGAGGGACAGATTCATAACCCAGAGGCTCCCTTCACTCTGGAATAAAATCCCAGTCCAGGTTAGGCAGAGTCCCACATTGACTCTCTTCAAGAGGAATCTTGATGAGTGGATGGGAGATCGTAGGTTTACCCCGGCTATCACTTCTGTGTCACTGTTAGACAGAGGCACAGTATACTAACCTCAAAAAAAGGCATAGCAAAATTAATTTAAAATGGGTGGCGAAAGCCAAACACACTCTGGCTAGGCTTATAAATGCCCTAGGGCAGATAGCCTAGTATGAACCTATGAACCTATGAAGTCAAGAGTAGACAGTTTAGAGACCAGCTTGAGACTCTCTGGAAGCAACAGCTGTGTCAGGGAAGTGGTAGGCTCCAAAACCAAATCCCTCTGAAGCCGGGTAAAGTGGGCCAAATAATTTGTTTCTCTCTCAGTCCGAAAGGAACAGAGGCAAACACATGCTTTCCAAAATGATCAATCACCCGGGACACACTGTTCAGGGGATGGACCAAGGAGCTTTGCTCATCTAACTCCTTATTAGTAGCAGTGGCCACCACAATGGCATCGATGGGGACACCTTTGCTCCAAAATGTTCTATCCTTGGTAGGACTGAGGAATTTGTTGGCTTTCTTGGGTACAGGTTCCATCATGTCCAGCTCCTTCCAAGAACTGCTGGCGATAAGGTCCACAAGCTCATTAACAGGTGGGAGGAACCCAGGCAGAAGATGGGCCCTTCCCGAAAGCCTTCAGGAACACTGACTCCTCTGAAGACAGGGTTGGGAAGACCAACTGCCTCTCTGCTTGAGAACCTCGAGGATGTCCCCGAAGGACACTTCCTCAGGCGGAAGTCTGGGGAACCCATCTCCTTCCTCAGGCGGAAGTCTGGGGAACCCATCTCCTTCCTCAAAATCCATGTCCTCAGTTAGGGACTCTGGGGGGAATTCAAGTGTCTACTCTTACATGTTCTCTTCCATGGGGGTTCCTCCATGGTGGGCTCACAGGAGGACTCGGAAGAGACAGGTACCCAAAGTGGGGCAGTGCCTGCCTGAAGGTGCTCGCAGGAGGGCTGACCCTGGACGGATGATGAGGCCTCAACACCCAAACCTGGAAAAGCTGGGGAGGACCTAGAGAAGACGTAGAGGTAACTGCCAAGCTAGAGAAGGTCCTCTATACTGCCCAGAAGGCCGGACTGGATGAAGCTCCTCCCTCCAGACCAGGACCACTTGGGAAGGGAGAAGGGATCCCGACAGCACTGAAGCCCCCCTGATATCAGCCCCAAGCTGTCCAGTGCTGAAGCTCCCAGGGGAAGGAAACTGTCCAAAACATCTGGGCATGATCTCACCCCCAGCGAACTTGCCCTTACCCCTCGGGAGGCGAGGTACACCCTGATCCAAGGGCAATGGAACAGAGTCAGCCAGGGACCCTGATGGTGTTGAGAAAGGGGTATATACCAAACACTGTTGGCTTCTCACTGGAAATCCCCTGGTCCTGATGTTCCAAAGCCTGTGGGACTGGAAGCAGAGAGTGGTCCCCTAGTCACCTGGGCAGGGGATGGCAGCAAGCCTAATTCAATTTGAGCCTTGAGGAAGCTCCTCATCATCCTATACATGTCTGAGGGAAGCAAACTTCTGGAGGATCTGGACGATACTGATGAGTGACCTGATCTTGCAGGGGATACGACCCTGGATCCAACAGCCCTATGGCCCTAGAAGGGGATCTACTCTGAGTCAGATCAGACTTCCTGAAAGACGGGGGGGGGGGAGACTTTCAATTATAATGGATCAGACAGCTTAGCTGGGTCCGAGGGCTTGGACAGTTTGCCAGTTGGATCAGACAAACTGGCCAGATCTGGGGACAACTTGCTCCTGCTCAGATCCGAAGGCACCCGTTCTCTGGAGACCTTGGATTCTAGAGTTTGATTTGAGGTTCTCAGAACGGCAGATCTTGGATCCGAAGCTGAAGAGGCTGGATTCAGGGATCTGTGATTCAAGAGCCTTGGCTTCTTAGAATGACAGGAGGAGGAAGAGGACCCCCTCGAGGGAGGAGGCCTCTTTTTAGGTTCCTGAGAGGGCTTGGAAGGAGAGTCTGAGGGCAGAGGACCACCCAGAGCCAAGCCCTTCAAAAGGGGCTAATTGTGGTGCTCTACGCGGGGCCCTGGGGTTGAATGCAGAACAAATGTCACATTCAAACACCAGGTACTCCAACCTTAAGCAATAAAGATACTCATGCGAGTCGGAACATAGCATCTTCTGACCGCATGAGGAGCATCTCTTAAACATGGACAGCATCCAATTGACGATTCAGAGATCAGCAAATTAGCATATAATGAGGACTTTCTTCCTAGTGGCTAATTTGTATCTTAATCTAAACGTACTACATCGCAGAAACAGGGGATTTTTTACCACACCCCTTAAAGTGAATACTAGGGTTCTTTCTGAATCATATGATGATGTCACAACGGCACCTCACAGTTTCCAAACCATGTGTGAAATGCCCACTTTGCTAACACTATATGAATAACAAATTCCAACAAAAATCAACAGCACATTCCAAAAACTGTACGGCAATGACTTCTTCAAAATCTCTCCATCACTGATGTACGTCATTTTCTATCACAAGGTTTTATACCCTGGCACATTTTCAAAATGGTGGTCATAGACTGATACAGCACATTTGTTTCTTTTTGAATTTGCACATCTCTACCACATCAAACTGTGTTTCCATCATACTTTGAAAGCGATCTCAACTTTCAAACCCTCTATTCCTAACCCAAGCTTGAATATTCCAGTCACCTTCTGAAGTCAAACAGCCTCATACTTACTGCCATATCTCAAGAATATAGTGGGTTACCTGTTACTAATGTTGGCATCTCTATAAAAATAACTATCTGAAAGGAGAAAACTGGATACTGCTGAAGTTTACAGCTGCCAAAGTTTCAAAATTGCATATCTTCAATAAATACAATAGTATCCTAAAAAGACTATTTGCCTATCTATTCAGTACTCATCTTCCTTCTTCACAAACTTGTTAAAGACCGTGGTTTTGCATGGCAAGCTAGAAAGACAGAGAATGAAACAGAAAGTTAGTCACATGCACGGCAAAAAAGTACAGTTTTGTACCTACCATAAATGTAGATGTTCGAGTGTATACACTGCTGCAGTCATTACACTTGGGTTATCCTGCCATCAGGCGGTTCCCTAGTTGGCCTGAGTTCCAAAGTCTTGGTCTGGCGTCGGCTGCTGTTGCCTCCACCCTGACGTCAGTGCGACAGGGGTATATAAGATGCAGCCGAAGCCATTTTCTTCAGTTTTTCTTGCCCCAGATGTCAGGTGCCCCCCAAAAGGTAGGCAATACAAATTGCTAATAAAACATACATAAGAAAAGCAAACAACAACTTTCAGTTACCAGCAAATACTCCCCATAGATAGTAAAGGGTAGAAGACACAGGTAGGTACCAGCAAGTAAGAGGGGAAGGAGGGAGGGTAACCTGGACTACATCAGTGTATACACTCGAACATCGACATTTATGGTAGGTACAAAACTGTACTATGTTCATCACGTTACACTGCTGCAGTCATTACACTTGGGTAGAATCCCAAAGCTGAGGTAGGGTGGCTGGTTCTATAAGGCATTGGGTGTGGCTATAAGGCCCTGCAGCACAGCAGTGGTGAAGCCAGCTCTGGATTTAGAGTATAAAGGCAGATGGTAATGCGTGGTGAAGGTATGCACAGAAAGTACAGTTTTGTACCTACCATAAATGTAGATGTTCGAGTGTTCACACTGCTGCAGTCATCACACTTGGGTTATCCTGCCGTCAGGCGGTCCCGCAGTCGGCCAGAGTTCCAAAGTCTTGGTCCGGCGTCGGTTGCTGTCGCTTCTTCCCTGACGTCAGTGCACCAGGGGTAGACAAGATGCATCCGATGCCATTTTCTTCAGTTTTTCTTGCCTCAGATGTCAGGTGCCCCCAATAGGTAGGCATATTGCTATATAAAAATATACATATAAAAAATAAACAATACCTTCAGTCACAAGCAAATACACCACAGAGGTTGTATAGGATAGAAAGGTATAGATAAGTCCGGCTAGTTCAGAGGGGATGGAGGGAGGGTAACCTGGACTGCAGCAATGTGAACACTCGAACATCTACATTTATGGTAGGTACAAAACTGTACTATGTTCATCGTGTTACACTGCTGCAGTCATCACACTTGGGTTGAATCCCAAAGCTAAGGATGGGTGGTGGAACTAAACAGGGTTTGGAGAGGCTAGTAGGCCCTGCAGAACTGCAGTGGCAAAGCCAGCTCTGGTTTTAGAGTGTAGAGGTAAGTGGTAGTGCTTGGTGAAGGTGTGCACTGAACTCCAAGTTGCAGCCTCCAAAATATCCTTGGTTGGTACCCCTCTGAGGAAGGCTGTTGATGTTGCTGTAGCCCTGGTGGAATGGGGCCTGATGTTATTACCAGGCACAGATTTCCCATGGTGTGTGTAGCAGAAACGGATGCAATGTCCTATCCATTTTGAAATGGTCTTGTTTGAGATAGCTTTTCCTTGAGATCCTGCAGCATAGGATACAAACAGCTGGTCAGATTTTCTGAAAGCCTTAGTTTTATCCAAGTAGTAACGTAATTGCCTGTTAATGTCCAAAGAGTGCAGGAGCCTTTCCCCTTTGTTCTGGGGTTTGGATAAAAGGTGGGCAAATGAATGGTTTGGTTTAGGGCCACACTGGATACCACCTTTGGCATAAAGGAAGGGTTAGTTCGTAAAGAGACTCTGTCTTAATAACAAATGATGAAAGGCTCCACTGCCATTAGGGCCTGTAGTTCTGAGACTCTTCGTGCTGAAGTTATTGCTAGCAGCAGGGCAGTTTTCCATGATAGGAACTGTAGATCAGCTGTGAAAGCTGGTTCAAAGGGCGGAAGTGTAAGCTTTTCCAAAACAAAGTTGAGATCCCAAGTTGGTGTTGGTGCTCTCAGGGGCGGTCTCATGTTCTTAGCCCCTCTGAGGAACTGTCTTAGTAATGGATGTGAAAATATAGGAGAATCAGTGTTGTATTGAGCTGAAATAGCTGAGGCATGGATCTTAATAGATGAGAAGGAAAGTCCTTTGTGCAACATCTCAGTTAAATATTGAAGAATCTGAGGAATATTTGGGACAAGGGGATTTTGGCCTTTAGCCTGGTTCCAGGCGCAGAATCTTTTCCATTTGTCTGAATAGACTTTCCTGGTGCTGGGCCTCCAGAATGACGTCCATTACAACTTTAGAGAGAAGTGTTGACTGGTTGTTTAAGCAATTTGCCATGCAGCCAGATTTAAAGTTTTGAGCTGGCTGTGTAGAATCTGATTGTTTTGCTGAGTGAGCAGGTGAGGAATTGTAGGTAAAATCCATGGTGGGCCTTGAGCCATGATCCTTAGTATTGGATACCAGTGTTGGTGTGGCCAGTCTGGAGCAATGAGCATCATTTGTGGCCTCTCTAATGTGGCTTTCAGCAGCACCTTTGCCAGAAGAGGCAGTGGAGGAAAGGCATACACTGTCAATGTTTTCCAACTGAATGAGAGGGCGTCCACTTTCCAAGCTAGTGTGTGGTATGTCCTTGTGCAGAATTTCCATAGTTGGTAGTTTTGGGGGGAAGCAAACAGATCTATGTCTGGGCTTCCCCATTTTTGAGTTATCATTGCGAATGCTTGTGGATCTAGTTTCCACTCATGAGGATCTATGATGTTTTCTGCTTAGATAGTCTGCCAGTGTGTTTTTCTTTCCTGGCAGGAATTGTGCTTGTAGTTGAAGTTGGTAAGTCAGTCCTGTGTTCCACAAGGTTATTGCTTGTCTGCACAGGGGGTAGGAGTGTGTGCCCCCTTGCTTGTTTATGTACCACATCATTGTGGTGTTGTCCATCTTTATTAGGAGTTGTCCTGGATGTACGAGGTCCTTGAAAGCTGTTAGGGCATTTTGTACAGCTAGCATCTCTTTTTGATTGATACGTAGATGCCTTTGGTTTGCAGACCATTTGTCCTGAATACACTGTCCTGCCATGTGTGCTCCCCAGGCATAATCCGATCCATCTGTTGTTATAGTTTGCCTGGCTGTGGGTAAAGTAAAAGGCTGACCCTTGTTGAGGTGACATGCCTGAGCCCACCATAGAAACTCCTGTTGAAGGCAGGGAATGAGTGGAATTATTGTTTCCAAGCTGTGGCTGTGTTGAGTCCATACGCTTTTCAGCTACCATTGTAATTTCCTCATATGCAGTTTTGCAAATGGTATTAGCAGTATGCAAGATGCCATGAATCCCAAGGCCTGCAGAATTTTTCTTGCAGGGAGTTGGGTCTTTGTTGCCATCATTTTGAAGTACTGAGTCAGTTGTCCTTGCTTGTCTGGTGTGAGAAGCCATCTGGGCCGTTCTGTCACCCAGGAATATTGTGTCTTGTGAGGGCACTAGTTTTGACTTCTTTTCGTTTACTGTGTACCCTAGGCAACTTAGTAGGTTTTTGACAAACGCCAGATGCTTTAATAGAATGTCCTTGCTTTCTGCTTGAATAAGGCAGTCGTCCAGGTATGGATATATTTTAATCCCTCTGTCTGCAGTATGCAATTACTGGTGCCAGGCATTTTGTGAAGACCCTGGGTGCAGTAGATAAGCCAAAGGGCAGTGCAGAGAATTGGTAATGGGTTGAACCTGCAATAAATCGGAGGTATCTTCTGCAATTTTGTCTGGTAGGGACATGCAAGTATGCCTCCTTGAGGTCCAACGTTACTAGCCAAGCCTTCTTGCCCAGCATGGGAAGAAGTTGCTAGCATCTTGAATTTGGGTACTTCCTGGTATGTGTTTAGAATTGAGAGGTCCAGAATGGGTCTCCAGGCTTTGTCCTTTCGGGGAACTAGAAACAGTCTTGAGTAAAATCCTTGTCCTTGCTCCTGTATAGGAACCTGTTGAATGGCTCATGTCCATGACGGCTGAAATTTGCTTTTGAGCCTCTGCCCATTGATCTGGTGGCAGGTTTGGCATTCCTTTTATCCTTGGCAAAGTGTGAAAGTGTAATCTGTATCCTTGAGATACAATATTTAGGACCCTTTTGTGTTTTGTGATGATGTGCCGATTGTCTGCAAAAAGTGCTAATTTTCCCCCCAAGGGAGCTGCCAAGAAGGTTTTGCTTGGTAGTCTGAGGGGTAAAGTCATTGTATTTGTCTTCTGGTAGTTTGAGACCCGTCTTCTCCTCCTTTTTGGGTTGTAGCACCCCATTGTTGAGGCTGGTAAGAGCCTTGTGGCTGGTCTCGGCCCCTTGGGCGTCTGTATCTGCCCCTCTGTAGTCTGGCAGAAGTTGGAAAGGACCAGTTTTTGGTTGGCCAATTTCTGCTGAAACGAGGGGGTTGAACCTGTAAAAAAATCCTTGACCGTCTTGCATAGATTTTGCCTTATCCTCCATTTTCTTTAAAACTTCTTCTGCTTTTACACCAAATAAAATATCCTGCTGTAAAGGTGCATCCAATAACTTTGCTTTAACATGATCAGGTAAAGTTTGTTCTTTTAACCAAGCATGCCTACGTATGACAGACCCTGTCACTGCTGCTCTACAAGAAGCTTCCAATGAATCAAATCCACATTGCAAAGTATGTTTTCCCACTTGTTCAGCTGAATACAACAAATCTTGCATTTCCTTGTAATCTGGCTGTTCTGTATGTGCGAGCATTTTTTGTTTTAATTGAGACATCAGATATTGTTGATATGTCAACATGTGAAACTGACAATTTAAGGCCCTCATAGCTAGAGTAGCTGAGGTATATACTTTCTTTCCCCATCTCTCTAGTGCTCTAGAATCCCTTTCAGAGGGCACAGGATATTTAGCAATAGATGCCTTAACCCCCTTTGGGACCCTGGGAAATGGTTTCTGGGTCAGCAACAGGGCTTTTATACAGGAATTTGTGCGAGTCAGGGACTCTGTAGTATCTGTCTGGTTTGGCTGATGCAGGAGGTAGTGAATCTGGGTTAAGGCTAGATTCTGAATAAACATCAACCACAATGTCTAACAGGTGGAATAGCAAGTGGTCTGTGCTGGGGTAGTAAAAGGAACTCTCTGAGCCTTTTCTTGGAATCAGAGTAATCCTGGCCTTCCCAGTGGAAATATTCCCTCGTAGTATGCAAGGTTTCCCAAAAGAGTAGTCTTCTGGGGGAGATGCAGAAGGGAGACTCTTCAGCATCAGAATCTTCATAAGGGGGAAAGGAATATTCCTGTTCCTCAGAAGAGTCTGAGGAAATTGAAACCTGGTCAGAGGAAGCGTAGTCCTCCTCCTACCTTGGCCTTTTATCAGGAGGGGGATGGGAACCCCTGATTAGGGTAATTAAGTCTTCAGCCATCTTAAGCATCTGTTTCTTAGGCATGGGGCCTTGCACTGGAGACTGTTGTACAGTCGTCTTTGTTTTTAAAGGAGTTTTCAGTTTTGCATAGGATTTAATAGTGAGTGTAGTCGGTCTGAAGGCATCTTCTGCAACTGAAGGCGTTTCAACTGCACCGGAATCTCCTTCAGGCATGGAGTCAGAAGGGCCTAAAGGTAAAGGTTGAGGTAGTCTAGCAATTTCCGCTTGTGAATCGGATGTCGCCTGGGGTTCTGAATCAGTCGACAGGGTGCGTAGGCGTCTCACTGAAAACTGGAGAACTGGCGACTGGCCTAGCAGAGGCTTCGGAGTCCGGTTTGGATCTCGGCTGCCTGTCCTTATCTTTGCGTTTTTTATGCATTCCGGTCGGTTGCTCCGACGGCATGGTATAATTAAATTTCCTACCAAAATAATGTCGGGCGAAATCACACCGGCGTTTAATAGTTCGTTTATTAAACCTAGCACAAAACCGACAACCTGTGACGTCATAGTCTGGGCCTAGGCAAGGAATACAATAAGAATGAAAGTCCTTATGAGGTATTTGCTTCCCACAAAAAATGCAACTGTTAACTTTTTCTGACATCGGACTGAGGCAAGAAAAGATTCCCTAACGGGGTACTTAGCTTTATGAAGACTTCGGTCTGAAATTCAATTTGAAAATCTCAGGAGTCGGCCGACCGGCACTTGCGAACTGCTTCAGCTTCGGGCACCGCGCGGCAAGAAAGACTGAAGAAAATGGCGTCGGATGCATCTTATATACCCCTGGCGCACTGACGTCAGGGAAGAAGCGACAGCAACAGATGCCGGACCAAGACTTTGGAACTCTGGCCGACTGCGGGATCGCCTGACGGCAGGATAATCCAAGTGTGATGACTGCAGCAGTGTAACATGATGAACATCTCCATGTTGCTGTTTCCAAAATGTCCTTGGTAGGCACTCCTCTGAGGTAGGCAGTTGAAGTGGCTGTTGCCCTGGTGGAGTGAGATCTAATGCTGCTAGGAATAGGTTTCCCATGGTGTGTGTAGCAGAAATGTATGCAATGTCCTATCCATTTTGAAATAGTCTGTTTTGAAATGGCTTTTCCCTGTGCTCCTGCAGCATATGCTACCAGTAATTGCTCAGATTTTCTGAAAGCTTTGGTTTTGTCCAAGTAGAAGCGTAACTGCCTGTGAATGTCCAAAGAATGCAGTAGTCTCTCCCCTTTATTCTGTAGTTTTGGATAAAAAGTTGGCAAGTGAATAGTTTGGTTTAGAGCCACACTTGAAACCACCTTTGGCATAAATGTAGGGTTAGTTCTTAAGGACACCCTGTCCTGGTGGAAAATGAGGAAAGGTTCCACTGCCATTAGTGCCTGTAATTCTGAAACTCTTCAAGCTGATGTTATTGCCAGGAGCAGAGCAGTCTTCCAAGAAATATATTTTAATTCTGCTGTATTAGCTGGCTCAAAGGGAGGTAAAGTTAATTTTTCCAAAACAAAGTTTAGGTCCCAAGTTGGAGTAGGTGCTCTATGGAGCGGTCTTATGTTTTTAGCCCCTCTGAGGTACTGTTTTAGCAACGGATTAGAGAAAATTGGAGGATCCGTTTTGTAATGAGCAGAGATGGCAGAGGCGTAGATCTTGATGGATGAAAAAGACAGACCTTTGTCCAGCATCTCAGTTAAATATTGTGGAATCTGAGGAATGTTTGGGACAAGAGGGTCAAGGCTGTGAGCATGGTTCCATGCACAGAATTTCTTCCATTTGTCCGAATAGGCTTTCCTGGTACTAGGCCTTCTGGCCTCCAGAATGACATCCATAACAGCTTTGGAGAGAGGCACTGCTTGCTTGACTAAGGAATTTTCCATGCAGCTAGGTTTAAGGTCTGTAGCTAACTGTGAAGTATCTGATTGTTGTGCTGAGTCAGCAGATGTGGGATTTGTGGCAATAACCAGGGTGGTTCTTGTGCTAAATTCCTTAAGATTGGGTACCAGTGCTGGCGCGACCAGTCTGGAGCAATCAGGATCATCTTTGGCTCTTCTTGTCTGGCTTTTATGAGAACCTTTGGAAGGAGAGGTAGTGGAAGGAAAGCATATACTTGTAGGTTTTTCCAGCTGAATGAGAGGGCATCCATTTTCCATGCTTGTGGATGGTAACTCCTTGTGCAGAATTTCTGTAGCTGGCAGTTCATTGGGGATGCAAACAGATCGATGCCCGGGCTCCACCATTTTTGTGTTATCATTCTGAATATTTGTGGATTCAATTCCCATTCGTGGGGATCCATGATGTTTCTGCTTAAGTCGTCTGCCAGTGTGTTTTTCTCTCCTGGCAGGAATTGTGCTTGAAGATTAACTTGATAGTTTAGAGCTGTGTTCCACAAGGTCATGGGCTTGTCTGCAGAGGGGGTAGGAGTGAGTATCCCCTTGCTTATGTACCACAACTGTGGTGGTGTCTGTTTTTAGTAATAGTTGTCCTGGATGTATCATGTCCTTGAAAGCTATAAGGGCATTTTGTACAGCTAACATCTCTTTTTGATTGATGTGAAGATGCCTTGTTCTGCGGGCCACTTGCCCTGAATACATTTTCCTGCCATGTGTGCTCCCCAGGCATAATTCAATGGATCTGTTGTCAGTGTTTGCCTGGCTGTGGGTTGAGTAAAAGGCTGTCCCTTGTTGAGGTGACAAGCTTGAGTCCACCATCGAAACTCCTGTTGAAGGCAAGGAATTAGTGGTATAACTGTTTCCAAACGTTGACAGCGTTGAGACCATACACTCTTTAGGTACCATTGTAGTTTCCTCATATGCAGTCTGGCATATGGAATTAGTAGTATGCAGGATGCCATGTAACCCAAGGCCTGCAGAATTTTTCTTGCAGGGAGTTGGGTTTTTGTTGCCATCAACTGAAAGTATTGAGTCAGTTGTCCTTGCTTGTCTGGCGTGAGATAAGCCATCTGGGCCGTCGTGTTCAAGCTGGCACCCAGGAAAATTATCTCTTGTGAAGGCACTAGTTTTGATTTCTTTTCATTTACTGTGTACCCCAGGCAACTTAACTGTTTTACAAATGCCAGATGCTCTAGAAGATTGTCCTTGCTCTCTGCTTGAATCAGGCAGTCGTCCAGGTACGGATAAATTTGAATTCCTTTCTGCCTGCAAAATGCAATTACTGGTGCCAGGCACTTTGTAAAGACCCTGGGCGCAGTAGATAAGCCAAAGGGCAATGCAGAGAATTGATAGTGCATTGAACCTGCTATGAATCTGAGGTATCTTCTGCAGCTTTGTCTGATGGGGACATGCAGGTATGCCTCCTTGAGGTCCAAAGTCACGAGCCAAGCTTTCTTGCCCAGCATGGGAAGAAGCTGCTGTAGTGTTAACATTTTGAATTTCGGAACATCCAGGTATGTGTTTAGAGAAGAAAGATCCAGAATGGGCCTCCAGGCTTTGTCCTTTCTGGGAATCAGAAAGAGTCTTGAATAAAATCCTTGTCCTTGCTCTGGTGGTGGTACCTCTTGAATAGTTCTCATTTCCATGAGTGCTTTAATTTGTTTTTGAGCCTCTACCCATTGATTTGGTGGCAGATTTGGCATTCCTTTTAACCTTGGCAGAGTGTGAAAGTGGAACCTGTAACCTTGAGATACAATGTTGAGAACCCATTTGTCTTTGGTGATCCAATGCCAATTGTGATAGAAAAGTACTAGTTTTCCTCCCAAGGGGGCTGCCAAGAGAGAGTTGTCTGGCAGCTGTAATGGGAAGTCATTGAGGCTGCTTTTTATATGGTTGGGGCCTGTCTTCCCCTTCTTTCTGGCCTGGTGCGCCCCATTGTCGAGGCCTGTAAGGACCTTGTGGTTGACCTCTACCTCTCGGACGTCTGTATCTGCCTCTTTGAGGTCTGTCTGTAGCCGGAAAGGACAAATTCTTTGTTGGCCAATTTCTGCTAAATCTTGGTGGCTGAACCTGTAAGAAATCCTTTACCGTTTGCATAGATTTTGCCTTATCCTCCATTTTCTTTAATACCTCTTCTGCCTTAACTCCAAATAACACATCCTGCTGTAAAGGTGCATCCAATAACTTTGCTTTAACATGATCTGGTAACGTATGTTCTTTTAACCAAGCATGCCTTCTAATGACAGAGCCTGTAACTGCTGCTCTACAGGTGGCCTCTAAAGAATCAAAACCACATTGCAAAGTATGCTTTCCCACTTGTTCAGCTGCGTGCAATAAATCCTGCATTTCTTTAAAATTAGGAGGATCTGAATCTGGAAGCATTTTTTGTTTTAACTGAGACATCAAAAATTGCTGATATTTTAGCATGTGAAACTTGCAATTTAAGGCTCTAATTGCTAAGGTTGCAGACGTATATACTTTCTTTCCCCATCTGTCTAATGCTCTGGAATCTCTGTCAGAGGGAACTGGGTTTTTTGCTGATGAGGCCTTAATCCCCTTGGATCCCTGAGAAATAGTTTCAGGATCAGCAACAGGGCTTTTATACAGAAATTTGTGAGAGTCAGGGACTCTAATATCTATCGGGTTTTAACAGGGGTTGGAGGTAAGGAGTCTGGGTTTAAACTGGATTCAGTGTAGACATCATCCACAATATCCAACACTGGCGGAATAGCAAGGGGTCTGTGTTGAGGCAATAAAAGGAAATCTCTGAGCCCTTTCTTGGATTCTGAGTAATCCTGGCCTTCCCAGTGGAAGTGTTCCCTCATGGTATGTAATGTCTCCCCAAAGGAGTAATCCTCAGGCAGAGAGGCTGATGGAATTGATTCCTCAGCATCAGAATCCTGATAAGGGGGTAAGGAATATCCTAGGTCTGAGGATGAATCTGAAGAAATGGACACCTGGTCGGAAGATTCATAGTCTGCATCCTGTCTGGGCCTTTTATCAGGAGGGGGATGGGACCCCCTGATCAGGGTGATTAGGTCTTCGGCCATTTTGAGCATTTGTTTCTTAGGCATGGTAGCCTGTGCTGGAGAATGCTGAATCTGTCTCTGTTTTTAAGGGGGCCTTAGACTTAGTAGAGGGTTTCATAGTTAACTGGGTAGGTCTGAAGACACCCTCTGAGGCTGTGGATTGCTCAGCTACTTCGGTACCCTCAGATGGGTTAATTTCGGTAGGCTGAAAACATGTAGCGTCCGAAGGCCCAGCCAGCTCCACGTGGGAGTCGGATGCGGTCGTCAGGGGCTGTGTAGGTGCCTCGCTGAAAACCGGAGAACCGGCGACCGGCCTAGAAGAGGCCTCGTCAGTTTTAGGCCTTGGATGCCTGTCCTTGTCTTTGCGCTTTTTACGTAATCCTGTCGTCAGGAGTTCCGACGGCATGGTGTAATTGAATTTTCTGCCAAAATAATGTTGGGCAAAATCAAACCGACGTTTAATAGAGCGCTTGTTAAACCTAGCACAAAACCGACAACCAGTGACATCGTGGTCTGGGCCTAGGCATGGAATACAATAGGAGTGGAAATCCTTATGAGATATTTGCTTCCCACATGAAATACAGTTACTAACGTTTACTGACATTGGTCTGAGGCAAGAAAAAGTTTCCCCAATGGGGTACTTAGCTTTGTAGAGGACTTCGATTCTGGATTTGGAATGAAAATCTCAGGAGTCGGCCGACCGGCACTTGCGAACTGCTTCTGCTTTGGGCACCGCGCGGCAAGAAAGACTGAAGAAAATGGCGTCAGCTGCATCTTATATACCCCTGTCGCACTGACGTTGGGGAGGAGGCGACAGCAACCGATGCCGGACCAAGACTTTGGAACTCAGGCCAATTGGGGAACAGCCTGATGGCAGGATAACCTAAGTGTAATGACTGCAGCAGTGTAACACGATGAACATCTAGTGCACAACAAGAAGCTTCTGAGGGTGCAGAGGAATAGGATTTTTATTCTTATTCATAAATTGTGTTGATTTAGTCTAAGATGTCAAAAATGTAAACTGTGGGGAAGAACAGTCATGAGTAGGCAGACCATCCCTGGTAGAAGTCAGGACTTTGTCAAGCTGGATGTAATGGATGGCCAAGGAGGCAGGGTTGCCTCAAGGCTTAAAGGTGGACATGTCCTTACAGGCCACACTTCAACGGCCACCTCACCACACAGTATGTCATTAAAAGGGGCACAGACCCTAAGAAAATGTCTTGGCATGCAGATCAGTACAAGTTATGCTGTCATCTGCTAGCTATACTCCCAGGTTTATACTTCCCCTACCCTACCACCTTATGGCAACAATAATCCCATCCCTTGGGTGGTATAGCAGTACACAGCAGCTAAAGGTCAGCTGAAGATATGCCAGAGAATGAATAAAACAGTGGAATACATGGTTAAACTCTCAGAAGAAATTATACACAGTCTTCTGAAGTTCCTCCGTGAGCAGACTGCAGGACGTTTGCAGGCTTACCCACTGCCTTTATAATCTGGTAAGAGCTGAACTGTGACAAGTGACATGGACATCTGAAGTGCCCAAGCCTCATGTGAAAGATTTAGGCTCTCTAGCAGGTATACAGGTAGCATAATGAACTGGTCTCAGGGACCCATGCTAGACTGAAAACAACATACCAGAGTAAGCACTCAGATGTTTAATCAAATGCTCTACCCACTCTCCTGGAAGACTACAAAAGTATCTGCTTCATGGGAGCCAAAGAGGCTGACTCAGAGTGACTCCATGCTGCCTTAAATAGCATCCTTAATGTCAGGCTACAGGGGTGAAATAACTCAAAGCTCTTCAGGCTTCTTCGAAGCAATTCCTCAGGGCTTTTCTTAAATGAGGAAAGAGGAGCCAAAGGCGAACCAAAGCTATCCCTAATGCACTTGACAGCCTGGTTGATGGAAGAGTGATTTGGGGTCAAGGCACAGGGAGATGTAGACCTGTTAATCTCGTCGGTCACAAAGAAAGTGGCCTCAGGATCCCAACATATCTCTACACCTAGAGTATAATATAACATCAGGCCCTCCACTGTGCATACTACTGCACAAGGTCAGATGACAGGGAACAAAAGCTTGAATGTGCTTCAGCTGAGGGCAGTGCATACTGACATTTGGGAGTTTGAGGCCACATCTCAAACATCTTCTTGATGTCTAGTCTCCTAAAACCAGAGTCTTGGAGCAGGTGATGCCAAACGATACTCCTCAACAAATATCTGCTAGATAAACTAGGTGGTGGGGGAGGTCCTACAAGGAGACTTCTTGGGCCAGAATACTGCTCATCTATTACCAGGTGATTCAAGGAACCTTCTCTTAACATCAGGCTGGTTGACCTAGGCTTTCCAGCTAGGGCTGGGTGGTGCAAGAACCTAGAATGAATCCCTAATGGTGTGACCAGGTGTCGTCATCTGGTCTCATCTTCCTCTGAAATGAAATAGGTATAGATACAAGCTGTCATTTGTACACAATGATAACAGAATCTACAGGGACCTAGAGAAGCCAAGTGAACAACGGACTCACCTCTAGAACTACCAGGTCTCAACCTCCTTCAGTGCTTGTCCTTGTGGCAGAGTACCAACTTCAGCCTGAGGCTGCACTGAAGACACTCCCATGACATCTTTTTTTCACTTTTGGTGCAAAAAGCTGTGGGTTCTACTCCCATACCAAGTAGATGGACTGCTTACACAACAGTGCAGCATCAAAGGGGTGCTGCTCTCGGTGTGTGGTCCTTCAGAAGAGATGTTAAACAGAGGTCTAATTTGTCTGAGTTTTTGTTAGCTCAAGTGGATGTAAAAGATGCCAAAGAACCTAGCGAAAAGAGTAGGGGAAGTTTCCCAACCCTGTGACAAAATTTCCCTAGTAGTACAACTACCACCTCATGTCTCCCCTGAAAAGAGGCTATTAGCCTAGTAGGACTAACCTGGTCAATAAAGGATGAATAAAAGGAAAGATAAATAAATTAAATAAAATCAACTAAGACAAAAACTTTCTTCACTGCATTTCATGTACAGGATTAACTACCTTGTACTTGCACGAACGGTCAGTGTTGTGATCCTTCACAAGAAAGTGAAAGTAACATGGTACAAGTTTCATATAGTAATTTGATGTGAATGCAGGACTTTACTGACAATAACAAGAATCAAGACTGAGTTGTACAAAAGGGCTGTAGGCTTGGGGTATGCAAGGGCTTACATAGCGAACATGTTACTGCATACCATAAATTGGTAAGGGCCTACAAGTCCCAGAATGTGGGTTATTTCATTAAAAAAGTGCCAGATTATGACTGGTGGGGAAATTAATTTAAATCAAGGATTGGTAAAAGACGGTCCTCAATATTAGACCTAAAGGGTACCACGTGGTTCAAGTGCAAGACTGTTCCATTTGGACAAGAACCAGTACCTTCTCTGGTCTCATTTCACCCTGCCCCTGAGTAATATCTAAGTTACATAAGCCTGAACCCCACAGGCAAACCTATGAGGGGGGCAGAGGATGCAGTCTGCTCTGGGTGCAGAGAGTAAGGGGGGGTGCAGTGTTTAAAACACAAAAAGCTTAAACTAAAACCAGTGTCGGATTCTTTAATGGCATTCTTCTGCAAGAACACTGCATATGCATCCCTGTTGCATACTCCTTTCTGGCGCTCTGCACAAAATTGAAATAAGTGTGTTTGCGTGCGAGATGACGGCTACCGCTGCTCTAATCTGGAAAAAGCCTAAAATAATGTGGGGATAAAAGCCCAAACATAGGGACAGATTTTAAATATTGTTCTTATAAACTTAGAAGGTTGCTAGAATAACAGGATTTGTGTTAGCATGCATTTTTCTGAACATGATGTCTGAAACTCAAATGTATGTCATTATTTAGAAACTTCAGTCCTCAAGTGAAGCATGCATTTTTCTGAACATGATGTCTGAAACTCAAATGTATGTCGTTATTTAGAAACTTCAGTCCTCAAGTGATATACTGAGAAACAGCCAAAATGAGAGTCTAAAGTCTGGACATTCTGAACAGCTGAGAGCTATGCAGGTTAGTAAATTTCCTCAGGCTCAAACCCTGTATCTTGGTTCAGGAAATAAGAGCCTGAATCTTCTACACCAACTACCAAACTAGTAACAAATGAGTTTTGGTGCATTTTCAATTAGTTGCATTTCAGTGCATTTGCAAGGAATTATAAATTTCAAGGAAGACAGGTTTACTGCTGCTCATGCTAAGTTTGTTATCAATAAATGACTAAACTGTAACAAAGGCAATTTATTCATCAACGGCAGCAGGCACCAAATTTGAAGATGAAACTCTGAAATATAAAGTTGCTTGCTAGCAGCAACCTCTTACAGGTTCATAGGACGATACTAGGCTATTGGCTCACAGGTCCTTATAAGCCTAGCCAAGAATTTCACCCATGTTCCCACAAAGTCAGCAACTGTTTTCCCTGTCCAGCAGGGACACAGGTAGAATACAAGGAGTATATTTTCTGTTTTCCTTCCAGTCATTCAGGGTCCTCAAAGAGGGCTAGTGGGATACTCTGGACCACCAAAACAGGAACAGGCAAGCAAAAACTGAGGTTGATGCTACTCAATGTTAGAAGTCTAAATCTCAAAATGCACTCACTCGAGGCACTCCTCAAAATGGAGAAAGTACATTTTTTGTACCTACCATAAATGTAGATGTTCGAGTGCTAATACAGCTGCAGTCATAACAGATGGGTTCTCCTGCCGTCAGGCGGGTCCTCGGTCGGCCGAATTCCAAAGTCTAGGTCCGGCGTCGGTTGTCGTAGCTTCTTCCCTGACGTCAGTGCGACAGGGGTATAAAAGAACCAGCCGACGCCATTTTCTTCAGTTTTTCTTGCCCCAGGTGTCAGGTGCCCCCAGAAGGAAGGCAATACATAAAATAATGTAATAATGCAATGCAATATAATCAAAAAACAGTAGTTGCAAGCAAATACACCATAAAAGAATACCCCTAGAGGGGAAGGAGGGAGGGAAACCTGGACTGCAGCTGTATTAGCACTCGAACATCTACATTTATGGTAGGTACAAAACTGTACTATGTTCATCGTGCATACAGCTGCAGTCATAACAGATGGGTAGAATCCCAAAGCTAAGAAAGGGGTGGTAGGCACTAGGTGGAACTAGGAGGAGCCAAAATGCCCTGCAAATCTGCAGTGGCAAAGCCTGCTCTAGATTTGGAGTATAAAGGTAGGTGGTAGTGCTTAGAGAAGGTATGCACAGAACTCCAAGTGGCTGCTTCCAAAATATCCTTGGTAGGTACTCCTCTGAGGAAGGCTGCAGAGGTGGCTGTGGCCCTGGTGGAATGGGTTCTAATGCCTGTAGGTACAGTTTTGCCAAGAAAAAAATAGCAAAAGCGTATGCAGTGGGCTATCCATTTTGAAATTGTCTGTTTGGAAATTGGCTTTCCTAGAACTCCTACCGCATAGGCCACAAAGAGCTGTTCTGATTTTCTGAAAGGCTTTGTTCTGTCCAAATAATAGCGCAGTTGCCTGTGGATGTCCAAGGAATGTAGTAATCTCTCCCCTTTGTTTTGAGGATTAGGATAAAAAGTAGGTAAATGTATGGCCTGATTTAAAGCTACACTGGATACCACTTTAGGCATAAAGGACGGGTTGGTTCGTAAGGAAACTCTGTCCTGATGGAAGATGATAAAAGGCTGGACAGCCATGAGAGCCTGTAGTTCTGAAACTCTATGAGCTGAAGTGATAGCCAGAAGGAACGCTGTTTTCCAGGACAAATATTGCAAAACTGATGAGGCAGCTGGCTCAAAAGGAGGCAAGGTCAGTTTTTCCAGAATGAAATTAAGATCCCAAGCAGGTATTGGTTGTTTCCTTGGAGGTCTTAAATTCTTAGCCCCTCTGAGGAACTGTCTTAATAGAGGGTGAGAGAATAAAGGTGGATCAGTGTTGTATTCTGCAGAAATGGCTGAGGCATGGATTTTGATGGAGGAGAACGAAAGTCCACTGCTTAGCAGTTCAGCCAAATATTGTAGTATTTGAGGTAAATTCAGTTTTCCAGGGTTCTGGCCCTTTTTCTCATTCCAGACACAAAAACGTTCCATTTGGCGGAGTAAGCTTTTCTAGTTGATGGCCTTCTGGCCTCCAAAATGACATCCTGCACCTCCTTGGAAAGTAGGGCCTGCTGTGATGCTAAGGAATCTTCCATGCGGCTAGATTGAGTGTTTTTAGCTGACTGTGAAGAGTTTTGAAGCTGTGCTGAGTCAGAAGAGGAGGCATTAGAGGCAGGGTCATTGGTGGGGAATGCGTCAGGCTCCTCAGGAGTGGGTACCAGTGTTGCCTTGGCCAGTCCGGAGCAATGAGGATCATCTTTGGTCTGTCTGCTCTGGTCTTCAATAGGACTTTGGGCAGCAGAGGAAGAGGCGGGAAAGCATAAACTGTCATTGATGTCCAACTGAAAGAGAGAGCGTCCACTCTCCAGGCCTTAGGATGGAAGATCCTTGAGCAGAATTTTGTCAATTGATGATTTTTGTGGGAGGCAAAGAGATCTATGTCTGGCCCTCCCCATTCTTGGATTATTTCTGTAAAAACTTTTGGATGCAACTTCCATTCGTGTGGATCTGTCATATTCCTGCTTAGGTTGTCTGCCAGCGTGTTTTCCTTGCCTGGCAAGTACTGTGCTTGTAGTTCCATTTGTAAGTCCATGGCCATGTTCCAAAGTGACATGGCCAGTCTGCATAGGGGGTAAGAATGTGTTCCTCCCTGCTTGTTTATGTACCACATAACTGTGGTGTTGTCCGTTCTTACCGGTCTGTCATGTGTGCACCCCAGGCGTAGTCCGAAGCGTCTGTTGTGATGACTTGATTTGCTTGAGGCTTGCTGAATGGAAGACCTCTGTTTGACATGCTTGAGCCCACCACAGAAATTCCTTTTGCAGACATGGAATTAGTGGTATTATTGTTTCCAAACTGTGGCTGTGTTGAGACAATATGTTTCTTAGGTACCATTGTGGTTTTCTCATATGCAGCTTTGCACATGGGATTAGTAAGATGCAAGATGCCATGAATCTCAGAGCCTGCAGGATTTTCCTTGGAGTCAGCCTGGTGCAATTTGCCAGTGTTCTGAAATATTGAATTAGTTGCCCCTGCTTCTCTGGCGTGAGGTAGGCCATCTGGGTGTTTGTGTCCAAATTGGCACCCAGGAAAATTATCTTCCGAGAGGGTATTAGCCTTGATTTCTCTTTGTTGACTGTGTATCCCAGAGAGTTTAATAACATTATTACATAAGCCAGATGTTTCAGAAGAATGTGCTTGCTGTCCACTTGGATCAGGCAGTCCAAATAAGGGTATATTTGTATCCCTTGAAGTCTGCAGTAGGCAATTACTGATGCCATGCATTTCGTGAATACTCTGAGCACAGTAGATAAGCCAAAGGGCAATGCAGAGAATTATTAATGGGTTGAACCTGCAAGAAATCTGAGGTATCTTCTGCAATTTTGTCTGATTGGGACATGCAGGTATGCCTCCTTGAGGTCCAATGTTACCAGCCAAGACTCCTTGCCCAGCATGGGAAGAAGTTGCTGTAGAGTGAGCATCTTGAATTTTGGTATGAGTAGGAATGTGTTTAGGATGGAAAGATCCAAAATAGGTCTCCAATCTTTTCCCTTCCTTGGCACCAGAAATAGCCTGGAATAAAAACCTTGACCTTGTTCATGTGTAGGTACCTCTTGAATAGCTTTCATGTTTATAAGATCTGAAATTTGCTTTTGTGCCTCTGCCCTTTGATTGTGTGGCAGGTTTGGCATGCCTCTCATTTTTGGAAGGGTATGAAAATGGAATTTGTAGCCTCCGTTTATAATGTCCAGGATCCATTTGTCCTTTGTGACATGCCAATTTTTTGAAAATAGTGCCAGCTTTCCTCCTAAGGGGGCTGCCATTTGAGACCTGGTTGGCATGCAAAGGGGAAAGTCATTGGGTTTGCTTTCTGAAAGATTGCGAGTTGTCCTCACCACCTCTTTGTGTAGGGGCTTGCCATTGTCTGCCTCTGTACGATCCTTGTGATTGTCCTCTGCCCCTCGGTGCCTGTATCTGCCTCTTTGGGGTCTGTCTGTGGCAGGAAAGGACCAGTTTTGGAAGGCCAATTTCTACTAAAGCGTGGGGTTGAACCTGTAGAAATTCTTTCACAGTTTGCATTGATTTAGCCTTTTCCTCCATTTTCCGTAATACTTCCTCAGCATTTGCTCCAAATAGTACATCCTTTTGAAGAGGGGCATCTAGTAATTTAGCTTTGACATGATCAGGCAAGGCTTATTCCTTGAGCCAGGCATGCCTACGTATGACTGAGCCTGTAACAGCAGCTCTACATGAGGCCTCTAGAGCATCAAAACCACATTGTAAGGTATGTTTACCCACTTGTTCTGCACTATGCATCAAATCCTGCAACTCCTTCAAGTCTGGTTGTTCAGGTTGTGACATTTTACTTTTCAATTGAGATAACAGAAACTGTTGGTATTTTAGCATATGAAACTGACAGTTTAAGGCCCTCATAGATAAGGTAGCCAAGGTATATACCTTTTTTCCCCACCTTTCTAAGGATCTGGAATCTCTCTCGGAAGGCAATGGATTTTTGGCAATGGAGGCCTTAACTCCCTTGGGCCCCTGTGAAATGGTTTCTAGGTCAGCAGCATGGCTTTTGTATAGAAATTGGTGCGATTCAGGAACCCTGTAGTACCTGTCAGGCTTAACTGGAGCTGGAGGTAGAGAGTCCGGGTTAAGGCAGGCCTCAGAGTAAACATCATCTAGGATGTCCAAGACAGGAGGTATAGCCAGAGGCCTGTGCTAGGGTAACAAAAGAAATTCCCTGAGCCTTTTCTTGGAATCTGAATAATCCTGGCCCTACCCAGTGGAAGTGTTCCCTTAAGGTATGCAAAGTTTCCCCAAATGAGTAATCCTCGGGGGGGGGATACAGAAGGAATAGACTCCTCTGCATCAAAGTCTTCAAAAGGGGAGTAAGACTGTTCCTGATCAGAGTGTTCTGAAATAATGGAGCCCTGATCAGAGGAGGGGGAAATCTTCCTCCACTCTGGGCCTTTTGTCCGGAGGAGGCTGAGAACCTCTGATTAGAGTAATTAAATCCTCAGCCATTTTAAGTATCTGTTTCTTAGGCATGGGGCCTGGAGATGGGCCCTGTGTAGCTGGTCTCTTAGGGTGCATGGTTGCTTTAGACTTGGTGAAAGCCTTGATGGAGAAAGAAGAGGAAGGTCTGAAGACACCTGAGTGGAGGTGGACCTGTCCACATTCTGTTTCAACGCCAAGAGTGGCTTCGGTATCTGTAGTCGGGGTGTGGGCCGAGGAGCCTGCGACCTCGGGTACAGGAGACACCGCCAAAGATGTGTCGTCGGTAATCAGGGGCTGCGTGGTGCCTTGCTGAGAACTGGACCACGTGTAGTCGGCTTTGGCGTGGTGTCGGTAGAGGCCGCGGACCTCGAGTGTCGGTCCTTGTCTTTGCGTTTTTTAGACAAAACCGGAGTCGGAGTATCCGACGACATAGTATAGTTAAATGCTTTCCCAAAAAAATGCTGGGCGAACTCCGCCCGACGCTTAATAGTGCGTTTGTTGAATGTAGCACAAAAGCGACAGACCGAGACGTCGTGGTCTGGGCCTAAGCAAGGAATACAGAGGGAATGGAAATCCTTATGCGGTATTTGCTTCCCACAAGAAATACAATTATTAACTTTGTCTGACATCGGTCTGAGGCAAGAAAAGTTTCCCCAACGGGGTACTTAGCTTTTAAGAAGACTTCGGTTTCCAAATTTTCGTAATCTCAGGAGCTGGCCGACTGGCACTTGCGAACTGCTTCTGCTTCGGGCACCGCGCGGCAAGAAAGACTGAAGAAAATGGCGTCGGCTGGTTCTTTTATACCCCTGTCGCACTGATGTCAGGGAAGAAGCGACAACCGACACCGGACCTAGACTTTGGAATTCGGCCGACCGAGGACCCGCCTGACGGCAGGAGAACCCATCTGTTATGACTGCAGCTATATGCACGATGAACATCATAGATATCTGTGCAGTGACTGAGACCTGGTTCAAGGCTCCAGAGAGCACCCCTGCACTACCAGGCTACAACTCATACCACACTTTTCGGCCATGTAACCTGGACTGGAACACCAAAGGCGGAGATGTGTCCATCTTCATTAAGGATATCCACACCTCCAGGCTAGTTGCTCAGCATAATGCAGCCGAGGTTATCCAAGTGCAACTAACTCTGGGCAAAACTGCAATCCAAATTGTAACTTGCTACAGATCACCCACCATGCCCCAGGATTCCCACTCCTCCTTTCTTGATGTACTGAAAAATATTACGGTTCAACCAAACACCCTAATAATGGGCGATTTCAACTACCCCACCATTAACTGGGAAATCTACTCGTGTACCAACTCCTTCGCTCTGGAATTCATAAACTCTAATGCCCTGGATCAACTTATCCACACCCCCACCAGGGGCAACAATATCCTAGATCTAGTCATTACCAATATGAGTGACCGGTGTTCCACACCTGAAGTCAACGCCTCATTGGTCCGATCCGACCATAAGCTAAATTACCCTAGATATCCCCATCCTGCCCTCCACCCCCCATTAAGGAAACCATGGTAAAAAATTTCTCCAAAGCCAACTTCATGCTTCTTAAGACAGAAGTGGTGAACTTCATGACACCCATGAAGATGGACAATACAGTTACAACTACTGAATCCTACACAGTTGCACTTTATAAGCACTTACATGAGTGCATGGATCGTGCTATCCCAAACAGAACCAAGACGCTATCCTCCAAAAAAAGGAAGCCAATCTGGTGGTCCCCTGCCATAAACAAACTGTACAACAGAAGGAAGACACTCTTGTAAAAGAGTGTAAATCCCACGAATGGAGGAGCTCCCTGGTTAGCCTCAGTAAGAAGCTGCGATCCCTGATAAAATCACCACTGATTCTAAAAGACAACCACAAAGCATTCTATAGCTATGTCAAGAATCTCAATGGCAACACTCAGATCTGCTCTGAGTTACAGCACAATGGTACTAAATATACAGACCCAAGTGATATTGCCAACATCCTGGAAGATAGGTTCAGTGCTAGCTTTACACCCCCCTCTCACCCCCTAGAGAGCCCATCTCTATACCGGAAGAATGCAAAGTTCCTGTAATCACGGCTGCACAGGTAAAAACCACACTCTACAAAGCCAAGAACACAGCATCCATGGGACCAGACAACATCCCTGGCTGCGTTCTACACGAACTACAGAACAAACCGGCACCCCATCTAAGTAACATGTTCAATCATAGCCTCACCTCAGGCTTTGTGCCTGCCGAATGGCGCACAGCAACGGTTATCCCACTCCACAAGGGGGGAGCCACCACGGACCCCGGGAACTACCGCCCCATTAGCCTGATGAGCCTGGTCTGCAAGGCCATGGAACGTATAGGTTCATAGGCAGATATTGGGCTATCTGCCCGAAGGCATATATTAGCCCAGACACGTTGTGCGGTATTCACCGCCCCTTTGGTTAGTTCCCTAGGCCCTTGATCTAGCAGCTAGTACCCTTGGCCCCTATCTAGTAGAGCTGTTGGTATGATCCCTGGTGTGAACTTTGTTACCCATCCACTCGTCAAGGTTCATCATCATGGAACTTATAAACAAAGACATTGGTAATCTCCAAACTCTGGATCCCACCCAGTTCGGGTTTGTAAAAGGCAGATCATGTCTCCTAAACCTGACAGACTTCTTTGAAGCAGTCACCAAAGCCGTAGACAAGGGTAAGGTGGTTCACACAGCCTATCTAGATCTTGCCAAGGCTTTCGACACCATCCCCCACGCTGGAATTATAAACTCACTAAACTAGGTATAAATCCCTATGTCACAAGATGGGTTGCCAACTGGCTCACTAACAGAACCCACACTGTGAAAGTAGCAGACTCCAAATCCGACTTCAGTCCAGTGACAAGTGGAGTACCACAGGGTTCAGTCCTGGGTTCTCTCCTGTTTGCTATCTACTTCTCTGAAGTATAGGCTAACACAGAAGGTCTTTATTAAGTTCGCAGATGACTGCAAACTAGGAGCCATAATCGAAACTGCTAACGATGTGGACATCCTACAAAAGGGCCTCACTGAGACAGATGCCTGGTGTCAAAGCCATGGCCTCAAGCTCAATGCCAAAAAGTGCTTAGTCATCCCCTTTGGTAAAAACTCTGTACCCATGAACTACAACATAGGCAGTAGTATACTTAACACCGAAAGTGTGATAAGAGACCTTGGGACACAGGTGGACAGTAGTCTCTCCTTTGATAATCACATCGTCACAGTAGTTACGTGGCACACCATCACAAAAGATTTCTCATCCAGAAAAAAAAAAGAGGTCATTGTTCCCCTCTACTCATCACTCATTAGACCCATTATAGAGTACAATGCCCCTTTTGGTATGTACCTCACAAGACATCTACAACTGGAAAGGCTGCAGAAATACCTCACAAAGAGGATTACCGGCCTCAAACAGATGCCCTCATGAACCGTCTCAAACAACTCCAGCTTTACTCCGTCGCATATCACCTACTCAGAGGTGATCTCTGCCTAACATACAAAGCTATGTCAAACCCAGAGCTGTTCGACATGCTCCATTTAAAGAAATCCCAATCCCTCAGAGCTACACGCTCTAGGGACCTAAATCTTGTCACCACAATAAACAGAACATGCCTGAAGGATAGATTCCTGTCCCAGAGACTTCCCATACTCTGGAATAAACTACCTATCTATATCAAACAAAGCTACTCCTTAGCACTCTTCAAGAAAAACCTTGATGATTGGATGGGAAATAGGAAATTCACCCCGGGGATCACCTCTGTGGTCCTGCTCGACAGTGGCACAGTAATATAATTTTCTTGGGTGGCAAAAGCCAGGGTACCTTTTTGGCTGGGCTTGTATAGGCCCCAGGGCAGATAGCCTAGAACCTACCTATGAACATAGAGGGGAAGTGTATTCCACAGATGGGGGAGTTGTTGGGACACAAATCTATCCCACCAAGCTGTACTAATGTCACAGACCAGGTTGAGACCTTGTGTGCGGGTGGCAAGAGTGAAGTTTGACTTGCATATAGGCAGCAACTCTATCAAGGCCAAGTCTGAGACGGCCTTGTATGCCAGACACAGGTCACCTCTGAGCAATATGTAGGAGACTGAGTAAAAGGGACAGGGCTTTTAGCCTATCTGCATAGGATAGGTGTTTGAGACTCAGGATTTTCCTATCTGCATAGGGTAGGTGTTTGAGACCCTGGATTTTCCTGGTCAGGAACCTCTGTGGTCTCTCCAACTGCTGCATGTGCTTGGCAAGGTACATACCAAATGGGGCATTGTACTCAATAATGGATCTGATAAGGGAGAAGTACTGGGATGTTATGACTTCCTTGTTCCTGGCTAAAGTTACAGATCTGTTTAATGTGGAATTTTTTAGATGACTTACTTCTGCAGTGTGTTTGTACATTGACTGGTATTGGTGGATGTAATGACAGAAGTCTGAGTGGCCTTTTATGGTTGAAATGTTCTGAAATGGGCACGTTTGTCATTACTGGGTCATACATTCTGTTTCATTGCTTAGTGGAAAAATGTTTAAAACTACAAATTTAAAACACAGTCTAAAAAGTGGTGCTGTAATATACAAAGAATATAACTTAAAACAACCAGGAAGGTGAATTAAAGAACACATGCATGTATGTGTTGTCCTGAAAATGTATGCAAGGGGCCTACGGTTTGAAAATAGCCCAAAGGTAAACTGCCACTGGCCAGATGCATTTTCTTTGAATGGGGGTTTCAAAGAGTGTGTGTTTCAATGACAGACGTTTACTGTTAATGCCAAGTCTGTTTTCACTGCGGCACTGTACTGTTTTGCCTAGCAAATGTCTATTAGTGTTGTGGTATAAAATTTGAAACAAAAGTGTTAAATTAAATCCAAATATATGTAGAAGAAAAGAAGAAAATAGTATGTACACTGAGAGGTTTGAGCAGTGCTTACAGTAATTAGGGAGAAATAGTCAAGTAATGGGACACTGGAATGGCTGCAGGGTGGGGTGAGGGTGGGTCCGATCCAATACCCTGCTTAGGGCCACATTTGACTGTGACCCGACTCTGAAGTAAATGCTTTGTTTCTTCCTCTCTGTTGTGTCCATGCGTGAAAATGTGGTACTGGATACACAGAAGGAACTACAGACATGACTGGAGAGAAATGCATTTATTTTTAAAATTAACAGTAGCCTTCTAGTTGTACACTAGTACACTGCAGTACGGAGGTTTTCAGTGGAATTTTTTTTTTGTTTAATTGAACACAGCAAACTGGATTAATCACAGCAAGTGAATCAGCCAGGCCACTGTGGACTACCAGGCTGAAGATAAAAAAAAAAAAAAAAAAATTTGCTTAAATGAATACAACTAGATTTCTCTTATTTTTGGAGAGAGGGAGGGAGACGGTGGCTAAGCTAGTGTATGTCTTTGCATCTGTCTGAATATTTTAATGTTTTGCTTTTGTGTGCATGCATATGCATTTGTTTAAATATTGAAAAAGTGGATATTTACATTTATTCTTTTTTCCACTGTTCTCTTCTGCCCTCTTTTTGTTTTGGTGGGGGTGGGGATACTGGCTAGGATGCTGGTTACAGTAACTTGCCCTTTCATCTGCTCAACTTAAATTCTGCCATTAAAAACGAAAGTGAATATCTTCTTGTGTTAATAAACTGAAATATTTTTATCTTTTTTTTGGAGGGTTGGCCAACTGTGCTGTGGATGAATGCAACTTGTCCTTTTCACTTAGTTAGTTTAAATTCCACCCTTAAGGTGCATCTGTGTGACTAAATCTGAATTTTTATTTTTTTTGGGGGGGGGGGGGTTGGCAGCAACTTTGTCCTTTTCATATTATTTTAAAGGCTGGCTGGTGTGCATTTGTCTGAAATAAATTGATTCTTTTTGGGGTGAAAGGGTGGTTAGCTGTGCTATGGGAACTTTTCCTCTGTTTGCTCATCGGGTCTGGTATTACGGACTGGAGTGTACATTTATGTAAAATAAACTGGAATAGTTATGCTTTTTTCTTGGGATGTGGTGGCTAGCTGTGTTGATGAAATAACTAGTACTCAGTTTAAAGGCAGGCGTTACTGGCTAGTGTTCATTTGTATGAAATAAATCGGTATACTGTATGAAACACATTTGAAAATGTCCCCAGTTTTACAGAATGTTCTTGTATTTGCTTAATACATTTGGTCTGCAAACTCTCAGATTGTTTGCTTAGTTTATAATCTGCCTGTACATGCCTAGTATGCACTTGCATGAAATATGCTGCAATCTTTACTCTCTTCTCTCTCCTTCTTTTGGCTTTTCCCGGTTAGGGGTCGTCACAGCGGATCACCTGTCCACTCATGACTGGCAGTGGAGTTTTATGGTGTTGAGTTGCCAGCCCGCCACCCAACCTTCCACAGAAGGCACAGACGCACACACTCACACCTAGGGCCAATTTAGAGTGTCCAAACCACCTACAACATTGTCTTTGGGATGTGGGAGGAAACCGGAGCACCCGGAGGAAACCCACGCGACCACAGGGAGGACATGCAGACTCTGCACAGAAGGCACCCCAGCTGAGGATCGAACCGGAGTACTTCTTGCTGTGAGGTGACAATGCTAACTGCTGCACCACCGTGGCCGCCCCACTCTCTCTCTCTAGGTGCTGCATTTGTAAAACCAATTTGAAACTGCTCCTGATTTTGCAGAATGTCCCTAAGTTTATTTCATCCTTATCTGTTCCCAATACAATTTGGGGTCAACTGTCCACATTAAGTTACCAAATCCCAAACTACCAGGTGAGCGCTTAAGTATGTGCTGTCAATGTTGTACTTAACCTTACAAAGTAGACAAATGCATTTTTGACATTCAGCTTTAGTCCAGGATGCTGGCACTAGTTATTTGTTTGGGACAACCCTTCCTAAAGGCTGGCTGCACCTTTTGGGGATTTGATCACTACTCCTAGCTTGCTCCTTGTGGCCATTACTTTGTTTCATTTCATGATTACTGCTAACAACTGTCACAGATAGGGAGGTGTTAGAAAAAAATGTCCGCGGGGGTGGGGGTAAAAAATTTCTGTTCCGGGTGTCAAACATATTAGGTACACCACTGCTAAACCACTTTCTAAAACTCAATAATGTGGGATCCTATTTAGAACTGCTGGTCATCTACATTTTATGTAGTCTGTAGAAATAACTGCATAGTCATCCTTTTAATTGCTCCTCTTCCATGATGCATTTTTTTGCCTAGCTTCGTGTGTCATCTTAAGCAATGCGTGCCCTATTTTAGTGGATATTTTTATGCCATTGTACCTCCGCTTGACACCTATTAACTTCTGCTTTGTACTTTCTATCAACATCTGCACATCCTCTGCTATTACTCAACCTTGTCTACTTGACTTTAACAAACTGCTTTCAAAATTCAGTAACTGCAGTGATTTCATCATTAACTTTCCAAGTATTAGGACAGAATAAATTTGTGTTGCATATTTATTAAAAGGAGGGCAGAATTTGCACCACTTTTATGCAGTTTGTGCCTGATGCCTGCCAACATAAGATCCTCTTTCGACCTGTCAGCCCATATGCTCCTACAATAGGGAGACCGCCAACTGAGAGTAGTCATTATCCAGGTAGCCGTCAGGGATGGATAGAGGTTTTTTTTCCTTTCTAACCAGCCTAATGATGCACGTACTGGCAAAATGCCAGGGAGAGGACATACAGTTGTAAGGACCCCCCCCCACTTCCACAAAAAGAAGTTATGTACCTACCATAACATTCCATGTTAGTTGTCTTCATGTCCCCTTCCTTCTTTCCGTTTGGTTTGGAGCCAATCTTCTATAGCTCGAGAGCTGTTTACTGGCTCGAGGCTACCCCTTATTCCAGCATACCCAGCGTCAGCTACCCAGATCTCGTTTGTGAGCGCACACTAGACATAAGTAGAGTAACCAGTTCCTAAAAACTGGTTGTCTAATACACCTAAACAAGGAAAGAGTTACAAATTACCTGGCATGTGAAGTAATAAAAGATGCTCAGCCAGTGAAAACAAAAGGTGACTCCTCACAATCCTCTAGGAAGGGGGAAGGAGGGAGGGACGCAAGGAGGAAGGCGAGATGAAGACAACTAACATGGAACGTTATGGTAGGTACATAACTTCTTTATGTTAAGTTGTCTATCTTGCCTTCGTTCTTGCTGTTTGGGACAGCGTTCCCCAACACCTAAAATCCCAGGTGGCTCATTGGAACAGACTCTTCAGAACAGTAGAACCAAAGGAAGCTCTGCTCCGGGAGACCATATCTACCTTGTAATGAGAGATAAAGTGTGAGGGTTTGCCAAGTGGCAGCTGCACAGATTGAGTCTATGGGCAACCTAGACTGAAAAGCTACAGAGGTGGGTAATGCTCTAGGGGAATGACCTTTTTGTTTAGCTGGTAGCTCCATTTCGTAAGTGATAAATAAAGGTAATAGCATCAGATAACCATCTGGATAAGGTCACTTTAGAAACTGGAAGGCCTTGTTTGTTGAAAGCATAAGAAAGAAATAACTGGTCTGACCTTCTTAGTTCCCTAGTTCTATGGAGGTAAAAACGCAATTGTCTGTGTACATCCAATTGGTGGAGTTTGTATTCTGCCTTGTTGCTGTAATTAGGAAAGAAAACTGGGAGATCTATGGATTGATTTAAATTGTTCTCTGAGCAGACTTTAGGAATAAAGGATGGATTGGTCCTCAGAGAAACTCTGTCCTTGTGAAACACCAGGTACGAAGGACGAACACATAGTGCTTGAAGTTCTGAGACACGTCTAGCTGAAGTGATAGCAATGAGAAAAAGTGTCTTCCAAGAAAGAAATTTTAAAGAACTTGATGCTACCTGTTCAAAGGGAGACAAAATTAAGGAAGCTAAAACTAAATTGAGATCTCAAGGAGGAGTAGGATCTATAACTGGGGGTCTAAGAAGAGATATTCCTTTCATAAAAGCCTTGCAGGGATTATGAGACATTATGCTAGAATTAAACATACCGATATGAAAATTAGAAATGGCAGCTAGTTGTACTCTAATGGTAGCGGAAGCCGCACCAGACTGAAAAAGCTGTGCTACAGATTCAAGAATTTCATGGACTGGGGCTGAGGAAGGATCAAAATTTCTAGATTCTGCCCAGTAAGAAAACAGTTTCCATTTACTAGCATACGTTTTCCTCGTAGTAGACTTATGTGAGGAAACAATAATATCACAGACTGCTGGGGAGATATTGGAAAGTCTGGCTAAGGTTGGAAGTGGAGTAACCAAAGCTGCGAGCTGGAGAGTTTGAAGGGATTGGTGCAACCCGCCTGATTGGTGAATCAGAAGATCTGGAACTGGGTCCAGAATCCACGGTTGATCCAGAAGGTGGAGGTGAAGGAACGGGAACCATATCTGTCAGGGCCAATATGGGGCAATGAGGATCATTTTGCAACCCAATGATTTTGCTTTCTGCATGAGTCTTGGAATTAGTTGAAAAGCGTAAAGGAGTCCCCGAGGCCAATCGTGGACTAGAGCATCTCTGGGTATATGACCTGGAAGAGGAAGTACGGAGAAGTAGCTGCTGCATTTGTTGTTGAGAAGAGTGGCAAATAGGTCGCAGCAAGGCTGTCCCCATTTGCGGAAGATAAGATCTGAAACTTCCTGATTCAGAGACCACTCGTGAGGCATGAGGACAGCTCTGCTGAGCCTGTCCGCTATGATGTTGGATTTCCCAAGGATGTGCATTGCTATCAGAAAACGTTGGGAGGGAATCACCCATTGCCACAGTCTGAGTGCTTCTCGACACAAGGGGCAAGACCTGGTCCCAACCTGTTTGTTGATGTACCACACCACTGACATGTCCGTTTGGATTGCAATGGTCCCGGAAGGAAGAGAGTCTTGAAAGGCTTGCAATGCTAGGAGAACCGCTCTCATTTCTAGGACATTGATATGCAGATGGTACTTGTGAGGTCGCCAAGTGCCTTGGACTGTCCTGCCTAGATAATGCACCCCCACCCTAAAAGGGAGGCGTCCGTGGTCACTGTGGCTACCGGAGGGGGTTGTATGAAAGGTCTGCCCTGAATTACTAGTGGGGAGACCATCCACCAAGAAAGGTGCCTTTTGCATGTTTCTGTGATCAGGATCATGTGAGACATGGGTAGTTCCTGGAAAGACCACTGCATGAAAAGAAGCCACTGAAGGATTCTCATGTGGAAATGCGCTAATGGGACAAGAAGAATGGCAGCTGACATGGAGCCTAGAGCTTGGAGGACATGTCTGACTTGAACCCTTTTGCTCTGCATTAGAATTAACACTTGCTGACGAATAGTGGAAACTATTTCCTGTGGTAATCCTGCAAACATTTCTTTTGTGTTTAATTCTGCTCCTATGTATGTGATAGACTGACAGGGCAACAAAGCAGATTTTTCAAAATTTACTGTAATGCCTAGTTGAGTGCATGATGTGATTGTATAATACCGTGCCTCTAAGAGTTGACGCCTGTTGGCAGCAGTCATGAGCCAGTCGTCTAGATAAGGAAACTCCTGGAATCCTTGACGCCTCAGGTGAGCCGTGACTACTGCCATACACTTGGTGAACACCCCGGGGGCTGAGGTGAGACCAAAGGGCAGAGCTCTGAACTGGTAATGACTGGCCCCTACCCAGAAGCGAAGAAATCTCCTGGAGCGTCTGTCCATATTGATATGGTAGTACGTGTCCTGAAGATTTACCGAGCACATCCAATCGTCCTGACCCAGAAAAGGGAAAATGGACTGCAGTGTCACCATCCGGAACTTTTCTTTTTGTACAAATTTGTTCAATCTGCTGAGATCCAGTACTGGGTCTCCAGTCCCCTGTCTTTTTTGGTACTAAAAAGAATCTTGAGCAAGTTCCGGATCCTAGTTGGTCTGCGGGGGACTTCTTGAATGGCTCTTTTTTCTAGCAGTCTTGAAACTTCTGTGACTGCTTGATCCCTTAGATTGGGTGGGACAACTGGGATGGGCTTTTTTGATTCTATGGGGGATTGATGGAAGGGAATTTTGTAACCTCCGGATATGATGGATAGTACCCATGTGGTCTCTTGTTATATTTTGCCAGGCTTTTGGGTACAGCGAAATTTTCCCCCCGACTGACTCCAGATGTGAGCAGTCAGGAAACCCTTCAGGGATGTTGGAAAGGTTTGGCAGAGAATGTTTCTCTGTCACCCTGGTTTTGCGGTCCCCCTCTGCCACAAGGGCGGCATCTGTTATTGTTGTTTCCCCCTCTGCCCCTGGGGGAGAAATCACCACATGTGTCAGGCAAGGGTCCCTGGGATTTTCGGAAAGTACAGTTTTGTACCTACCATAAATGTAGATGTTCGAGTGCTAATACAGCTGCAGTCATAACAGATGGGTTCTCCTGCCGTCAGGCGGGTCCTCACTCGGCCGAATTCCAAAGTCTAGGTCCGGCGTCTGTTGTCGTAGCTTCTTCCCTGACGCCAGTGCGACAGGGGTATAAAAGAACCAGCCGACGCCATTTTCTTCAGTTTTTCTTGCCCCAGATGTCAGGTGCCCCCAGAAGGAAGGCAATACATAAAATTATGTAATAATGCAATGCAATATAATCAAAAAAACAGTAGTTGCAAGCAAATACACCATAAAAGAATACCCCTAGAGGGGGAGGAGGGAGGGAAACCTGGACTGCAGCTGTATTAGCACTCGAACATCTACATTTATGGTAGGTACAAAACTGTACTATGTTCATCGTGCATACAGCTGTAGTCATAACAGATGGGTGGAATCCCAAAGCTAAGGAAAGGGTGGTAGGCACTATGTGGAACTAGGAGGAGCCAAAATGCCCTGCAAGACTGCAGTGGCAAAGCCTGCTCTAGATTTGGAGTATAATGGTAGGTTGTAGTGCTTGTAGAAGGTATGCACAGAACTCCAAGTGGCTGCTTCCAAAATATCCTTGGTAGGAACTCCTCTGAGGAAGGCTGCAGAGGTGGCTGTGGCCCTGGTGGAATGAGTTCTAATGCCTGTAGGTACAGTTTTGCCATGAAAGGAATAGCAAACGCGTATGCAGTGGGCTTATCCATTTTGAGATTGTCTGTTTGGAAATTGGCTTTCCTTGAGCTCCTACCGCATAAGCTACAAAGAGCTGTTCTGATTTTCTGAAAGGTTTTGTTCTGTCCAAATAATAACGCAGTTGTCTGTGGATGTCCAAGGAATGTAGCAATCTCTCCCCTTTGTTTTGAGGATTAGGATAAAAAGTAGGCAAATGTATGGCCTATTTTAATGCTACCCTGGATACCACTTTAGGCATAAAGGACGGGTTGGTTCGTAAGGAAACTCTGTCCTGATGGAAGATGATAAAAGGCTGGACAGCCATGAGAGCCTGTAGTTCTGAAACTCTACGAGCTGAAGTGATAGCCAGAAGGAAAGCTGTTTTCCAGGACAAATATTGCAAATCTGATGAGGCAGCTGGCTCAAAAGGAGGCAAAGTCAGTTTTTCCAGAATGAAATTAAGATCCCAAGCAGGTATTGGTTATTTCCTTGGAGGTCTTAAATTCTTAGCCCCTCTGAGGAACTGTCTTAATAGAGGGTGAGAGAATAAAGGTGGATCAGTGTTGTATTCTGCAGAAATGGCTGAGGCATGGATTTTGATGGAGGAGAACGAAAGTCCACTGCTTAGCAGTTCAGCCAAATATTGTAGTATTTGAGGTTAATTCAGTTTTCCAGGGTTCTGGCCCTTTTTCTCATTCCAGACACAAAAACGTTTCCATTTTGCGGAGTAAGCTTTTCTAGTTGATGGCCTACTGGCCTCCAAAATGACATCCTGCACCTCCTTGGAGAGTAGGGCCTGCTGTGATGCTAAGGAATCTTCCATGCGGCTATATTGAGTGTTTTTAGCTGACTGTGAAGAGTTTTGAAGCTGTGCTGAGTCAGAAGAAGAGGCATTAGAGGCCAGATCCATGGTGGGGAATGCGTCAGGCTCCTCAGGAGTGGGTACCAGTGTTGCCTTGGCCAGTCCGGAGCAATGAGGGTCATCTTTGGTCTGTCTGCTCTGGTCTTCAATAGGACTTTGGGCAGCAGAGGAAGAGGCGGGAAAGCATAAACTGTCACTGATGTCCAACTGAAAGAGAGCGTCCACTCTCCAGGCCTTTGGATGGAAGATCCTTGAGCAGAATTTCGTCAATTGATGATTTTTGTGGGAGGCAAAGAGACCTAAGTCTGGCCTTCCCCATTCTTGGATTACTTCTGTAAAAACTTTTGGATGCAACTTCCATTCGTGTGGATCTGTCATATTCCTGCTTAGGTTGTCTGCCAGCGTGTTTTCCTTGCCTGGCAAGTACTGTGCTTGTAGTTCCATTTGTAAGTCCATGGCCATGTTCCAAAGTGACGTGGCCAGTCTGCATAGGGGATAAGAATGTGTTCCTCCCTGCTTGTTTATGTACCACATAACTGTGGTGGTGTCCGTTCTTATCAATAGTTGACCTGGTTGGAGAAGGTCCTTGAAAGCTATAATAGCATTTATTACTGCTAGCATTTCTTTTTAATTGATGTGAAGGTGCTTTTTTTTTTGGGACCATTTGCCCTGAATGCACCGGTCTGTCATGTGCGCCCCCCAGGCGTAGTCCGAGGCGTCTGTTGTGATGACTTGATTTGCTTGAGGCTTGCTGAATGGAAGACCTGTGTTTGTTTGACATGCTTGAGCCCACCATAGAAATTCCTTTTGCAGACATGGAATTAGTGGTATTATTGTTTCCAAACTGTGGCTGTGTTGAGACCATATGTTTTTTAGGTACCATTGTAGCTTTCTCATATGCAGCTTTGCACATGGGATTAGTAAGATGCAAGATGCCATGAATCCCAGAGCCTGCAGGATTTTCCTTGCAGTCAGCCTGGTGCAATTTGCCAGTGTTCTGAAATATTGAATTAGTTGCCCCTGCTTCTCTGGCGTGAGGTAGGCCATCTGGGTGTTTGTGTTCAGATTGGCACCCAGGAAAATTATCTTCCGAGAGGGTATTAGCCTTGATTTCTCTTTGTTGACTGTGTATCCCAGAGAGTTTAATAACATTATTACATAAGCCAGATGTTTCAGAAGAATGTGCTTGCTGTCCGCTTGGATCAGGCAGTCGTCCAAATACGGGTATATTTGTATCCCTTGAAGTCTGCAGTAGGCAATTACTGATGCCAGGCATTTCGTGAATACTCTAGGCGCAGTAGATAAGCCAAAGGGCAATGCAGAGAATTGATAATGGGTTGAACCTGCAAGAAATCTGAGGTATCTTCTGCAATTTTGTCTGATTGGGACATGCAGGCATGAGGTCCAATGTTACCAGCCAAGACTCCTTGCCCAGCATGGGAAGAAGTTGCTGTAGAGTGAGCATCTTGAATTTTGGTACGAGTAGGAATGTGTTTAGGATGGAAAGATCCAAAATAGGTCTCCAATCTTTTCCCTTCCTTGGCACCAGAAATAGCCTGGAATAAAAACCTTGACCTTGTTCGTGTGTAGGTACCTCTTGAATAGCTTTCATGTTTATAAGATCTGAAATTTGCTTTTGTGCCTCTGCCCTTTGATTGTGTGGCAGGTTTGGCATGCCTCTCATTTTTAGAAGGGTATGAAAATGGAATTTGTAGCCTCTGTTTATAATGTTCAGGATCCATTTGTCCTTTGTGACAACATGCCAATTTTTTGAGAATAGTGCCAGCTTTCCTCCTAAGGGGGCTGCCCATTTGAGACCTGGTTGGCATGCAAAGGGGAAAGTCATTGGGTTTGCTTTCTGAAAGATTGCGAGTTGTCCTCACCACCTCTGTGTAGGGGCTTGCCATTGTCTGCCTCTGTACGATCCTTGTGATTGTCCTCTGCCCCTCGGGCGCCTGTATCTGCCTCTTTGGGGTCTGTCTGTGGCAGGAAAGGACCAGTTTTTGGAAGGCCAATTTCTACTAAAACGTGGGGGTTGGACCTGCAGAAATTCTTTCACAGTTTGCATTGATTTAGCCTTTTCCTCCATTTTCCGTAATACTTCCTCAGCATTTGCCCCAAATAGTACATCCTTTTGAAGAGGGGCGTCGAGTAATTTAGCTTTGACATGATCAGGCAAGGCTTGTTCCTTGAGCCAGGCATGCCTACATATGACTGAGCCTGTAACAGCAGCTCTACATGAGGCCTCTAGAGCATCAAAACCACATTGTAAGGTATGTTTACCCACTTGTTCTGCACTATGCATCAAATCCTGCAACTCCTTCAAGTCTGGTTGTTCAGGTTGTGACATTTTACTTTTCAATTGAGATAACAGAAACTGTTGGTATTTTAGCATATGAAGGCCCTCATAGATAAGGTAGCCGAGGTATATACCTTTTTTTCCCCACCTTTCTAAGGATCTGGAATCTCTCTCGGAAGGCAATGGATTTTTGGCAATGGAGGCCTCAACTCCCTTGGGCCCCTGTGAGATGGTTTCTAGGTCAGCAGTACGGCTTTTGTATAGAAATTGGTGTGAGTCAGGAACCCTGTAGTACCTGTCAGGCTTAACTGGAGCTGGAGGTAGAGAGTCCGGGTTAAGGCAGGCATCCGAGTAAACATCATCTAAGATGTCCAAGACAGGAGGTATAGCCAGAGGCCTGTGCTGGGGTAACAAAAGAAATTCCCTGAGCCTTTTCTTGGAATCTGAATAATCCTGGCCTTCCCAGTGGAAGTGTTCCCTTAAGGTATGCAAAGTTTCCCCAAATGAGAAATCCTCAGGGGGGGATACAGAAGGAATAGACTCCTCTGCATCAGAATCTTCAAAAGGGGAGTAAGACTGTTCCTGATCATCAGAGTGTTCTGAAATAATAGAGCCCTGATCAAAGGAGGGGGAATCTTCCTCCACTCTGGGCCTTTTGTCCAGAGGTGGCTGAGAACCTCTGATTAGAGTAATTAAATCCTCAGCCATTTTAAGCATCTGTTTCTTGGGCATGGGGCCTGGAGATGGGCCCTGTGTAGCTGGTCTCTTAGGGTGCATGGTTGCTTTAGACTTGGTGAAAGCTTTGATGGAGAAAGAAGAGGAAGGTCTGAAGACACCTTGAGTGGAGGTGGACATGTCCACATTCTGTGTTTCAACGCCAAGAGTGGCTTCGGTATCTGTAGTCGGGGTGTGGGCCGAGGAGCCTGTGGGCCGAGGAGCCTGCGACCTCGGTTACAGGAGACACCGCCAAAGATGTGTAGTCAGTAATCAGGGGCTGGGTAGGTGCCTCGCTGAGAACCGGACCACGTGTAGTCGGCTTTGGTGTGGTGTCGGTAGAGGCCGCGGACATAAAGTGTCGGTCCTTGTCTTTGCGTTTTTTAGACAAAACTGGAGTCGGAGTATCCGATGACATAGTATAGTTAAATGCTTTCCCAAAAAAATGCTGGGCGAACTCCGCCCGACACTTAATAGTGCGTTTGTTGAATGTAGCACAAAAACGACAGACCGAGACGTCGTGGTCTGGGCCTAAACAAGGTATACAGAGGGAATGGAAATCCTTATGCGGTATTTGCTTCCCACAAGAAATACAATTATTAACTTTGACATCGGTCTGAGGCAAGAAAAGTTTCCCCAACGGGGTACTTAGCTTTTAAGAAGACTTCGGTTTCCAAATTTTTCGTAATCTCAGGAGCTGGCCGACCGGCACTTGCGAACTGCTTCTGCTTCGGGCACCGCGCGGCAAGAGAGACAGAAGAAAATGGCATCGGCTGGTTCTTTTATACCCCTGTCGCACTGACGTCAGGGAAGAAGTGACGACAACCGACGCCGGACCTAGACTTTGGAATTCGGCCGACCGAGGACCCGCCTGACGGCAGGAGAACCCATCTGTTATGACTGCAGCTGTATGTATGACGAACATCCACATCTTTCCGCTCTTCTGACCCTTGGGATAAGGTCTGGAAGGAGTGGAAAAACGGACACCCACGGCAGAGAGCACCTTGCCTTCCTGTTCACACCTGGTCAACGTGTCTTTCACCTGAGGCCCAAAGAGAAAGGAGCCTTCAAAGGGAGTATTGGTGAAGGACGCTCGAAAGGGTTCCGCAAACTGACACAGCCGCATCCAAGCATGTCTCCTGAGAGTCACACTTGTCCCTGCGGCTCTGCTTGCTCCATCGGCTGCATGGAAAATCAGCCTCATGGAGGAGTTTACTATGGAATTGAGAGACACAAGCTGAGAAGCTACTTTGGCTGGTGCTCCCTCAGTTGTACGAACTTGAAGGGTATCTCCAAGCTCTTTCAGGAGATCCCTTTGAAGACGTGTAAAATGGCATAGATAGTTCAGGGACCTCATTGAAAAGTTCGCTGAAGTAAACATTCGCTTTCCATACCTGTCCATCGTCCGAGACTCTTTCTTGGTGGCTGCTGCTACCACCATGGCATCAACGGGCACACCTTTGGAGAGGAATTGCTTGTCCTGGGGGGCTGTAATAAATGTGTTTGGTCTCCTCAGAGTAGGTTCCACAGAATCTGGAGCTGACCAAGCCTTTCGAGTTACTACAGACATGAGTGGATCGAATGGAGGAGATACCCAGGAGGTGGAAAGTTGGGGAACCAAATACGTACAGGTATACAGACTCGTCCTCAGTAGGGGCTAGGGAAGTCCAGTCCCTCTGTCTAAGCATTTCAAGGATGTCCGAAAAGGAAACATCTTCACAGAGGGACTTTGGGGACCCTTCTGATTCATCCAGGTCTGTATCTAAAGTGACAGACTCAGGGGAGTCTATGTGCTTCCTCTTGCACTTCTTCCAGGGAGGCTCCTCTGAGTGATCAGGGGAGGCTTTGGAAGAAGAGGGATCACCCAATGGGGTTGTCCTGGGGCATAGGTTCCCTACACTTGGGGTCTGGAGGAGGAGTAGAGGTTGGAACAGACACCACAGGGGGAGGAGCCAATGGAGCTGGTACAGTAAAGCTGTTTTGGGGGACAGCACACTCCGCATGACCTCGAAGGCATCCCGACCTCTAGGCAGAGAAAGCTTAGTCTCCGAAGAAACTGGAGTCTTTCTCCGCGTCGAGGGTGATTGTTCCGATGCTGATGTTGGAGCCAAGCTCACCTGCGCTGAAGCTCCGAGGGGGACAACGGGGTCGGACCAGTGTCCAATGCCACCCCCCCCCCAGAGCCGACGAGAGAGCCTCAACACCCAGATCCCTAGATAGAAGGTATAATCAAGGTAATTGGAGCCGACGTCTGAACCGAAGGAGAGATGATGATAGGCGTCGGTTCTACTACCTGCGGATCCTTGGTCTCCGGCTCTGAGCTAAATGTAGTCGGAGGAGGAACAGAAATAGAGGTGGTTGGAGCAGATACCTGTTGAGGTGGGCTGGACAAAATTTTTGCCAGTGCCTGTGACTTAAGCAACCTACTTACTTACTCTCCACATCATGATCCCATAGCCTAGAGGATCGAAAGGAGTGGGAAGAATGATGGCTACGTTCACTCTGTAACAAAGGTGACTGAGGTGCCGAGTGGATGGACTCGAAGGACAGAGATCTCAGTCTCTTATGGCTCCAAGACGGCTCCGAAATAGCAGACGGAGCCGACGGAGGAGTTGTCTTGTTGGTGCCAGCTGGCACTGACATACTTGATTGGTCAAGTAAAGGAGTCGGCTAGAAGGTGGAGCCGACAGCTTGACAGACTTCGGGGATTTCGCTGGCTGAGTACTTTTAGCCGGAGAATCCTGAGACTTCAATAATCCCCAAAGGATTAATTTGTTTTTGTGCTCCTGCAGGACCCTTGGACTAAAAGCGTGACATATAGAACAGGAGTCCTGCAGGTGAACAGTGCCCAAACAATATACACAACTAGTGTGCCCATCTGTCAGAGACATTTTCTGACAGCATGAGTCACACTTTTTGAAGCTAGATACCTTGGTATCTTTAGACATTATAGTAACAACAACCACAGCAACAATAATAAAAACCTATACTACAAAAAACAAGAAAAAAAAAAAAAGTCTAACAGTTAAGGAACAGAAAGGAAATCCTCTAATTCAAACGGCCATCCTAAAGGGGGGGGGGGGGGGACTCTCTAATTTAAACAAGTTCAAGGGAAACAGAAGGCCTGCGAGTTAAAGAGCAACAGCCAACAAAGCTAAAATACACAAGTATGTGATAAGGGACAAAGGAATATCATCTAGACAAACAATTGACAAATACTTGACAAAATTTCAAAAACAAACAATATATTAACAGAAAAAAACTATACTAAGCCTGAGCCAGTAAGGAAGTAACCTCGCAGCTGAACTGGCAAACGAGATCTGGGTAGCTGAAGCTAGGCATGCTGGGATAAGGGGTAGCCTCGAGCCAGTAAACAGCTCTCGAGCTATAGAAGATGGCCGAGTCGGAGCTGAGGATCGGCTCCGAACCAAACAGCAAGAACAAAGACGAGATGGACAACTTAACATGGAGTATTCTCTCCAAGCAGTCCTGCTCCTTCAAACTTGGCACAAGTGGTGGCCTATCTGCTCTCCACCAGGGAGATCAAACCGCATGCATCAGGAGGCATATACACCCTAACTCCCACCCTATTAAGTCAAGTCACGTACCCACAAATACAGGTTTGTCCTCTAGTTCTGGGGCTGCTAATTGAATCCTGGTTGTCTGCATCTCAGCCAGGGTTCCTTCCCTTTGTTCCATTTTTAACCCTTCTGTTCTGCATTTCTTACATACCTGACTCGGATGTTCACTGGACTTTGAGAAGTGTGCTAAAGGAACTGCATTCTTCAGTCAAACATTTTTCCACACTTCCCCAAGCCCTTCAACAATTTGAAGAAATGCTGTACAGTGACACTACTGAATAATGTCAGGTGAAGAACTCAACACTCTTGAGGTAATATATATATATATATATATATATATATATATATATACACACACACACACACACACACGTGTGTGTGTGTGTGTGTGTGTGTGTCAGTGTTTCACTGAAGACTAGGACCACACTACTACAAATCAATTTGTTTATGTACACCTTCAAAGTACCCCTGTATGTAACATTAGATTTAATTCTCAGTTGTGACATCATCCTCAACATTGTGCCTGTAAGACTTGTTTAAACAGGATGCAAATACAGACAGCACAATGACTAAAAAATCTCAAAACGTCTTGACATTTGATGCAAGGTTACCCAAAGTTACAAATGATTCAAATTTTGCTTAGTAGCTTTACAGTTTGTTTAGATTGTATACATTATATATACATATCTGCTGTAAGCATAATTCTGTACTTTTTATGCAGTAATTGAGTTTTATCAACTCTTTGTGCAATTACTTATTAAAAGCATTTAAGGTCAGCAAAATGGAAATTAAACTTACCATCCTGTGTGCAAGCCCCAAGCAAGTTGATAATGTTTTTATGCTTCCCAATCATTTTCATCATCATCATCTCAGAAATCAGGTCAGACAGATCTTTGTCCGTAGCATCAGCTGTAATGGACAGTAAAGAAAAATGTATTTAAATGCTGATAAAGAAAGCTGATCATTTCCAACTTTACCTTATGAATCTGCTTCACAGCACACTAAAGAAGCCCTTTACAAAGATTTACAGCACTACAGAGATGTGCAAAAGAAGGAAGAAACCAAAAAAGATTTTACCAGTTACAGTCCTGGTCAAGCTTCGATTATAAGTAGTGGAAGATAAAGCAGTCTGAGCAACAAAAGACAGACGCTTTAAAACAATACAGTGTAGCTGTGTGTGCGTTTAGCAGTGGCTTTAGTATCTACAATATATGGTGAATACAGCTCTATATAGTCCCATTGGCATCAGTTAGAACACAACTTAACATTACAGAATGTCCTCTTTGCAATTTTAATTCAGTGTGTAGACTGCAATTTTCTTCTAGATAAAGTCACACTTTGACATACTTCAGAATTCATACTTGGAGAGGGTATAAAAGTCTGGGTCTTCATAAAAACTTTTGATAAATGTTTACTGTAACTTAAGTGAATTATTAACTTGCTATTAAAACAAGAGATGGGGTGGGGAGGAAGATGAGGGTATGCACAACAGAATGATGTGCTGTCAAGTTTCACTGTGAATCAAATTGAGCTTTACTCTGCAGCTCAATTACTTCCTCAGAATTCTTTACTGGAAGAGCAGCTCTTCTGTGCATGTTTGTATGACCTCTGGCACATCTGCTACTGCAAAACAGTGTTAACCATAACAAAAGGAAGTAATCCAAAGCCCAGCAACTGGAAGTCAGATGCTGGGTACGTGATCCCCCCCCCCCAATAATACGATACTCTTAGAAAATGGCAACCTTTTATCATTAGTAGAAATCACTGCTTTTTTAGATGTTGCTGCAGGGTTTGTCAAAGATCAGAAGCACTGCTGTACTTGACTCTGATGTTATGACAGCTCAGTATTATTCTGCCCTTGTCTTTCATACTGCTAAGCCCATCCAAAAAAAGTAGTACAGGAAAACCATGCAATTAAATGCAGCAAGCATTATGAAGACCCGTGGGATAAGAATATCTTTTGTCAAAACACTACTTGAAAAACAAAATATTCGCAGGAAAATTAAAAATATATTTTTTTAGCATCAGTGTATTCCAACTGATTACTAATTGTTACAGCAAATACGATAAGCACCAGTCTGGCAAATTCCTATGCAGTGACCTGGAACAAGGAAAACACAGTTGTGTAAGTAAACTTACCATAGCAGAAGATACTCGAATGAGCATTGTTGCAGTAGCCTAAGCTATATGGGGTTATACCCTACAGGGATGTAACATACTGCCTGGCTCCAACATTTAAGGCACCCTTCCATGAGCCTGAACAATCAGCCTGAGCTAAGCTGATTAACACAGGTTTGGGCGTCAAGTCCTTCAGAGTTTTCATGCTAACAGAGTAAGAGGCTGAGCCCTGAAGGGAAACACTAGGAACAAAAAAATAAAAGTTCACACCCTTGCCAAAACACTACACCAGAAAACAAAAGGGAAGGAGGGAGGGAGCTGCTAACTGCAGCAGTGATCTTTCAAACATCTAGCTACTTATGGTAAGTTTACTTAACACAACTGTACTACTACTACTTCCGGCTTTTCCCAGTTAGGGGTCGCCACAGCGGATCACCTGTCTGCTCATGATTGGCAGTGGAGTTTTACACGTTCTTCATATCAGTCACTGCTGCAGTAGCCTAAGCTATATGGGTAGATTATGACAGCTTACAATGGTGAAAGGGGAACAGTCCAGGAGCACTTGGACAATGGTCCTAGCAAAGCCTGATCTACACCTAGGGAAGGAATCAAGCTTACAGTGCTTTGTAAAAGTATGTACAAAGGACTAAGTTGCTGCTTCTAGAATGCTTTTAAAAGCCATCCATTTCCAAAAAGCCATAGATGAAGCCATGGCTATGGTAGAGTGGGACTTGACCCTGGCTGGAACAGTTCTGTAGTGGTGAGTATAACAAAAGGTAATAGCCTTAGACAACCATTCAGAAACAGTCTGATTTGACACGCACTGTCCCTTCATCTTAACCCTCACAGAAAATGAACTGATCCAAAGATATGAAAGATTTAGTACTGTCAAGATAGCACCCGAGTTGTCTGGGGACACCTAAAGTATGAAGTATCCTTCCTCCCTCATTTTAGATTCAGGAAAGAAGAGAGAGAGATGGAGTTTGGCTTAAAGTAAACAGACACCACTTTAGGCATAAAAGGATTAGTTCACAAAAAAATGCTGTCCCTGTGGAAAAATCAAGTAGGGTTGACTCACCATAAGAACTTGCAACTCAACACCCTTCTTGCAGAGGTCTGAGCAATCAGTAAAACTTTTTTCCATGCTAAGAACCCCACATCAGACAGAAACAAGTGCTGGCTTTTCTAACACAGAATTAAGACCCCAAGGAGGAGCCACTGTTTTTCTTAAGAGGCCTCTTATACAAAGCCCATTCAAAAACATTTTAACAAAAGAATGAATTGAAGGGGTTGGGAAGGTGGTCTAATGGTTAAGGTGTTTGCCTTACAAACACAAGGTACAGAGTTTGAATCTCACAGGGGATAATTGGCTAGGCTTAAAATGACTCGCAAGGGCAGTTAGCCTAGTACTAACCTATGAACCTATGAAAGAGGAGGATCCAGGGCAGAGAAGTTGAAATGGCCAATAAATGAACCTTGATGGAGTAAGAAAGGCCACAAGATAGTAACTTGCACCAATATTGTAAAATCACAGAACCATCTCTGAACGAGTACTGATCATGTTGCTGGCACCAACAAGAAAGCAGTTTCCATTTGTTAATACAGAATTTTCTAATAGCAGGCTTTCTTGCCTCAATAACATGTTGCACATCCTCAGTAAAGTCGCCTAAAGGAAATAAAGACCCTATCATCCAGGCAGTCAACTGAGATTGACTGGGGGTCAGGGTGTATCAAACACTCCTAATTTTTTGAGAGTACATCCAGTCTGTGAGGAAGCTTGTGGTAATTGTCCCTGGTCATTTCCAAATTAAGGGAGAACCACTGCTGCTGGGCCAGAAGGGAGTCACCACAATGATCTTAGGGAATTCCTTATGAATCTTCAGAAGTACTCTAGATACAAGTAGAAAAACGTACAGAAACATTCCTGTCCAAGAGAAAATGCATCTGTTTTCCAGGCCTTCTTACAGAGTCCTGGAGCAGAACCTCGCCAGATGATTGCTCAGAGAGGAGGGAAATAGGTTTACCTGAGGAACACCCCACACATGGATCAAATCTTGGAAGACCCACTGATCTAGTTTCCAGTTGTGAGAGTCTGCAAAGGGGGTATGACTTTGTTCCCCCTTTCTTCTTGATGTACCACGTTTTCTGTTGACAACCTGAAGTCATCCCGGGCACCAAAGATGATTCAGAGACTTGAGTGCCTCAAATCAGGGAAAGCATCTCTTTTACAGTAACGACCTTGCAACCGTCCTTAGTGTCCTATGCACCATGCACTTTTGTCCCCTTCTGAAACTGCTCCATAAGCAAAGTCCAAGGTGTCTGTGGTGACTGAAACAGGGAGCTAAAAATGAGACCTGGATTTAAGTATATTTGCTGTCTCCACCAAATAATTTCCCTGCTGACAATCCTCAGCACTAGGACTAGAAAGGACAAAGGATGTTGGTGATGGGACCAGAGAGACTTCAGATACCATTACATATTTCTCATGTGGATTCTAGCTAGAGGTATCATGAGAATCAAATACCATGAGACTCCAACTCCTGAAGTATTCCATTACAGTGACCAAAGGAGGAGTAAAAAAACCTTAGAACTAGATCTAGGTATAGATCTATTTTTTCCCTGTAGAAGAAAAACTGAACTGAAGTGTCTAGCTTACATCCCAGTAACACAATCCTATGTGAGGCAGTCAAAAAATACTTGAATGTTTTCCTGGAATCTCAGCTTAAGAGATTTCTCACCCAAGTGAGAGATTCCTAACACTATGAAAGAGACTCTGCAAATAAGCAAATCGTCCAATATGGAAAGAATTTGGATAGCCCGTAGGCTGCAATGAGCTACAAATGGAATTAGACACTTGTGAACACTCTTGGTGCAGCAGATATACAAAGAGTAAATAAGGTAGAGAAATGATAATGTGATGCAGACGTACAGAAGTCTGGACAAACATGGATGTGGTAAACATCTTTTAAATTTAGAGTTACTAGGAAACGAATGAGGAAGAAGGCATAACAGGTTGTGAAGGGACAGCAATGTGAACTTGGGCACTACCACAAAAAGATTTAGGAAAGAAAGATCCAGAACTAGTTTCCAAGCATTTTTTTTTATCTTTGACATTAAAAAAATCCTTCAATTAAGAAACCCTTTCCCACCTGGGAAGGAGGAAGTGGTTCTACCGCTCCCTATGACATCATGTGATGGACAGGTGGAAATTCTGGTCTGGTGGAGGAGGGATTACCCCCCCTGGAAAGGAGGAACTTCTTCCCACTGCAATTGGTAACCTTGGATGAATAAGCTTTGGAATCCACACATATGAAACTGCTGTTTTCACAAAGAAAAGTATAGATTCAGACTTTCTGGAATGGATAAGGGACTGCCAGGAATGGGGGGGGGTGGATGGACAAAGTCCTTGAAACAGTTGTTCTGACTTGTTGGCCTGCTCTTGGTTTTGGGGTGGTTGCTGAATTTCTTTTGGAACCCCTTGTAATTTTTTCTTAAACATCTATTTACCTGCATTTTGGAAAAGTACAGTTTTGTACCTACCATAAATGTAGATGTTCGAAGATCCACATTGCTGCAGTCCTAACACTTGGGGTAGTCCGCTGTCCCAGTCGGCCCGAATACCAAAGTATAAGGTTGACGTCGGTCAAGGCGCATTTGACTGACATCAGGACGTCAGGGTACAAATGCGCATGACCGACGTCATATCCTCAGTCTTTTCTTGCCCCAGATGTCAGAAGACCCTAAAAGGATAAGGCCAAAACCAAAAAAAAAAAACACCAAACACTCCTGTACCTAATATATGTACAATATATACAAATTTTCAAAAATAGAACCCCACCCACACAACCACCCCTAAACACAGAGGGGAAGGAGGAGTAAATTGACTGCAGCAATGTGGATCTTCGAACATCTACATTTATGGTAGGTACAAAACTGTACTATGTTTTTCATCTCACATTGCTGCAGTCCTAACACTTGGGTAGAATCCCAAAGCAGAGGTAAGGGAGGATGGCTAAACTATAATGAAGCAGGAGCTGCCAAAATGCCCTGCAACACAGCAGTGGTAAAACCAGCCCTGGATTTAGAATAGAGAGGAAGGTGGTAATGCTTGGAGAAAGTATGCACTGAACTCCAAGTAGCTGCCTCCAAAATATCCTTAGTTGCCACCCCCCTTAGAAATGCTGTTGAAGTGGCAGTAGCCCTCGTGGAATGAGGCCTAATCCCAGCTGGAATCTCCTTGCCATGATGGGAATAACAGAATGCAATGCAAAACCCAATCCACTTAGATATAGTTTGTTTTGACACAGGCTTGCCCTGGGAACTCAAAGCAAAAGAAACAAACAACTGCTGAGACTGCCTAAAATCCCTAGTCCTGCTTAAATAATAACGCAACTGCCTGTGTACATCTAAAGTGTGCAAAATCTTTTCCCCCTTATTTTGGGGATCTGCATAAAAAGTAGGCAAATGAATAGTTTGGTTTAAAGCCACACTAGAAACCACCTTAGGCATAAATGAAGGATTAGTACGTAATGATACCCTATCCTTATGAAAAATCAAAAAAGGCTCAACCGCCATAAGGGCCTGCAATTCAGAAACACTTCTTGCAGAAGTAATGGCCAACAAAAAAGCAGTCTTCCATGACAAGTATTTCAATTCAGCAGTAGCCGCAGGCTCAAAAGGTTGTAGAGTAAGTTTCTCCAACACAAAATTGAGGTCCCAAGCAGTAATTGGAGCGCTGGGAATGGGTCTTATATTCTTTGCCCCTCTAAGAAATTGCTTGAACAAAGGATGAGAAAACAATGGTGGGTCACAATCATAGTGAGCTGAAATTGCTGCAGCATGAATCTTAATGGAAGAGAAAGACAAACCTTTGTCCAATAACTCAGTAAGATATTGAAGAGCCACACTCAAATTAGGCTCAGAAACATCCAAATCCTTTGCTGCACTCCAAAATAAAAATCTCTTCCATTTTTCTGCATACACTTTACGCTGTACTAGGTCTTCTGGCTTCCATAATCACATTCAAAACTTGTTGAGGAAGTTGAGACCTGCTGTGGTTCAAAACAGAATATGCCAGGCTGTTAGATGAAGAGAGTGAAGCTTGACATTGAGAAGATGACCGTCCCTCTGAGACAAAAGGTGTGGAATTAAAGGTAAAGGCCATGGAGGCTTCCTTACCAGATTCCTCAGTAATGGGTACCAGTGTTGCCGAGGCCAATCTGGAGCTATCAAAATCATCCTTGGCTTGTCTTGTCTGACCTTTAGGAGTACCTTTGGGAGGAGAGGCAGAGGTGGAAAGGCATACACATGAAGATTTTCCCAACTGAACGAAAGAGCATCCACTTTCCAAGCTGTGTGATGAAACCTTTGTGCAAAACTTTGGCAGCTGGTGGTTTAGTGGAGAAGCGAACAGACCTATGTCTGGAGTTCCCAGGACACTGTCAATTGTCGAAATACATGAAGATCCAGTTTCCACTCGTGGGGATCCATGATTTGCCTGCTTAACACATCTGCTAAGGAGTTCTGTGCTCCTGGCAGAAACCTTGCCTGTAGATTTAGCTGCAAGCTGAGCGCAGTCTCCCACAAAATCATTGCTTGCCTGCATAGAGGATAAGAATGTGTTCCCCTTGCTTGTTGATGTACCACATGACAGTTGTGTTGTCTGTTAGAATCAACACCTGCCCAGGAAGAAGTAACTCCTTGAAAGCCATTAATGCAAACTGGACTGCTAACATCTCCTTCATGTTGATATGTAGATGCTGTAGTCTGGCAGGCCACTTGTCCTGTATCCACTTTCCATTCAGATGAGCTCCCAAGCTATGTCTGAGGCATCTGTCGTTAGAATCTGACTCGCCTCTGGCCGGGTCACAGAGAGTCCTTGTTTAGGTGACATTCCTGAGCCCACCACAAAAATTCCTTTTGAATGCAAGGTATTATTGGAATGACAGTGTCCAAATCCTGGCAGTGCTGTGTCCATACATTTTTAGATACCATTGCAGCTTCCTCATATGCAGTTTGGCATTGGGAAGCACCAGAATACAAGATGCCATGAACCCTAATGCTTGAAGGACTGTCCTTGCAGTCAGCACGGACTGATGAGATAGTTGATGGAAGTAAAGGGATAGACTCTTTTGTTTGTCCGGGGTTAAAAGGCCATCTGGGCTGCTGTATTCAGTCTCACACCCAGAAAGCACATGTCTTGAGAGGGTACTAGACTGGACTTTATTTCGTTCACAGAATACCCCAGGCATCTTAGCACTGCTATCACATATTCCAGATGCTGAAGAAGCTCGTCCTTTTCTTGAGCCAGAATCAGACAGTCGTCCAAGTAAGGATAGATTTGTATTCCTTTTAGCCTGAAAAAGCTACAACTGGAGCCAGAACTTTTGTGAATACTCTGGGCAGTAGATAAGCCAAAGGGCAATGCAGAGAACTGATAATGTGAATTTCCAGCTCGAAACGCAGATACTTCCTGCAACTGAGTCTGATAGGCACATGAAGGTAAGCCTCCTTGAGATCTAAAGTTACCATCCAGTGATCTTTGCCCAGCAGAGGTAAAAGCTGTTGTAACGCCAACATTTTGAACTTGGGAATGTCCAAATAAGTGTTGAGGATAGACAAATCCAAAATTGGTCTCCACGTGTTCCCCTTTTTGGTACTAGGAACAGGCGAGAATAAAATCCTAGGCCCCTTTCTGGCACAGGAACCGGCTGAATGGCCCCTATCTGGAGCAACAGAGAAATTTGCTTGTGAGCCTCTTTTCTTTGTATAGGAGGAATGTCTGGCATGCCTTTGAAAGGAGGCAAGGTATAGAAATAAAACCTGTAACCGTGGTGAGCGATATCCAATACCCATCTGTCTTGGGTAATAACACTCCAATTTTCTTTGAAAAGTGCCAGCCTTCCTCCCAAAGGTGCTGCTAGGCGAGAAGGCTCTGGCAGCTGAAAAGGCAAGTCATTGGGTCTGCTTACGAAAGGACTGACCCCTGCCCTCACCAGAAGACTGGGCAGGCGAACTGCCTGTTCTAGGCCTAAAAGAACCTTGAGCTCTGCCCCTACCACCCCTAGATCTACCCCTAGACTGAGAATCATAAGAAGGATAAGTCCACCCCTTAGTAGGCCAATTTCTACTAAACTTTGGAGGCTGAACCTGCAAAAATCTTTAACAGTCTGCATAGACTTAGCCTTGTCCTCCATTTTCTTTAAAACTGCTTCCACAGGCACCAAATAACACATCAGATTGTAAAGGAGCATCTAAAATCCTTGTCTTTACATGTTCAGCTAAATTCTGATCCCTCAGCCAGGCGTGCCTGCGAAGAACAGAACCAGTGGCTGCCACCCTCGAAGAGGCCTGTACAGCATCAAAACCACATTGCAAGGAATGCTTACCCACCTGTTCAGAAACATGAACCAAATCCTGCAACTCTTTACACTCAATACCTTCCGCCAGAGCATCCACCTTAGACTTCAATTGTGAAAGGAGATAATTTTGGTATTTCAACATGTGAAACTGGCAATTCAAAGCCCTCATGGCTAAAGTGGAAGAAGTACACACCTTTTTCCCCCATCTATCCAAAGCCCTTGCCTCTATCAGAAGGAACAGGATTTTTAACAACAGAAGCCTTAACACCTTTAGGGCCCTGAGAAACAGTTTCTGGGTCTGCCCTAGGACTCTTAAAAGATACTTATGAGCTTCAGGCACCCTATAATACCTGTCCGTTTAACTGGGGCAGGAGGCAAAGAATCAGGGTTCAGGGAAGCCTCTGCAAAAACATCCTCTACCACATCCAGAACAGGAGGTATAGCTAAAGGCCTATGCTGGGGTAGAAACAAAATTCCCTAAGCCTTTTCCTAGAATCAGAGAAATCTTGACCTTCCCATTTAAAATGCTCCCTCATGGAATGAAGAGTCTCTGAAAAAGAAAAATCCTCAGGAGGAGAAGCCGAAGGTGTAGAGTCATTAACATCAGAATCAGAATAAGGAGGATACTCCTGCAAGTCTTCAGCCAAGACTCAGAAGCCTCGAACACTGCTCAAAACTCTCAAGCTCAGGTTCCACCCTAGGCCTCTTATCAGGGGGAGCTGAAGAGCCTCTAAGCATAGTAATCAAATCTTCTGCCAGGTTAAGCATATGTTTCTTAGGCAGAGACCCTGAAGAACTAGGGGAGACCCCACTGAAGTTAACCCTGGCCGGCCTCTAGAAGGAGCCTTGGAAACAGAAGGAGGGCCTAACCACCTTAGAAAGGGAGGGAGAACAGCTACCTGAGAAGCCCCTTCAGCCTGGCCTACCTCCTGAGAGGACACATCTTGTAACAGTAAAGTCTCCTGAGAATCCAGAGGAACTTCTGGTAGAACCACCGGCTCCACTGAGCCTCTAAAGAACCGACGTCCGGGACAGACGGTTCTTCCACCCTAGGCTTCACTGCTTTGTCTTTGCGCTTTTTAGGCAGGCGGCCGGAGCATCCGTCGGCATGTTGTAATTACAACGCTTCCCAAAAACTAACCTGGCACAATCTAATCTTCTCTTAATAGTGCGTTTGTTAAATCTAGCACAAGAGCGACAGCCAACAACGTCGTGCTCAGGCCCTAAACAAGGTATACACAATGTATGGTAATCTCTATGAGGTATCTGTTTCCCACAAGAAATACAGTTATTCACTTTTTCTGACATCCGGTTAAACACTGAGGCAAGAAAACCAAAATATTCTAACGGGTACTTAGCCAACTTTGATTCGGTCTGAAACTCCGACTTCAGAAAATTTCAGAACGCCAACCTGCACTCGCAATACTGCTTCTGCATCGGACCATGCGGCAAAAAAGACTGAGGATATGACGTCGGTCATGCGCATTTGTACCCTGACGTCCTGATGTCAGTCAAATGCGCCTTGACCGAACTCAACCTTATACTTTGGTATTCGGGCCGACTGGGACAGCGGACTACCCCCAAGTGTTAGGACTGCAGCAATGTGAGATGAAGAACATCTGCAAACTGGATGAGGGGTAAGAGAATTCCTAGAAAATTTGGAAGGGGGGGGGGGGTTGAAAAAAATCTGAGTCAACTTACCCCTCTCATCCAATTTTTTGATCACATCTGCAACAGACAGACCAAAAACAACCTCTAACCAAAGGAGAATTTTAAAAATCACCACCACCACCACCACCTGGGAAGTTCTACGAATGCAGTACAGCAAAACTCACAACACAGTACAAGTTGTCAAAGCCCTTGAAGTACCTAATGAATCATCCACACATTGTAAACAATGAGTAGTGACTTGTACAGAAGAATCTACATTGTTTAAAGTAATTTTTACTCACTAGAAGTTGCAGACAAAAACATTCGTTATACTTTCGGAATTAATCGGAAAAAGAAGTTATGTACTCACCATAATGTTCCATTTGTGTTGTCCATTTTCATTCTTCCTCATCATACGGGCACAGATCCAATCATCAGATACAACTTGGCTGCTGTTTCACAGCTCGTGGATACAAGCTCTCTAGCTCCTCCTTTACCCACAACGCTGTAGTCCTCCTCATTCTCCAGATCCTATTTGGAGCTTCTTATTGTATGATGTAATGAAATTTTAACTTTAATATGGAAAGTCGCTATCTGAAGCTCAAACAGAAGGATGAGAGTAGGGGCTGGAGGAAGCAGAGTTGAGGAAGAATGAAAATGGACAACACTGACAGAACACCATGGAGCGTACATAAATTCCTTATCTAATGACAATTTTCAATTATTCCTCAACATATGGGACACAGTCCCCAGCTACCCGAATCCCGGGTGGACTCTAAAGAAGGATATTACTGAGTACTATTGAGGTGACGGCTGCTCTTACCCTTGAGATCAGATCCTATTTTGTAATGAGTAAGAAAGGTGTGAGGATTAGCCTAAGTTGCAGCTGCACAATATCGTCTATGGAAGACCTGGATAAAAAAAGTTGAGGCTGCCATGGACCTGGTTTGAATGGGCTCAAAGGCTTTGGCAACACCAGACCAAACTTTTTAAAGACAAAGGAAATGCATTTTGATAACGTTACTTTTGAAACTGGCTGACACAATCTGGTCATGTTAGATATGGTAGATAGCGGCACCCTGTGTGGCAGCAGCCTCTCCGGCTCCAGAGGTCCATTTTGTGTATTCTTGTTAAATTTATGTTAAAGGTATTATGTTTAATCTGTGTAAATTGTCAATGTGCGGTCCTGCTGGTGTTTCGTTCTTGACCTGGTCGAGTATGTAGAGGACTGCAGTGGTGTTCATGTTTTGATTTATTGAGAAATGGACTGATTAGTGGTAGTTTGGGCCTACAGTGGCCTCAGGGTTGAACTGAATGCTTAGGGCAGAAGCCAGATTTTTGTCTGCCATGTTCATTGTAAGGATGAGGGTCAGAGGAATCAGACTGGATTTGGAACACTGCTATAGGTGTCCGAGATGGAGCCAGTAACAGTACGGGTTGTGAGGATGGTGGATAGATCACTGGACTGGCTGTGGCTGTTGGGGCATTCGGGTAATGGCAGTTGCACTGTATTCAGTGATTTAGGTGATGGCCTGACTTTGTATGTCAGGTGCGAGTAAATTTATTTTTATTTTGGTCTGTGGTGTTGGAGGCACCAGACTTGAGATGTTGCTGGTGTCAGAGTTAGAGATGGTGACAGTGTGGTGGAGACTGGTGGTGGTGTGTTTGAAGGGGATGGTGTAGCCCATGGAATTGTGCATGGTTGAGGAGGCTTCATGGATTCTGTGCCTCGGTTGTCTCTGTCACTGTTGTTAAATGTGTATTTGTTTCTGTTGTACATTCACTTGGAGGAACGTAATTTCATTCAGCTGTGCTTTTTTGTGTGTGTGTGGTCTTAATGATAGTTTTTTGACTTTTGATTTTTTGGTTTCTGAAAAGTATACAAATTGATCTGGTTTCCTAAATTTCTCTGATCTGTGTAGATAGAAGCGCAACTGTCTGTGAACATCTAATAAGTGCAAAATGTATTCAACTTTGAAAAATTTGGAAAGAATACAGAGAGGTTAATAATTTGATTAATGTTAGATCCTGACACTACCTTAGGAAGAAAGAGAGGACTGGTTCTTAAGGACACCCTATCCTTATGAAAAACTAAATAGGGAGGCTTAGAAGATGAAGCTTGAAGTTCTGAAACTCTTCTGGCTGATGTTATGGCCATCAGAAAAAGAAGTTATGTACCTACCATAACGTTCCATGTTCGTTGTCCATATCGCCCTCCTTGCTGTTTGGGTTCGGAGCCAACTCGGCCTACTTCTATAGCACGAGAGCTATTTACTGGCTCGAGGCTAACCCTTTTCCCGGAATGCCCAGCGTCAGCTACCCAGATCTCATTTGTGATAGCGCACACTAGACATATAAAGTAACCTAAAACTGATTTACCATAATAACAGATTAGAATAAACTGTCATAAAATTACCTGGCATGTAAACCAAGAAAAGGAAATAGCCAGTGAAACCATAGTGAACTCCTCTCAATCCTCCAGGAAGGGGGAAGGAGGGGGGGAACGGACGCAAGAAGGAAGTTGAGATGGACAACTAACATGGAGCGTTATGGTAGGTACATAACTTCTTTATGGTAAGTTGTCCCATCTCGCCTTCATTCTTGCTGTTTGGGACAGCGTCCCTAGCACTTAAAGACCCCGGGTGGCTCATTGGAACAGACTCTTCAGAACAGTGGAACCAAAGGAAACCCTGCTCCGGGAGACCATATCCACTTTGTAATGAGAGATAAAAGTATGAGGGTTTGCCCAAGTGGCAGCTGCACAAACTGAGTCTATGGGCAATTTAGACCACCGAAAGGCTACAGAACTGGCTAATGCTCTAGTAGAAATTTCGGTTTTGCTGGTAGATGTTTATGTCTTAACTGATAAAGGCAATGGTGTCAGATAACCATTTTAATAAGGTCATCTTAGAAACTGGAAGGCCTTACTTATTGTGAGCATAGGAAATAATTGGTCTGACTTTCTTAGCTCTTTGGTCCTATGGAGGTAAAAACGTAATTGTCTGTGCACATCCAGTTGGTGAAGACTGTATTCTGCCTTGTTGCTATAATTGGGAAAGAAGATTGGGAGATCAATAGATTGATTTAAATTGTTTTCTGAACAGACTTTTGGTATGAAGGATGGGTTGGTTCTCATAGAAACTCTTTGTGAAACACCACATATGGAGGACGAACACAGAGTGCTTGGAGTTCTGAAACACGTCTAGGTGAGGTAATAGCAACCAGAAAAAGTGTTTTCCAAGAAAGAAATTTTAAGGGACATGAAGCTGCTGGTTCAAAGGGAGGAAGAATCAAAGAAGTCAAAACTAAATTGAGATCCCAAGGAGGAGGTGGATCCCTCACTGGGGGTCTAAGTAGAGATGTTTCTCTCATGAATACTTTGCAGAGCTTATGAGACATTATGCTAGAATTAAGAATTCCAATATGAAAATTAGATATGGCGGCTAGTTGTAACCTGATGGTAGCAGCACCTGACTGAAAAAGCTCTGCTAGAAATTCTAGAATCTGATGGACTGGGGCTGAAAAGCGATCTAGGTTTCTAGATTCTGCCCAGTAAGAAAATCTTTTCCATTTGCTAGCATATGTCTTTCTCGTACTTGACTTATGGGAGGAAACAATAATATCACGAACTGCTGGGGAGATGCTTGGAAGCCTGGCTAAGGTAGGACGTGGAGAAACAAGCTGTGAGCTTGAGCATTTGAAGGGATTGGTGTAACCTGCCTGACTGATGAATCAACAGATCTGGCACTGGGTCCAGAACCCAAGGCTGGTCTAGAAGGTGAAGGTGCAGAACAGAAACCATATCAGTCGAGGCCAATAGGGGGCAATGAGGATCATTTTGCAACCCAACGATTTTGCTTTCTGTATGAATCTTGGAATTAGGGGAAAAGGGAGAAATGCATAAAGGAGTCCCTGAGGCCAATCGTGGACTACAGCGTCCCTGGGAGTTTGACCTGGAGGAGGAAGCAGGGAGAAGTAGCTGCTGCATTTGTTGTTGAGGGGGGTGGCAAATAGATCGCAGCAAGGCTGGCCCCATTTGTGGAAGATAAGGTCCGCAACTTCCCGATTCAGAGACCACTTGTGAGGCATGAGGATAGCCCTGCTGAGCCTGTCCGCTATTACGTTGGATTTCCCAGGGATGTGCGTTGCTGTCAGAAAATGTTGGGAGGAAATCGCCCATTGCCATAGCCTGAAGGCTTCTCGACACAAGGGGTAGGACCTGGTCCCACCCTGCTTGTTGATGTATCACACAACTGACTGTCTGTTTGGATCGCAATACTCCTGGAAGGGAGAGAGTCTTGAAGAGCTTGCAACGCGAGGAGCACCGCTCCCATCTCTAGGACATTGATATGCAGATGGCACTCGAGGTTGCTACATGCCTCGGACTGTCCTGCCTAGATAATGCCCCCCCACCCTATCAGGGAGGCATCTGTGGTCACTGTGGCTATCGGAGGGGGTTGAATGAAAGGTCTGCCCTGAGTCACCAGTGGGGAGACCATCCACCAAGAGAGGTGTCTTTTGCATGTTTCTGTAATCAGGATCATGTGAGACATGGGTAGTTCCTGGAAGGACCACTGCGTGAAGAGAAGCCACTGAAGGACTCATGTGGTAACCCGCTAATGGAACAAGAATGGCAGCTGCCATGGAGCCTAGAACTTGCAGGACATGTCGGACTTGGATCTTTCTGCTCTGCATGAGAAATGACACTTGTTGGCAGAGAGAAAACTCTTTCCTGAGGTAACCTTGCAAACATCTGTTTTGTGTTTAATTCTGCTCCTATATATGTAACAGATTGACAGGGCAACAAGGCAGATTTTTCAAAATATACTGTAATGCCTACTTGGGTGCAGGTTGATGTGGTATAATCCCGTGCCTCTAAGAGTTGATGCCTGGTGGTAGCAGTTAGGAGCCAGTCATCTAGATAGGGAAACACCTGGAATCCTTGACGTCTCAGGTGAGCTGTGACTACTGCCATATATTTGGTGAAAACACTGGGGGCTGTGGTGAGACGAAAGGGCAGAGCTCTGAACTGATGACTGGCCTTTACCCGGAAGCGAAGAAATCTCCTGGAGCGTCTTTCCATTTTGATATGGTAGCACGCATCCTGAAGATTTATGGAGCACACACAGTTGTCCTGACCCAGAAAGGGGAGAATGGACTGCAGTGTTACCATCCAGAACTTTTCTTTTTGTACAGATTTGTTCAATCTGCTGAGATCCAGTATTGGTCTCCAGTCTCCCGTCTTTTTTGGTAGTATAAATGTATCTTGAGTAAGTTCCGGATCCTAGTTGGTCTGCGGGGACTTCCTGACTGGCTCTCTTTTCTAGCAGTTTTGAAACTTGAATAACTGCTTGATCCCTTAGATTGGGTGGGACATCTGGGATGGATTTGACTTTAGAGGGGGTTGATGAAAGGGGATTTTGTAACCTCCGGATATGATAGATAACACTCATTTGTCTATTGTTATATTTTGCCAGGCTTTTGGGTACAGGGGAGTCTTCCCCCCGACTGCCTCCAGAGGTGAGCAGTCGGGCAACCAGTCAGGGATGCTGAAAGGGTTTGGCAGAGAAAGTTTCTCCCCTCTGCCACGAGGGCAGTGTCTGCCATTGTTGTTGTTTCCCCCACTGCCCCTGGGGGAAAACATCACCACGTGTGTCACGCAAGGGTCCCTGGGACTTCCGAAACCACATCTTTCCACCCTTCTGACCTTTGGGATAAGGTGTGTTAGGAGTGGAAAAAAGTACAGTTGTGTACACTTAGCATAAATGTAGATGTTAGAGTGTATTCACTGTTGCAGTCATTACATTTGGGTAATCCTGCTGGCAGGCTGCCCTCAGTCGGCCTGAATTCCAAAGTCTTGGGTCCTGCGTCGGCTGTCGTCACCCCTTCCCTGACGTCAGGTCGTCAGGGGTATAAAAGTAGCAGCAGACGCCATTTTCTTTAGTTTTTCTTGCCCCAGATGTCAGGTGCCCCCAAAAAAAGGGGGGGGGGGTCAAACTATATATAAAATAACATGCAGCAATATAAACTTTACCTTCATCCACCAGCAAATACACCACATAGGTTGTATAAATCAGAGAAGAAAAGATAGGTACCATCAGAAGAAAAAGGGGGGATGGCGGGTGGGTAACCTGGACTGCAACAGTGAATACACTAACATCTACATTTATGATATGTGTACACAACTGTACTATGTTCTGCGTGTTTCACTGTTGCAGTCATTACATTTGGGTAGACTCCCAAAGCTATGGTTAGGAGGCTGGAGCTAAAGAGAATTAGGAGCGGCTATATCAGACCCTGCAGAACTGCAGTGGCAAAGCCTACCCTGGATTTAGAGTACAGTGGCAGATGATAGTGCTTTGTAAAGGTGTGCACTGAACTCCAAGTAGCTGCCTCTAAAATGTCCTTGGTTGGTACTCCTCTGAGAAAAGCTGCTGAAGTGGCTGCAGCTCTGGTGGAATGTGGCCTAATGCCCTTAGGCACTGGCTTGCCATGGTATAAGTAGCAGAAACTAATGCAGTGGCCTATCCATTTTGAAATAGTCTGCTTTGAGATAGCCTTTCCTTGTGATCCTGCAGCATATGCCACTAGTAATTGCTCAGTTTTTCTGAAAAAAAGAAGTTATGTACCTACCATAACGTTCCATGTTAGTTGTCTTCTTCTCGCCTTCTTTCTTGCTGGTTGGGATCAGAGCCGATCCTCTGCTCCGACTCTGCCATCTTCAATAGCTCGAGCGATGTTTACTGCCTCGAGGCTACCCCATATCCCATGATGCCTGGCGCTAGCTACCCAGATCTCGTTTGAAAAAGCTATTCCAGACATAACTAAGGAAGAATTCTGCCCTAGTAGCCCCTTGGACCCAACTATGAAGCTATCTAAGCAGAAAAGGACAACCAGAGAAGGTTCAGCCAATGAAATCTGAAAAAGGGAGCTCTCCTCCCGATCCAATAGGATAGGGGGATGGAGGGTGGTACACAAGAAAGAAGGCGAGAAGAAGACAACTAACATGGAACGTTATGATAGGTACATAACTTCTTTATGTTAAGTTGTCTATCTCGCCTTCATTCTTGCTGGTTGGGACAGCGTCCCTAGCACCTACTATCTTGGGTGGCTCAATGAACAGACTCTTCAGAACAGTGGAACCAAAATCAGCTCAGTTTCTGGAAGCAATGTCTAGTTTGTAATGAGAAATGAAGGTATGTGGGTTACTCCACGTAGCAGCTGCACAGATAGATTCCATGGGCAACCTAGATTGGAAGGCCACCGAGGTAGCCAATGCCCTAGTAGAGTGGCCTTTAGGTTTGGTAGATAATTTTTTGTTTCTCAGCTGGTAAATGAATGAAATAATGTGAGACAACCACCTAGCTAATGTTACCTTTGAGACTGGAAGGCCCTGTCTGCCCTCAACATAGGAAAGGAAGAGTTGGTCCGACTTCCTGATGTCCTTTGTCCTATGCAAATAAAAACGCAGCTGTCTGTGAACATCCAATTGGTGCAATTTATATTCTACCTTATTGGTGTGATTAGGAAACAACACAGGAAGGTCTATGGACTGATTCAAATTATTTTGTGTACAGATCTTAGGAAGGAAGGATTGGTCCATAGAATGACCCTATTGTTGTGAAAAACTAAGTATGGGGGACGAATACATAGAGCCTGAAGCTCAGAAACACGTCTGGCAGAAGTAATGGCTACCAGAAAGAGTCTTCCAGGATAAAAACTTAATGGTGCAAGATGCTGCAGGTTCAAAAGGTGGCAAGATTAGGGAAGCTAGCACCACATTTAGATGCCACGGAGGTGGGGGATCCCTCACTGGGGGCCTAAGCAGAGTGGTTCCTTTGAGGAAGGCTTTATACAGCTTATGAGACATGTTGTTATTAGAAGACAACGCAATGTGAAAATTCAAAATGGCAGCTAACTGAACCCTGATTGCAGCAGAAGCGGAACCAGAATAAAAGAGTTCCACTAAAAATTCCAGAATCTCGTGGAAAGGGGCTGAAAAGGGATCTATATTCTTAGCCTCTGCCCAGCAAGAAAAACGTTTCCACTTGCTAGCGTAAGTTTTCCTAGTTGTGGATTTGTGCGATGAGATAATTTCCTGCACAGAGGAGGAAATATTAGGAAGCCTGGCTAAGGTTGGAAGTGGAGCAACCAAGCTGTGAGCTGGAGTGTTTGAAGTGATCGATGCAGTCTGCCCGACTGATGAATCAGTAGATCTGGAATAGGATCCAGAATCCAAGGCTGCTCGAGAAAATGATGCAGGAATGGGAAGCATGTCTGTCGAGGCCAGTAAGGGGCAATGAGGATCATTTTGCAACCCAACGCAGTTGCTCTCTGTATGAGTTTGGGTATTAGGGGAAACGGAGGGAAAGCGTAAAGAAGTCCCTGAGGCCAATCGTGGACTAGAGCATCTCTGGGGGAGTGGCCGGGAAGTGGAAGAAGGGAGAAGAAATTGCTGCACTTGCTGTTGAAAGGTGTGGTGAACAGGTCGCAGCAAGGCTGCCCCCATTTGCGAAAGATTTGTTCCGCAATTACCTGATTCAGAGACCACTCGTGAGGCATGAGAATTGCTCTGCTGAGCCTGTCTGCGATGACGTTGGAAATCCCAGGGATGTGCGATGCGATCAGAAAACGTTGGGAAGAGATCGCCCACTGCCAGAGTCTGAGGGCTTCTCGACAGAGGATAGGATCTGGTTCCGCCCTGCTTGTTGATGTACCACACCACTGACATATTTTGCAATGGTCCCGGGAGGGAGACAGCCCTGAAGGGCTTGCAACACTAAAAGCACGGCTCTCATCTCCAAGACATTTATATGCATATGGTACTCATGAGGCTGCCAGGTACCTTGGACTGTCCTGCCCTGATAATGCCCCCCCTTACCCTTTCAGGGAGGTGTCCGTGGTCACTGTGGCGACTGGAGGGGATGGCACAAATGGTCTGCCCCGGGACACTGATGGGGAGACAATCCACCAAGCGAGGTGCTTCTTGCATGCTTCTGTAATCATAATCTTGAGACATGGGAAGCTGTTGGAAGGACCACTGTGTGAATAGAAGCCACTGGAGGATTCTCATGTGAAAGCGGGCCAGGGGGACAAGAAGAATTGCTGATGCCATGGAACCCGGTGTGTTCGGAGGACGAACCTGACTTGAATCGTTTTGCATGTTAATAAAATCTGTACTTGTTGGCGAATTAGTGATACCCTGTCTGGTGGAAGGTTCGCAAACATGTTCCTGGTAAATAGATTTGTGCCTGCATAAGTGATATGCTGACAGGGCAACAATGCAGATTTTTTGAAATTTATTGTGATACCTAGCTTGGAGTAAGTTTTGATAGTGTAGTCCCTGGCTTGCAGGAGGTGATGCCTGGTGGAAGCAGTGAGGAGCCAGTCATCTAGATATGGAAACACCTGGAATCCCTGATGTCTCAGGTGAGCCGTAACCACTGCCATGCATTTGGTGAACACCCTGGGGGCTGTGGTGAGACCAAAGGGCAGAGCTCTGAACTGGTCTTGACTGGCCCCCAGCCGGAAGCGAAGGAATCTTCTGGAGCGCCTGTGCATTTTGATGTGGTAGTATGCATCTTGAAGATCTATAGAGCACATCCAATTGTCCTGACCCAGGAAGGGTAGAATGGACTGTAGAGTGACCATCCGAAACTTTGTTCTTTGTACAGACCTGTTTAGTCTGCTGAGATCCAGAATGGGTCTCCAGTCCCCTGTCTTTTTTAGTACCAAAAATAACCTTGAGTAAGTTCCGGATCCGATCTGGTCTGCTGGGACTTCCTGGATAACCCTTTTGTGTAGCAGCTTTGAAATTTCTTTGGCTGCTTGGTCCCTTAGATTGGGTGGAACATCTGGAAGGGACTTGTTTGACGATAACGGGGGTTGAGCAAAGGGAATTCTGTAACCTCCGGATATGATTGACTGTACCCACTTGTCTTGAGTTAGATTCTGCCAAGCTTTGGGGTACAGTGAAAATCTTCCCCCAACTGCCTCCAGAGGCAGGCAAGCGGGCAACCCTTCAGGGATGCTGAAAAGGCTTTTCAGAGAAGGATTCTCTGCTGCCCTGGTTTGGCGGACTCCCCCCTGCCACGAGGGTGGCGTCTGTTATTGTTCCCTCCTCTGCCCCTTGAGGGGAACTCACCACGTGTGTCAGGCAAGGCTCCCTGGGATTTACAGAACCGCATTTTTCCACTCTTCTGACCCTTGGGGTATGGTCTGGAAAAACGGACTCCCATGGCAGAGAGTCTTTCCTTCCTGTTCACACCTGGTTAGTGCGTCCTTCACCTGTGGTCCAAAGAGAGCGGAGCCATCAAAGGGGGTATTGGTGAAAGACTCTCTGAAGGGTTCCGCAAAATTACATAGCCACATCCATGCGTGTCTCCTAAGGGCGACGCCTGTTCCTGCGGCTCTACTCGCAGCATCGGCTGCATAAGAAATGAGCCTCATGGAAGAGTTAACAACTGAATTCAGAGTCGCCAGCTGGGAGGCCACCTTAGCTTGAGCCCCCCTCAGTTGATGGATCTTGGGAGGGTATCTCCAAGCTCTTTAAGGAGATCCCTCTGAAGGCGGGTGAAATGGCACAAATAATTCAGAGACTTCATAGAGAAGGTCACTGAAGCAAACATTCGCTTCCCGTATCTGTCCATAGTCCTAGACTCCTTGTTAGGAGGATGGACAGATGACGAAGTTTCTGCCAACTCCTTCTTTGTGGCTGCTGCTACCACCATGGCATCAAAAGGTATGCCCTTAGTTAAAAACGGTTTGTCATGAGGTGCAGTTATAAATTTAGCAGGTCTCCTGAGGGTTGGTTCCAGTGTGTCTGGAGCTGACCACGCCTTCCGAGCCACCACAGACATAAGTGGGTCGAAAGGTGGAGACACCCAGGAGGTGGAGGGTCGGGAATCAAACGCATCCAGAAATACCGACTCATCCTCGGAAGGGGCTAGGGTATTCCAGTTCCTGCTCTGCTTAAGGATTTCAAGGATGTCTGAAAAGGAGACATCTTCAGAGGGGGATCTCGGGGACCCTTCTGAATCCTCTAAGTCAGTATCTGATGTGACAGACTCAGGGGAGTCAATGTGCTTCCCTTGCACTTCCTCTTATGAGGTGGCTCCTCTGAGTGATCAGGGAAGGCTTCGGAAGAGGAAGAATCACCCAAAGGGGTACCCTGGAGCGCTGGTTCCCCATGCTTGGGGTAAGGAGGAGGGGCAGACGCAGGCACCATAGGGGGAAGGAGCCGATGGGGTTGATCATGGGACTGGCTCAGGGGCCAGTACACTCCTCATGACCTCAAAGGCGTCCCTGCCTGGACGCAAAGATGACTCCAGTTCCGAAGAAATCTGAATCCCTCTCCGCACAGAGGGGGATGGCTCCGAAGCAGATGTAGGAGCCAAGCTCACCTGCGCTGAAGCTCCGAGAAGGAGAGCGGGGTCAGACAAGGGTCCGATGCCACTCGCCCCCTCAGAGCAGATGAGGGAGTCCCGTTGCCCAGATCCCTCCAAGGATGGGATCGGAGCCGACGGAACCGAAGGAGAAGGTATCGGAGCAGACGGTTCCACAACTCGAACCCCAACGAACTCCGGCTCTGAACTCAAGGGAGGAGTCTGAGGAATATTTGCAGAAGTGGACGGAGCCGACACATGATGAGGGGGGGCTGGACAACATTTTTGCTAGGGCCTGCGATTTCAGCAACCTGCTGACCACTATCTCCAAATCATGATCTGAAAGTCTGGAGGACCGAGATGAGTGAGAGGACTTGTGACTGCGCTCCGATTGGAGCAGAGGTGACCGTGGAGCCGAGTGTATCGACTCCAAGGAGGGAGACCTAGATCTTTCAACTCACGGACGGCTCCGAAGTTCGTGTTGGAGCTGACTGAGGGAGGCACATCGGCTCCAGCCGGAGCCGAGGCGGATGGTGGTGCTTCACCCGACAGCTCAGAACTTGGAGCTGAAGACTTGGGTGGCTTGGAGGATTTCGCAGGCTGAGCCTTAGCTGGTGAATGCTGTGGCTTAAGCAAACCCCAAAGGATTAACTTATTTTTGCGCTCCTGCAGGACCCTTGGACTGAAAGCATGACAGACCGAACAAGAGTCCTGCAGGTGCACCGCGCCCAGACAGTGGACATAAGTACAGTTTTGTACCTACCACAAATGTAGATGTTAGAGTGTCTTCACTGCTGCAGTCATTACACTTGGGTTATCCTGCCGTCAGGTGGGCCCGCATTCGGCCTGAGTTCCAAAGTCTTGGTCCGGCGTTGGTTGCTGTCGCCTCTTCCCTGACGTCAGTGCGCCAGGGGTATATAAGAAGCAGCAGACGCCATTTTCTTCAGTTTTTCTTGCCCCAGATGTCAGGTGCCCCCAAAAATGGTAGGCAATACATATTGCTAATAAAACATACAAAAAAGGTAAAAATAAAACCTTCAGTAACCAGCAAATACACCTCATAGGTAGTACAGGTTAGTCCCAGATAAGAAAGAGGGGCTGGCGGGTGGGTAACCTGGACTGCAGCAGTGAAGACACTCTAACATTTACATTTATGGTAGGTACAAAACTGTACTATGTTCGTGTTTCACTGCTGCAGTCATCACACTTGGGTAGAATCCCAAAGCTGACTTTGCTGATTTTGGGTGGCTGGCTCTATAGAGGATTTGGTGTGGCTATGAGGCCCTACAGCACTGCAGTGGCAAAGCCAGCTCTGAATCTAGAATATAAAGAGGCAAATGGTAATGCTTGGCAAAGGTGTGCACTGAACTCCAAGTTGCAGCTTCCAAGATATCTTTGGTAGGTACTCCTCTAAGGTAGGCAGTAGAAGTGGCAGTTGCCCTGGTGGGATGTGGTCTAATATTACTAGGTACAGATTTCCCATGTTGTGTGTAGCAGAACCGGATACAGTGTCCTATCCACTTTGAAATGGTCTGCTTTGAAATAGCCTTTCCCTGTGATCCTGCAGCATATGATACAAACAATTGCTCAGATTTTCTGAAAGCTTTTGTTTTGTTCAAGTAGAAACACAATTGCCTGTGTATGTCCAAGGAATGTAGAAGTCTCTCCCCTTTATTCTGGGGATTTGGATAAAATGTTGGCAAGTGAATAATTTGGTTAAGAGCCACACTGGATACCACCTTAGGCATAAAGGTCGGGTTTGTTCTTAAAGAAACCCTGTCGGTGGAAAATGATGAATGGCTCCACTGCCATTAGTGCCTGCAGTTCTGAAACTCTTTGTGCCAAGGTTATTGCCAGAAGCAGAGCAGTTTTCCATGATATATATTTTAACTCTGCTGAATTGGCTGGTTCAAAAGGAGGCAAAGTGAGCTTTTCCAAAACTAAATTGAGGTCTCAGGTTGGTGTTGGTGCTCTCCAGGGTGGTCTTATGTTTTTAGCCCCTCTGAGGTACTGCTTTAGCAAGGGATGAGAGAATAAAGGAGGACCCGTGTTGTAATGCGCTGAATTGGCCGATGCGTGGATCTTAATTGATGAGAAGGCTAGGCCTCTGTCCAGCATCTTAGTTAAGTATTGTAAAATCTGAGGAATGTTTGGAACAAGAGGATC